>NW_006159673.1:518475-523420 GCF_000334495.1 Tupaia belangeri chinensis | reverse complement strand
GACAGAAAGTGAGAAATAATCCCCCAGGGGGGATGGTCACGCCGCAATCCCTTCTTCTCCATTCTCCTCTCGGGATCTTGGGCACGCACGCACACGCGCCCGACGTGAGTTTTAAGCCACCGGGTCCGGGACGCGAACCACGGTCGACTATGTGGGAGTCCAGCGACATAGCCATTACACTAGCTGCTGGTTCCCAATATTCCTTTTGTTTTGAAAGGCATCCAGACAGTCATGTCCAGGCAGCTAACATCCACCTGGCTTTGTATTCATGCTTTTTGACTACTTGGGGATCCCGAGAAATTCCCAATGGCAGAGTTCATGTCTCTTGCATCATTGTTCCAATTTTAGAATTCTGATTTAGCTTTAAAAATGCATAAAATGCCTACCTTGGGGCAAACTAGTTTACCTCACGTGTCTTCTGTTGAATCAGCAGCACTTACAGCTTCTGTGGATGAAGAGGGCCGCCCTGGGGTGGACGGCGTGACACTGCTCGGGAAACGCTCCCGATTTCAGGTTTAGAACTCCAGGCTTCAGGTGCAAAGGTTTGCTCTTCACCTCCGAGTGCACCAAGATTTCGTTGTCACCTGTCCCTGGAGGCAGGATACTCCCGTGTCCGGGGCTCACTGTCTTCCTGGACAGCTGTCCCTGTGATCTGGAATGGCACACCGACTGTGGAGGGCAGTGTGTGCCTCGATACCGTGGAAGTGAGCACACCTCGCAGAGAACTGCTGGAGGTGAGCACGGACATTGGGCTTCCTTCTGATCACTGGAAGAACTGAACTCTCTACAGGGGCTGACCTGCCCACCTAGCGGCTGAGGGAGTGGGTCCCATACGGCCGGCTGAGGTTCGAACCTGGCTGTGGCTGCTGGAAAACCACCCGGGGCCTGTGCACATACAAGTCCAAAGTTCAGACAGGATGGAGAGACAGAGGAGAGATTGTGGCAGGACCAAGTCCCATGGGGGGGGAGGGGACATTGTCTCCCTTTCTTGCTATCTGTTTCTGTCTCTCTCCAGCAAGTGTGCACATCTTCCGGCAATACAGACATAGATAAATAAATAAAAACGCAAAAGAGAAAAATTTGGAGAGAAATAAGCAAGCTGAGACGGCGGGCACCTGTCTGGGATGTCTTGCGTCTGGGTGGAATCCTGCAGTTTCTCCCTCTCCTCTCAGGAATCACCTGTCTCTGGGACGAGCTGTCTACACGGATGTTCTGTTTGAATTAGCCAGTATAATTATTTATTTACTTAGTTTTATATCATGACAACTTCAAAGTGGCTTACAGGAAATTAGCCCAACAAATGTGAAGCGAGCAGGTAGGGCTGACATCGCACTAACTGCTCTCGCTGAAATTCCAGACCTGTCTGTGCTTTTGTTTAATGTCTCTGTCTTGGTAACTGCTTAAAGAAGCCTAACTAGTCCCTAGCAGATATGGCAGGATCAGCTCAGGTACAACAATCAAACCATCTCTCTAAATGTCATACATTCCTAAAGCTAATTAAAAATCCAAGCAGCCGGGACCAGCAGGCATCACGGTGGCTAAGGCACTGGATCCCACATGGCCAGCTCCATGGTTCGAGTCCCAGATTCAGCGGCTAGAAAGCCACAGTGGGTGTGTGTATGAGTGCCTAAAATTCCTAGAGGAGAATGGAGAAGAAGGGATTGCGGCGTGACCATCTCCCCTGGGAGTGACTTCTCACTTTCCCTCTCACTCTGGTAAGTGCATACACCCTATAACAAAAATATTAAAAACAAAAACCAAAACGAAAACAAAACACAAACCAAGGAGCTATTTGCATGGTTCTGCTCCAGAAGGTGGGATGACCCTCCCACATAAACACTTGGTCTGGAGGTGGAGACGGATGACACCACTCGCCACTGTGAGGGTGCGAAGAGAAGCATGGCTCACTGACGGAGAGTCTGGGGGAAGCAGAGAGACTCCCTAGCCAGGCTGAGAGGAGAGAGAGCAAACGGCTTTGGTTTTCATTGTGGCCAGAGGGTGGGCGAGGTGAGAGTTCCAGGCAGGGTAGAGACTTGTGTGGTTTGCACTGTTTTCAATGTTAATGGAAGGACGTTCTGGGACCAGCAGTTAGCATAATGGCTATGTCACTGGACTCTCATGTAGTCGACCATGGTTCGAGTTCTGGACCCGGTGGTTTAAACTCACACCAGGTGCATGTGCGTGCGTGCCCAAGATCCCGAGAGGAGAATGGAGGAGAAGGGATTGCAGCGTGGCCATCCCCCCGGGGGATGATTTCTTGCTTTCTGTCTCTCTGCCTCTCTCCGTCTTTTTGGTGAGCGTGTGTGCCCTATAGCAAATACTTTTCCAAAAAAAAAGAAAAAAAGGAAGGACTCTCTTACCACCTGCCCAGTGGTGCAAGAAAGCAAACCGGGGAACGGATGGTGGAATAGTGGTAAAACTTCAGATGAGAAGGTTTGGGGTTCACATCTGTAGACTTCTCTGGGTATGGGGCATATGTGTGTCCTCAACTGGGGACTGACTGACACTATGTGGATTGTGGCGTGAGACTGAGCTAGGACTACTCTTTCACTTTCATGAAAGAAACAAACAATCAAAAAACAATGAAAGAAGGAAAATGGAGGAGAAGGAGCCTAAAAGTTGTCAACAATCAAACCTCAGAACTAGAGCAGACTCCTTCTCGCGACAGCAGTAAAAGTCACATTTCACACCAGGCCCTCGACGGAGTCCCCCATGTCCACCCGCACTGTCATCCTCACTCTCCGTCAGCTTACGTTGCCCTATTTATTTTCATGGAACCCAATGCAACTGATCACGTATGAGTGTCTCTGTTTACTGTTCCTTTCTTCCAGCTGCAATTGTAACCTCCTGGAGCAAGTGTTGTATCTGTCAGTTTTACTTCCTGCTGCAACCTCAGTCCTTAGACAGTGCAAGAAGCATTGAAAAATAAATGTCAACTGGGGGCCAGCAGGTGGCATGGTGGTTAAGGTGCTGGACTCCCACGTAGTTGACCACGGTTCAAGTCCTGGACCCGGTAGTTTGAAACTCACACCAGGCATATGTGTATGCGTGTCTCAAGAGGAGAATGGAGGAGACGGGATGGAGGCTTGGTCATTTTCTCACTTTCTCTCTCTTTGTGTTTCTGTCTCTCTGGCGAGTGCATGCACTCTATAGCAAAAATCTCTCTCTGATCATAATAAATGAATAAATACATGCATGTCTATCGACTTTACTGACCCTAACCGTTATGAAGGTAAGACCGGGCCTGCTCCGCATGGTTAATTCCAGTGACTCAGAGAAAGAGGTCACACGTCAGTAAATCTTCATGGAAAGAATGAGTTCTTTTAGTTCTTTGATAATTGCACTTTGCAAGGTGCTCTAGTATCTTTTGCTGTTAATAAAGTGACTAAATCTTATCTTTTATGAAATCTTGGCTCATTTAAGTTCTGATATAGAGCAAGAACTTGCTAATTGAGTCCTGTCAGTTTGTTTACAAATTTGGACAAATTTACTGTAAAAGTCAGAGTTAGAAACTCACTTCTGATGACAAAGCAATGCCAACATTTTAAATAATTTAGGAGTTATATGGACATGACTAGTCCTTTGTTTATGGAAAGTGATAAGAAATATCTTAATTCCTGGAAAACTAAGTGAATTTTCCATTTAAAACTGATTATCTAAACTGTAAGACAGCACAATTAAAGAGGAGAAGATTCAATCAATAGCCTTCAGTGAAATTTTTTGTACGTATTTATTACTAAACCTAAATATTCCCCAACATAAATAAATGGATAGGCAAATAGATACATGAATAGACCAATAAGCAAATCAATAAAATGGATACATTAGATGCGGCTGTGTTTTCATCCCAGTTCAATCCATGAGACTACAAAAGCTATCGACTTGATATTAGATCATACTTTTGTGATTTAGTAAGTGTTCTGAAACTTTGGCTGGCTAGTTTTAGTTCTCGGGCATTCGTTTCTTCTAATGTAGCGGCTGCTATTAGAAAGGCATTTGCTCTTCTGCAGTTGTGCGGCTCTGTGTCTGCCAAACTCCACCATGGAGGACAGGGCCGTCAGTTCTGGGGAAGGAGACTTCTACAGCACCTTGCTGGTGTTCAAATCTTCCTTCCGTTCACTTTCCACAGCAGCCTCTTACTAACAGGGAGGTGGAGAGCCGGAGGCATTGCCAAGCCTTCTGTTGCTCAGCAACCAGGGAAACAGGTCAGGAAGGAGGAGGAGAGATGGGGCGATGAAAGGCTTGCCCGCCATCTCTGACAAAGCAGAACTCCTGGACAGAAACTGTCCTGAGCACAGACCTCCAACTCACAGGAGGCAAATTAATCTCATTAGGCAAGGGGTGAATATTTGTTTGCTAGAAGTATTGTTTCCCCATCACCTGGGGGAAAGTTTTAGTGGTTATAAATAACATCTAAGGCCAATACCATTATATTTGGTGAAGTTGAGAGTTTTGTATGGCATGACTATCATCTCAAGGTCAAAGAAAATTCATTTTTAAATGGCAAGAAGTGATGTTTTCTTTTACATCATAGGTTTCTTACTTAATTATTCAGAGGCATTTTAAGGGTCATAATAAAATCTACTCTTTTTAAAATTTTTTTATTTTTATTTATTATTATTATTATTTTAAATTTGCTGTAGGGGATGTGTGCTCACCAGAGAGAGAGAAAGAAAGAAAGAGAAGGAGGAAAAGTAAGAAAGCAAGCTGCCAGGTCAGGGACTCAAACCATGGTCAGCCGAGTGGGAGTCCAGTGTGTTAACCACCAATCCACCTGCTAGCCGCCAAATCTAGTATTTTTAACGACATAAAAATTCCCTGAAATGTCTTTCTTCTTCCATGAATTACTTAGAAATTGATTTGTTTGTCAAAAATATTCTAAATGACTCACGCCGGGTGCGTGTGCGTGAGTGCCCAAGATCCCGAGAGGAGAATGGAGGAGAAG
>NW_006159673.1:515291-517454 GCF_000334495.1 Tupaia belangeri chinensis | reverse complement strand
AAAAGGAAGAAACCAAGCTGCCAGGTCAGGGACTCAAACCATGGTCAGCCGAGTGGGAGTCCAGTGTGTTAACCACCAATCCACCTGCTAGCCGCCAAATCTAGTATTTTTAACGACATAAAAATTCCCTGAAATGTCTTTCTTCTTCCATGAATTACTTAGAAATTGATTTGTTTGTCAAAAATATTCTAAATGACTCACGCCGGGTGCGTGTGCGTGAGTGCCCAAGATCCCGAGAGGAGAATGGAGGAGAAGGGATTGCGGCGTGACTATCTCCCCTGGGGGGTGATTTCTCGCTTTTTGTCTCTATGTCTCTCTCTTTCTGTCTGGCGAGTGCACGTGCCCTATAGTGAAAACCTCTCCAGAAAAAAAATTTCTAAATGCAAAACTACATTGCAAAATCTTTCATACCTATAAATAAAACATTTTACAAGGCTGGCAGGTGGTATGGGGTTAAGGGTGCTGGATTCCCACATGGCTAACTGTGGTTTGAGTCCTGGACCTGGCAGCTTGCTTTTTCATGTTCTCTCTCTCTTCTGTCCCTCTTTGATCAAATTAAAATAAATAAGTAAATACATAAGTAAATAAAGCTAAATAAAAAGAAAACATTTTGCAACAGAAAAAAAATGCATTTTGGTAATAAAATTTTCTTTCATGGGTCAAAGGATATGATCCAATGATCTGTAATCTGTAAGAATCAGAAGTCAGAACAACAAGCATATGGGGAAGTAGAGGCTAGGAGGGAAGACCAACGGTGGGCCTTTAGAAGCCCATGCTTGACTTTCCTATGAAATCAAATAGGAAAGTGTGTGTGAGAGTGTGTGTGTGTGTGTGTGTGTGTGTGTGTGTCAGGTTGTTGGAAAAGTCATTACACATTTTGCATAAAAAACACAGAAAAATACGTCATGACTTCTGTATTTATCTTAGCTGGTGTAATTATCTGTGCTGAAAATTCTCATTTGTTTTCTGTATTACTCGACTCCTGTGGTATTTAAACGGGACAAGATGCCACCTGGGTCTTTTTCAGTTTGGGCCTTCTTCACGCTGGGGAACGCGGAGGTGAGAGGGGGCAGGGCATTTCCGTTATGCAAATGAGCATGATCTGAAGCTCGGCCGCCTCGGGTCACCTGAGGGTCACCAGCAAAGGACCATGGACATGGACATGGCAGAGGGCAGATTTTATGTTGGGTTTTTATCACAAGAAAAGAAGAGGAAAGAAAAGGAAAGGAAAGAAAAGGAAAGAAAAGAAAAGGACAATTGGGGTCAATTAAGGAAAGGTGGCATTAGATAGGGAATAGCAGTGTCTACCCAGGACACCGTCGGGGCGTCGAAATATGTGTCCCCCACCGGCACAGACCTGTGCACACAAGGACCAAGTAAAAAGATTTTTTTTTCCCCCCTTTGGTTTTTCTTTCTTCTTCTTCTTGCTTTTTCTTTTTCTGTTTAAATCAGGCTTGTGCATTCTACAGAGAGAGAAAGAGAGGGAGGTAGGGTGAGAAACCACACCCCAAACGGGGGATGGCCACACCACAATCTCCTCTCTATTCTCCTTTCAGGATCTTGGGCACACGTATGTGTAAACGTGATTCTCTAGCCACCAGATCCAGGACTCGAACCGTGCAGCAGGCCATGTAGAATCAGAGCCTTAACCTTCATACCACTGCTGACCCCTAAATATGTCTTTCAAATTCTTCCAGCATTTTAAGCTAGAGCTATGTGATTACCTATACATCAATTTGTTTAAAATATATTAATTTATTTACTATTTAGTTTTTAGAAGGCTAACAAGAAATAAGAATAAATTAATTTGACAATGATTTACTACCTTTAAGCTTATTTCCTCAGTAGATCATCTATAGCTTTAAGATTTAAAGACAATTTGGGACCATCAGTTAGTGTAATGGCTAAGTTGCTGAACTCCCATGTAGTTGACTGTGATTTGAATCCTGGACCCCACAGCTTAAACTCACGCTGGGTGTGTGTGCGTGTGTGCCTAAGATCCTGAGAGGAGAATGGCAGAGAAGGGATTGTGGCATGGCCATCCCTGCCGGGGGGTGATTTCTTGCTTTCTATCTCTCTATCTCTCTCTGTGTTTCTGGTGAGTGCACGTGCCCTATAGCAAAAACCTCTCCAAAAAAAAAAAAAAAAAAATTTAAAAACAAT
>NW_006159673.1:499214-515240 GCF_000334495.1 Tupaia belangeri chinensis | reverse complement strand
AAGCCTTTTCCATTCTTGACAAACTCACTCCATTACAAATCCAAAACTCAGTGATTCTTTCATTGACTTACATAAAATGGAGTTTAAAAGTAATTTTATATCTTTAATAAGGTATTGAAGTGTTGTACGAGATTTTATTTTTGCAAGTATTTTAGATCTTTGTAAAGCAGGTTATGTTATAATTTAAGAATAATATTGAAACATGGCCAGTAATAAAATCATTTTAATTTCTATCTAGCTATACGTAATATACTCATGTGTGCATCTGTGTATTATATATATACAATACATATATATAAATTTTAGCTCAGCTAGTTGTCATTGTTATCATTTTGAATAATAGAAAAATGTTATCATATATATAGTACATATGTATACACACACACACACACACACACACACATATATACACACACATTTCACTGCTCGGACACCCATCACCCAACGGTGGGAATGCTGTAATTTCCGTCCGTGGTTCCGTCTGTGTCCTGCCTTTGGAGCTGCTGGGCGGACGCCCTTCACCCAACGGTGGTTCCGTCTGTGTCCTGCCTTTGGAGCTGCAGCGTTTTCAGTCCCATCACTCACTCACTCTCCAGCTCCCCTGCTGGCAGTAACCCACCTCCCCAGGCAGAATCAGAACCTCTTTTTGACCCTCCCTCGGGTTATTGCTCCGCCCCTGTGACTAAAATATAGAGAGGCCACCCCGTAGGTGAGGAATGGCGTTTCTCGAAACTCAAGATTTAAGACCAATTTCGCATAGGTCTTACATTTTAACATGATCTGGTTGAGAGCGGCTGGAGGAAAAAGCGGCAGAACTACTTCTGTGACTTCTGCGCACTGGACTTTGCAGCAGGCAATCAACTCCTCCAGCGGGTGCGGCCCTCCCTGGTCTACGGAAACGCGCTTTCTGCCATCCTCCCGGCGCTGTGACAGGCTAGCGGGCTATCAAACCATTTGCATTTCAACGTGATGTTCAGGAACCAGAGATCCTTTAAAACAGAAGACGCAGCTCAAGAATAAATTGCTCATGCAAATGTGCTGAGTTAGATGCGGAGCGGGGATTCTTGGAGCAGGACAACTGCAGAAGTCAGGCTCCTGCCGGTCCTGAGCACCCAGCGATACCCAAGGACGACTGAACTGGAACCCGGTGGTTCCAGGTGACTGGAGTATGTCCGGGTGGGGGCTGCACCCTGACTGACCTCGGAAGGAGGGCACCCGCAGGCGCTGACCTTCCCGCACACTGCACGTGGTAATGTAACTCTGGAAAGGTCCGACACGCACGAGTCTTTCCTATTCAGAAAGAAAGAAAGCAGTTCTCTTTTTCTTAGTCTCATCCCAAGAAGGAGTTCACTTGAGCCACCTTGCTTTGGGTTTTAGAGACACTCCTGTAACTTCAGAGCTATTCCAGGGTGCTTTGGAGCCGCGGATGCGCTGAACTTGCGATCTTGCGGTTATTTGGTGCTGCAGCACTAAGTGATCTTACCCTCTGGTCTCCATAAAAGCAGCCGTGGCCCCTGGAAGTGAACTCACGCCGGTACTCTGTGCTACCACTGGTTTTCCAGGAGGCTGGGCAGTTAGGATGTGCCAAGGAGCCAGCCGTTCTGGCTAATTTCTTACAACCTTATCTATTGGGTTGTCAGAAAAGTTATATTTTTTCTATATTTTTCTACGCAACAATGTGTCATGACTTTTCTGACAACCCAACAGATAAGAAATATTAAATGTTAACGGATTCTGTTACAATTAACTAGACATATTCAACTGCTTTTTGAGAAGTGTGAGTTTATGGTTGTGCAGCAAATTTCAAAGAATAAACTCACAAAGTGGCCCTCCAAAGATGAATTCCCTGGAATGCGACCTGTCCTCTAACAGCAGTTTACCTCCCAGGGAGTTATCACACGGCCAGTGCAAGTGTTAAAATGTAACAGTGCTGGGACCAGCAGTTAGCGTAATGGCTATGTCGCTGGACTCCCACATAGTTGACCATGGTTCGAGTCCCGGACCCAGTCGCTTAAACTCACACGGGGCTCGTGTGGGTTTGTGCCCAAGATCCCGAGAGGAGAATGGAAGAGAAGGGATTGCAGCGTGGCCATCCCCCCTGGGGGGTGATTTCTCGCTTTCTGTCTCTCTGTCTTTCTCTGTCTGTCTGGTGAGCGCACATGCCCTATAGCAAAAGCCTCTCAAAAAAAACAAAACAAAAAACCAAAAAACAAACAAAAAGTAACAGCACTGAGCTGGAAAGAACGCGGACAAGAGCCTGGACTGGAAGCTGATTCCCAGGCCAGTGGAGAGAAGGGTGGAAGGGCTTAAGAAAAAAATGACTCTGAAGTCACTCATGTCGCCCCATCTCTTTACCAACAAATCAAAGTCATGAAATTCATAAATTGCCACAAGTTCTAATTCTGCCAAGTGCTTGGGAGAGTTATGAGACCTTGGTGAGCTCCTTTCACCTCTCTAAACTAAGTTTTAAAATGGGGTTAAGCTTAAGTTGTTGGGCAGTTGAAGATTTAGCAAAAACATTTACAAAGTAGTTGGTACAAAGATCACTTGGTTGGGGCCAGCAATGGTTATGTCACTGGACTCCCACATAGTTGACTGCAGTTCAAGTCCCAGATGCAGCAGCTTAAAACTCAAGCTAGGAAATCAGCAGATTATGTAATAGTTATGTTGTTGGACTCCCACGTAGTTGACCATGCTTTGAGTCCTGGACCCAGTGGCTTAGAATTCATACTGGTCGTGTGCGTGCCCAAGATCCCTAGAGGAGAATAGAAAAGAAGGGATTGAGGTGTGACCATTTCCTCCAGGGGGTGATTTCTTGTTTTCTGTCTCTCTATCGCTCTGTGTTTCTCTGGCCCTATAGCAAATATCTCTGGGTATATACATATATAAATATAAATATTAAATATATTAAAATATTATAAAAATATATATTAAAAAATATATATTTTAAAACCCTCATGCTGGGTGTGTGTGCATGCATGCCCAAGATCCCAAGAGCAGAATGGAGAAGAAGAGATTGCAGAGTGGTCATCCATTCTGGGGGGTGATTTTTCACTTCTGTCTCCCTGTCTCTCCAGCAAGCACACATGCCCTATGGCAAAAATCTTTCTTAAAAAAAAAAGAAAAGATGACTTGGTGGTTGGTGTTGACGGGATCTCCCAAGGATCCAGCACCCCAGGGTCTGATGTCTGGGTTCTCTCACAGTACAGACTTGAACTGTGGCCCCCCCCCCTAGCACCCCAGGGTCTGGTGTCTGGGTGCATCTCACAGTGCAGAGTTGAACTGTGGCCCCTCCCATGTCCGAATCCTCATGCCTTCTTTCCACCCTGTCTTACCCTATTCCTGACTTCGTCCCCCACACATGTTGGCCGGTTACTATCCCTTCCATCCTCCTGCCATCAAGTCTTTGCCTCGGAGTTTCATAGGAGCTGCTCTCCTGGTCTGTAAATGTGCGACCCTTCCTTGTCCTCTTAGCTTAAATATCCTCCCTTCAGGAAGTACCTGTAAAATTAGAAACACATTTTTCTTTAGTTAAAGAACTTTTTGCCTTAAGGTGTGTGTGTTCCCCAGAGAGAGGGTGAGACAGTGAGAGGAAAAGTGAGAAATCACCTCCCTAGAGGGGATGGCCACACCGCAATCCCTTCTCCTCCATTCTCCTCCTGGGATCTTCGGCACGCATGCGCAAGTGTCTGGTGTGATTTCAAGTCACTGGATCTGGGATTTGAACCACGGTTGACCATGTGGGAGTCCAGTAACGTAACTGCTACACCATCTGCTGGCCCCAGAAACACACTTTTCTATTGAATCATCCATTTTAACTGCCCTTTAGCAATGATCTTAGCTCATATTTGCTTGTCATAATGATTGTGTTTATCTCTTCACGGAATACAAGAGCCACGAGAGCAGGGCTTGCTTAATCCTTTTCCCCTCTGACCTCTCTACTCACTTGTTCTGGTGATCGGGTACACTAGATGCTCAGTGAACATCCATGGTGACTACCTTTGTAACGTGCACGGGCTGTGGGCTGATGGCCGCCCTGTGATAGGTGCAGGACTCTCTGCTCAGGGCAGGCCTCGATCGCGCCCCACTTAGACTGGGGGTTCAGATTTGTCAGGTTAATCCCCGCTTCTCCCTTTGAGAGTCTAAGATGAACAATCTTCTCCTCCCCTCCTTCCTCCTCCTCCTTCTCAGTAACCACGCTCAGATTCACTTCAGCAGGTCAAGAGAGCCCGTTTGAACTTTCCCCGCTCAGTGATAGCGTGAAAAGAGGTAGCCTGGGATTCCAGTCAAGAAGAAGCAAATCAAAACCATGATGCTGGTTAGTGATATTAGTCTATAGCAATTTGTAGATCTGCGTTTTAATTTGCAAATAGCAAAACCGGACCTCGGCAGTGGCCACAATCTTAGCCTCTGACGTTTTCAAAGAGTGGAACACCTGCTTGCTCGGGGCAAGGACGTGAATACTTGACGGGCTGCATCGGGCCGGGGGTAGTGACAATGACCCGAGCTTTCTTTGCAAGTGTGCACGTGCTCATAATGCTGGGCCGCGGGCCGCGTTAGGGGAACGTACCGACTTCATTTACCTGCCGAATGTGCGTCCCAGAAGTCCATCTTCCAGAGGGCTGTGAGATCCTGCCCGCACCGTTCAGTTATTTCCAGGTTGGTGACCCCGATGTTATTACATATGGTATTTAATTAACGGATTGGCTCACAGTGGTGAGGTCTCATGTTACGTTCTAACATTTAGTAAATGTCTGTCATGAGGCGGACAATTTCCGTGTTGTCGAGCTGATCGATCGGGCCTCCTCAGGAAAGGCTGCACGTGAGGCCATGCTGTCCTGCAGTAGCTGGTTCTGCACCGAGCAGAGCCAGGGACGCCACCAAACGGCGGGAGCGGACCCTGCCTGCACCGCTCGGTGTTGTGATAAAGCCGTAGTGTCTGAGCAGTGTGTCCCAGCCACATGGGATGACACTTTTGTTTTCAATAACAAGCATATGATTTCACACATCTAATTTCTATTAAAATATATCTGGAAAAAAAATAAGTGTATTGGAATTTAGTGTATTTCAAAAATGAGTAGCCACCAAAAAATGAGACACAGAAACTGGTATCAGATTCTTTAATATTTAGACATTTTTAGATCATAAAGGGCTTTTTAAAAAGAATGATTTATTATTATTAGATCTTTGAGAAAGTCATGACACATTTTTCAATGCAAAAATGTGTCATGACTTCCCTGATGATCCAATATTATTATTTTTAATTTGCTACAGGGCACACGCACTCACCAAGGAGACAGAGAGGGAGAGGGAGATGGAAAGTAAGAAAGCAAGCCTCCAAGTCTGGGATTCGAACCACAGTTTGCAATGTGGGAGTCCAGTGCCTTAACCACCACGCTACCTGGTAGCCCTCAAAAAGGACACTTCATCCAAGAACAGCCGCGTTTCTTGGGATTAGAAGTGAGTTTATCCATTGCAGCTCTCTCATACAACATGGTGATTTTAAAATAAAGTTTCCTTCTAGCTGTCAGAAATCTGTAAGAATTTGTTCAAGGTGGGGTTAGGTAGCTAAGGAAAGCACCCTATATTTTGCTTCTTCCTAGAGATCTGGCATTTAAAAGGACAAGTGAGCAGTGGTAAAAGCTGTACTCTTTTATGTAAGAGGGGTGCATTAATCATACGCAAGGGACTTCTCTTTTTTTTTGGGGGGAGAGGGTTTTTGCTATAGGGTACATGTGCCCGCCAGACAGAGAGAGAGAGAGAGAGAGAGACAAAGAGACAGAAAGCGAGAAATCACCCCCCAGGGGGATGGCCATGCTGCAATCCCTCCTCCTCCATTCTCCTCTCGGGATCTTGGGGAAGCACGCACACGTGACCAGCGCGAGTTTAAGCCACGAGGTCTGAGACTCGAACTGCAGTCAACTACGTGGGAGTCCAGCGACATAGCCATTACGCTAACTGCTGGTCCCCACAAGAGACTTTTGGAACTGGACTGTGAAGCAACCTTTTCATACCTCGCTTCTTCACTCTCTGTGTTCTGGAAAAAAAATATTCTAGAGGGACTCTGACTTTTCACTGGAAAATTATGTCTTTTAATAGATTTTGCTTACCAAATTCCCTGAAACAACAATGATAACAACAATGAAATCCCAGATGAGCATGTTCTGAATTTCCTGCATGACCATGTTGAAATTGAGTTTACTTCGGCTGTTCAAGACTCATATCACTTTTATTGTTTTGATAATTGTTATCTTTTTTGGGCAAAAACACATAACAAAATTTACCAACTTAAGAAATTTGTGTCTAACACAGTCGTGTTAAATGCGTGCATGGGCATCTGTGCAACAAATCCCTAATGGGATTTGAGCGTGCATGCACATGTACCCAGCATGGTTTTTAAATCACTGAGCGTAGGACTTGAACTGCAGTCAGCCATGTGGGAACCCGGCACCTTAACCATTGGCCACCTGTTGGCCCCTCTCACGTCTTCTTTGAAGAATTCCATTTTACGTGTGCTGTTCTGCTTGGTGACATTGCATACCTTCCTTCAGTGTTTTCATTTTCCTTCATGACTTTTCTTTTTCTCTCTGTCTAAACAGTTGTTTAAGATTTATTTATTTCTTTCATGAGAGTGAGAGACAAAGACATAGAGAGAGAAGAACTCTCAAGAAAACCCCCTCCTGTGATCCCCTCCAGACTTCTTGGCCAACCAGGATCATAGGCGCATGTGTCCGGCCTGTTCAGGCAAGTTAGGGAATCCAAGCTGCGAACCTCCGGAAGGATCCAGCACACTTGAGTAGCACATTATCACTGTGCCACTGACCTGGGCCAAGAATAGATCTTTTTTTAAAAAAAAATTTTTTTTGAGAGGTTTTTGCTATAGGGCGCATGCGCTTGCCAGACAGACAGACAGAGACAGAGAGACAGAAAGCGAGAAATCACCCCCCAGGGGGGATGGTGACGCTGCAATCCCTTCTCCTCCATTCTCCTCTCGGGATCTTGGGCACGCACATGTGCCCGGCGTGAGTTTAAGCCACCGTGTCTGGAACTCGAACCACAGTCGACTACATGGGAATCCAGTGACATAGCCATTACGCTAACTGCTGGTCCCAAGAACAGATCATTTTTAAAAGGCCCGTCTTTCAGTTCTCTGATTCTTTTTTTCTGCTTGATCGAGTCTGCTGTTGATCCTTCTAGTGAAAATTTCAATTTAGTTATTATATTCTCTAGCTCTAGAATTTACAAATTCCCTTTGTTCTTTTTTAATGTTTTTAGTTTTTTTCAGTTTCAATATTCTTATGTATTTATATTATTTTTCTGATTATATTTACCCATCTATTTGTATTCTCTTATAGTGTATCTTGCTTCTTTAAAATGATTATTTTGAATTTTTTGCTAGGTAGCTTACACATATTTCTTTAGGAGTAGTGTGTGGAAATCAATAATTTCATTCCTTTTCTTGGACCACGTTTCCACTTTCTTTAGTGTGTGTGTGTGTGTGTGTGTGTGTGTGTATTGTGTATGACTTGACATTTGAAAAAACAGCTACCTCTCTTCATCTTTATGGACTAGCTGCGTAGAGGAGAAGTGCTTTTCCCAGAAGCTCAAGTAGAAATTCAAGAAGACTGAAAAGTTTTAATGGAGATATGTCTCCGGATTTGCAAGTGTAACTTAATGACAGGGTTTCTTGGTTCCCTTTTAGGCGCTTGTCGTGTCTTGCTCCCTCTGGTGTCTGTGTGCAGTACTGCAGGTTTTGGCACCGCGGTAAGCCCTGGGCGGTTCTGTTCTCTGCGGCCTTCAGGTAACGTGTGCCATCGTGTTCCAAGTTAAGTGGGACAGAAGCCAGTCTTCTGGACAGCCCCTTGAAGAGCCAGTTGACCGCGCTGACGCTTTCTCCCTGTATTACTCTGTTGTGTTGCTTACAGAAATACCTTGGGTAAATTTATGAAAAAGTAGAGGTTTATTCAGCTCACGGTTTGGAGCTCCAGGGTGCAGGGGACTTTTGGTGAGACTATAACAGAGTGTGTAGGATCTTGAGCAGCGTCAGCGAATTGAGTCAAGCAAGACAGAAACCTTGGGCAACTCCCTAAAGCTTGGATTTACTTTCCATTCTTTTTTTTTTTCCTTCTCTAGAGAAAAGATGAACATTGGGAATTTCCTGCCAATTGTAAACTGTGCTGGTTGGGTAACAGCCTGCTGTCATTGAAATCCAATGACTTTTCTTACCCATTTTAATGTGATTGGACTGGGTTTGTGGACGGAAGTCTAACTGCTTTTCCTATTGTACTAAAATCCTTTCCAGAGGGCTTAGAAGGAGTCACACCCACAAATGTTAACAGATCATTTTGGCCCATTGGTAACAGCCTTCTACATCCCGCCCTGGCTGTACTGGGGTATCTCTGTGATGTACATTAAGCCTCCTCATGGCTGTTAAAGTATATTCCTTTCTGTTCTCAGCCACCTTCCTTTTGCAACCACCCCCCTAAAAACTGTAAAGCCCACGTATAATCTACTAACTTCTGCTTCCACTTGCCCCACCTTTTTGGGCCAGACCAATGGAAAACTTTTTACTAAATTTCAAACTCTGGCTCTTGTTCTCAAAATCAAATAAAAGGAACCCCTGTACCTGCTCACCGGAGAGAAAGGCATGTTTTTTGCCTCCTCTCAGGCCTAGGTCACTTGTTCTGCTTAGAAACAAACCACATTACTTATTATTTTTACAGAGTTGGTTATTTTCCATCGACAGGCCTGATCTTGCTTAGATTGTTGCAACTACCTAACTGGTTTCTGGAGTTCTCAAGGCTCCACAGCCTGTGGAGCAGCAAGGTCTAGAGTTTCCTTGTCGGCCCTCTTGCCAACGCCACGTCCCCTTATCTGGTTTTGTGTGTAAGACCAAGTTGGTTTCAAGCAGGAAGGTGCACCATCAGATACACCATCCGCATCTGAAACCCTTGAAGCTAGAGGGTTTTCAGAGCTTTCGATTTGAAATGAAGCAGTTCAGAAAGTGAAAAGTATATGCCATTTCCCCAGGGAGAGTGGGGGAAGGTCCCTGAAATCAAATCCAATTTCTATAATGATAGACATGCGTATTCAAGTAAGTGGGAGGTGAAGACTTAAACATCCTTCCTGTTAGATTATATCAGTCTTCTCCACCACCTCTTCTAAGAAAAAGGATTTGAAAAATCATTTTGAAAAATCAAATCATTTTTCGAGTGCAGCAAGAATTGCAGGCAAGCAATACATTTTTGTTGGCAAATAAACCAATAACAGAGTGTCCTTAGTAAGTGAAAGGCATGCGTATGCAGTGACAGAGGCAGGGATTCCATGTGTGTGTTGCTTGAATTTCTTTCCTGGAAGGTCAAAACCCACCCGTTTTGTCTGACTTGGAAGAAGGGAGCCAGTGGGCTCTGAAGCTCTTCAAGTAGAGGGGGAATAGCTTCCCCAGGGCCTGGCTCGGTCTGGATCTGACAGCCAGCAGGTTCCTCTGGTGTCATCTGGGCAGTTTTGCAGTTTCCCACCTGTCTCTGGTAAGACCTCTCCTCACACAGAGCTTTATCTGGCATCCAAAAGAACATTTTTCTAGTGGGTTCTACCGTGGAAGCGCTGTAATGAATTCTCTCCC
Source organism: Tupaia belangeri chinensis (assembly GCF_000334495.1). Lineage (NCBI taxonomy): Eukaryota > Metazoa > Chordata > Mammalia > Scandentia > Tupaiidae > Tupaia > Tupaia belangeri. The sequence continues at coordinate 505,618 of NW_006159673.1, read as the reverse complement.
ATGAAACAAGCCATATGCAGTCTGTGATGTGAGCCTCATGGGACTGCTCCTTCAGTACCCTGCCTCCACATTCGATGTCACCATTTCTTAGATGTGCTAATTTTGGATTTTTAAAATTCTTTTACTAGCCAATGTTTTGTTATTCTAATCCCTTGCTACCATTCTTAATTTTTTATATTAACATGTTCTCATTTTATAGTAAAGTGCTCTCATTTAATCACTTAATTTCTCTCTCCTGATTGAACCTAGGTTGATATAACAGGTTCATTATACCAGTGTTCGGGGATAGAGAAAGCTCGTGGAAAACTGAGTTATTCATGGCACAAACCGAAGTCAAAAGAAATAATACTGTACTGTCCCAGAACGCATTTATATCTTAAATTGCGCTTCGGGTGCAGCGAAAGGTCATGTTTACCATCATGATGGGATAGTGTTGTCATTTTAAATTGATCTTATTTGAACCTGATTAGTTCTTTTGGTTATTTAGTATTGTGCAAATTATTTTAAAAAGGAATTTATTTTGTTACTTAGTCGGGTAACATTAAAATACAAATCATTCACCAATATTATCTGTTTACATTTTTTCCTTCAAAGAGGCTCATACCTGTTATTTGTTGAATTCTGTGCCCCTCAGAATGTATAGGTTGAAGTCTGGCCCCAGGATCTCAGAATGTGACCTCACTGGGAAACGGGATTATTGCTGATGTTACTAGTTAAGGTTCTGATGGCCTCAGGAGAATGCAAATTAGACAGGGCCAGCAGATGGCGTGCTTGTTAAGGTCTTGGACCCCATGTGGCTGACTTTATGACTGGAGTCCCAGACCTGGATACCAGGTGCGTGTGCATGCATGCCCCAAATCCCAAGAGGATAATGAAGAAGGGACTGTGGCATAGCCATCCTCCCTAGGGAGGGATTTCTCACTTTCCTTCTCTCTCTGTCTCTCTCCAGTGAGTGCACGTACCTGATACCAGAATCTAAAAGAAAAAGGAAGAATAGATTGCATTCTTTGTAACTGTCACCGGGTTAGTGTGTCCATAACGCTTTCCTCTGACCGCGTCATTTCCTCCTTCCCACCTGTCAAATCGCGATGCTTCAACCTCTTTTTCTTCTGTTTCTCTCCTGTACATATATTCTTCCTGTCATGATTTTACCAAAATATTTTTCTTAAAAGATGGTCATTATTTCATTACATTTTAGCAAATTTCGTGACTATTATTTATGTTCTTAAAACAAACAAAAAAAAATGGAAGGAGGTTAAAAAAAAAAAAGATAGGATCACAGAAAAGAAAAAACACCGCCTCTGGGTTCAGTCATTTTCTATAAACCGTACTGGCCTGCTCCTGTGACTAAGGAATACAGTATGGAAATCATTTACACTCCGCAGCAGCCTGGATGCAAACCTATTTGCAGAAGGTCTTGGATAAGAATAAAATTCAGCATTCATTCATTTTAAATGCAAATTGTGGAATCTGAGGAGAGCCCCTGTCAGAATGGAAGGGCGGTTTTCAGGCATTGCAGAAAGCTGTCATGGTGACTGGGAGGCAGAGCAACTTATTTATAAAAATAAACCTAAATCGAGAGTCAGGAACAGGTTTGTGATTTTGCTCCTGTCACTGTTGGATGGGGAATATATCCAGAAAAATCTTGTTACCAGGATCCTGAAAAAGCCTTAGAGAATGACAGAATAATAGAAAACCACACCTTTGTGAAGGTGAAGAAATAGAATATATTCATCTGCAGGTTATTTGAGATTCCTGTAACTGACAAGTTTTGCAATATTTGTAATTATAGGCAAGGAACAAATTTTAAAGCATGAAATTAAAAAAAATATATATCGACTATGTTCTGATTTTTATTAAATCATGTATCTTGGGTTTAATAATAATGATTTTACAATCCGCATTCCCCACAGGTGCGTTTTTCTCCAGCACCTCTCTTGATTAGCATAAAATTAAGTAGCAAAGGCTAGCGTGTATACCGAAATTCAGAAAGGAAAATTAATTGGTAACCATCCTCAATCTTATGGCATCATCCTGAAGGTAACATACACCCTCTTGAGGCTCCTGTGCAGTAGGGTAAATGCCACTGAGTAAGAGTGGGCTGGACACCCGCTCTGGGCCGTCCCTGCAGCTCCTGCTCTGAGTTCTGAGGGGCCAGACCCTGAGGCCCTGGTGCTCTGCAGTTAAGCTTAATTGGCTGACTGGCCTTCTTCCGGGAATTGTAAAGGTGCCTAATTAGCAGCAAGCAGTAGATTTTTCCACCAGGGTGCTCTTCTGCTTCTTCCCCAATTTAGACTTTGAACCAGATGAAAGTCTAGAGGGGACTGTGCCCCCAGGGGCGTGAATTCCGATGTGGAAAGTGGGGCGCGGCCTCCATGAGGGCGGCGCTCGCTCGCGCTCCTGAGTCACAGACGCTGGTCCCACCGGGCACCTGGTCTGGCGGGAGGGGTTCACGTAAGAATCTCTTACAGGCTGTGGAAAGTGTTTTCCTTCGTTATCCCTCACCCATGATTCCACCCTCCTAGGTAGAGATCCAGAAAAGGGGCAAGAGAGGTGCTAATTGGTATTTTTGAGGGACTGGTCACAGAACTTATGTGAAACTTTGAGATAACTTTAAAACCCAGTGGCATATGGACCATGGCAGGGTTACCAAATAAAGGTGCTTTTATGTCAAGCATACTTTATAGTCACGTTTGGGGTTTGTGATCGACTTAGTCATAGTGTACAGAAAAAGTGCAGGCCTTTCAGATTCCGCTCACTGCTTTTTATAATTCCGGATTAGACAGTACAAGAATATTGAAAATATCTTTGCTATGTAAGAAGCATTTCCCTCTGCTTTGTGAAAGGAGATTTTCTTGTCCCCAAAGAGCTTATACCTTGTATGTGGAAAGAAGGTTGAAGAAATAGAATATTTTGAACATCCCTATAGTTATGAGAGCACACATAAACATTTTATTCAATTAATATCTGTAAGTAGAAGTTTCGTTCTTTTCTCAGGCATTTCAACACTACAGACATTTCTATTTCTAAAATAATTTTGTTACTCGGTTGCTTAAACTCCTTGAATAGTTTACTGCTTCTTTTTAAACTTCTTTTGTTATCATTTTAATTCGCTATAGGGCACATGCACTCAGATACACACACATATGGGCTGGTCTTCTGTAATTGTAATCTTGTAAGAATCTCCTTACAAACCTTATGATCACCACAAGTAACATATTATTGAACTGACGGGGAGAAATCTATACTTCCAGCTCACTTTTCTACCAAAGTTATAAAGCAATGCAACAGTTCAGTAATTACTGGTGTAATTAATGGTTGAAAAGTGTGCAGACAGTCTGCAAATGAAAATATTAGGTCATTGGAAAAGTCATGCCCATTTTTGCATAGAAAGATAGGTCAAAATAATAACCAAATAATAAGCCAAATGAAATATGTTTTAAAAAGTATTACAAGCTCTTTGGTGCTTATCCAGATATTTATATGATGCAATAATATATCAATTTAGGACATTTCCTTATTTTATAGGGAGTTGTATTAAGGTTAGAGTACAGAGTGCATACATTTGGAGAAGAGAACAACAACAATAAAGAGTGATTTTAAGGCATTGTGTGGATTATGAGATTTTGGAAAAACTTTTTACTGGAGGTATTTAGGGTATACATACGTGACGTTCATGCACTTGATAAACCAGTGGATTGATAAGGACCTGCCCAGCACATAGCAAAAATGGCTTAATTATTTTCAAAATGTGTGTAATACTAGAATTTGATGCTGCCTCCAACACGCACAAACTGACTTAAGCAGAAATGAAATCATTGCTCTGAGGTCCGACCGTGGAAGACTTCCAGGAAGACGACAACGCAGAGAGTGAGGCTGACTTTCAGGTGGGCAACCTGCTCGGCTGCACAATTACATGACCACAATGTGGAGCCCCAGTGGTGTGCCACAACTTGAAGTATCTACGGTACACTTAAGACTTAAAAGGACAACTTCTCATTAAAAGACAGCAAACAGAGGATCTGGGGGCAGTGAAGTTTCGGTTGAGTCATTTCACTGTGACACCTATTTTAAATGCAATCTGTTGAATCCAAAGTATTACCATCTTTAGAAAATAAGTGCCTCTCTTTTAGGACACTTCTCTTACCCAGTAGTAGGCAGTTGGTTGAAGAGCTTCCAAAGACATAAATCCCATCTCTTTCTAAATAATATAGTTTGGCATATTTTTATAGAGCTTCGCTTCGCTAACAAAAGACTACTGTTCCCTTTTCTTTGTGGACTGTTTGTTACCTCCTGCTCCTAGGAAATGTCTTCGAGGTCAGATGCAGTTCTGGATTCACAATCTGCAGAACCAAATGTCTGTGCTTTCTTCCCACACTCCTTGAAATAAAGCTAGTTATTTTCTACTCTGGGTGGTGGTGAGGCAGTTCTCCACGGGCCTCTCACATTTCTGCCCACCTTGCCAGCTGGGCTAGGGACTGTTTCTGATCTTGGTGCAGCTTTCTAAGGATGTTTCAATAGCCAACAGCCTTGGAAGATACCCTTGTCTTTCTAAGAGCAAAGGACAGGCATGCTTACCACCCATTGTAGAAGATTCGGGTTCCAGAGCCTATCTACTCACTTGAGGCACAAGCCATTGAATTTTCAGGTAGCACCTGGCTCTGTGCTCACAATGCTCTGGAGAGTGGGGCTAAAGGTTGCTGGGGTCCTGGCTCCGATCGTTAGTAATCTTTTTACTAACAGTAGTGCATGTAATTACTACTGTCTGAACTATAAAATCTGTCTGAGCTTTCTCACAGTATCCATGAAAATGTAGGAGCTTGAAAATAGAGTAACATCTCATCTCCTCGGCAAATTCTATCACTTTAAACACTGTGCTGTAGAATTAATTAATGCTTCGTTTTAACACCTACTTGTAACATATGCTAACTACCCATTTACTGACGGTTGAGTTGTACAGTAAGTTTAGAATCTACTAAGAAGTGTTTCATTATGGGATGGCATGTGCATTTATTCAGCGCTACAGCCAGGGTAAAGTTACATTTGTATAATGTATTGCATAGTTCTTTTTTATTAATTTTTATTTTTTTGGAGATGTTTTTTCTATAGGGCGCATGCGCTCACCAGACAGACAGAGAGAGACAGAGACAGAAAGCGAGAAATCACCCCCCAGGGGGGATGGCCACGCCGCAATTCCCTCTCCTCCATTCTCCTCTCAGGATCTTGGGCACGCACGCACACGCGCCCGGCGTGAGTTTAAGTCACCGGGTCCAGGACGTGAACCGAGGTCGACTACGTGGGAGTCCAGCGACATAGCCATTACGCTAACTGCTGGTCCCTGTATTGCATAGTTCTTAAAAGTGAGTTCGCTGCATCTTTTTGTCAAAAACTGCTACTTTTCTAAGCATAACATTTTATTTAATATTGGAGAAAGGTTGTCTTATGTTAAATAAATCTGGCATTTAAAATTTTTCAGGTAATTTCTAGCATAAAGTTTCTCAATTTTTTATGGGATTATATTTTGTATCCCTGAGAAATCATATTTTTCCCAAAATATATATCTGAAATGCTTAGGTTTCATAAAATCTTTTTATTTGTTGAGTTCAACTGTGATTGTATATTAAAAATTAGATATATATGTTTAATTACTACTAGATGATTATTTAAATTCATGGAACATCACAATGTGTTTATAAGTTTGGAATTATTGTCTTAAAATTGACAAGAAACCTAATTTGTACAATTTCAAAAACTCCAATACAGTTTAATAATGTATTTTATTTCATAAAATAAAAATTTTGGTTAAACACTTACATAGAAATTAAATACCTTTCTATTCCATACTGTAGATTTAACAAAAAGAAATTCAGCATAATAATTTTGTTACTATTTTCAGGATTTTGAGTTACCTGAACAATGCAAATATAATGAGATCTCATAGTTGTTCTTTATTATGTAAATGTATCAGACTATAATGTTAATATGTAATGTCTGATAATCATGTGAGAAACATGTTTGTGATGAATGAGTTATGTGTACATCGTAGTTTTCTTTTCTTTTTCTTCTTTTTTTAAATATCTGCCTTCCCAGGATTGATTTGGATGCTTTCTCAAGGACTGGCAGCTCTCACTGAGGAAACGAAATCTCCCTTTCCAGATCCACATGGGTTCTGTGCATGGTGCTTTCTGGTCTATTGATTCATCTTTGAGTCTGGCGTCTTCCTACTTTCCTTTCCATATTTACTCTACTTCTTCATTGCATTTTTCCCGTGTCCCGGGGGGACAGCCAAACAGGTTTCCTGAGTGAAGGAGTGAGAGCCGGGGCAAGCAGCGTAGTGTTACAGCACGGAGACGACAGTGTCGTCTGTTTATTGTGGGCAGCACGGTACAGCACAGAGACGACGC
>NW_006159673.1:471262-489008 GCF_000334495.1 Tupaia belangeri chinensis | reverse complement strand
GTGCCCGGCGTGAGTTTAAGCCACCGTGTCTGGAACTCGAACCACAGTCGACTACATGGGAATCCAGTGACATAGCCATTACGCTAACTGCTGGTCCCAAGAACAGATCATTTTTAAAAGGCCCGTCTTTCAGTTCTCTGATTCTTTTTTTCTGCTTGATCGAGTCTGCTGTTGATCCTTCTAGTGAAAATTTCAATTTAGTTATTATATTCTCTAGCTCTAGAATTTACAAATTCCCTTTGTTCTTTTTTAATGTTTTTAGTTTTTTTCAGTTTCAATATTCTTATGTATTTATATTATTTTTCTGATTATATTTACCCATCTATTTGTATTCTCTTATAGTGTATCTTGCTTCTTTAAAATGATTATTTTGAATTTTTTGCTAGGTAGTTTACACATATTTCTTTAGGAGTAGTGTGTGGAAATCAATAATTTCATTCCTTTTCTTGGACCACGTTTCCACTTTCTTTAGTGTGTGTGTGTGTGTGAGTGTGTGTGTTGTGTATGACTTGACATTTGAAAAAACAGCTACCTCTCTTCATCTTTATGGACTAGCTGCGTAGAGGAGAAGTGCTTTTCCCAGAAGCTCAAGTAGAAATTCAAGAAGACTGAAAAGTTTTAATGGAGATATGTCTCCGGATTTGCAAGTGTAACTTAATGACAGGGTTTCTTGGTTCCCTTTTAGGCGCTTGTCGTGTCTTGCTCCCTCTGGTGTCTGTGTGCAGTACTGCAGGTTTTGGCACCGCGGTAAGCCCTGGGCGGTTCTGTTCTCTGCGGCCTTCAGGTAACGTGTGCCATCGTGTTCCAAGTTAAGTGGGACAGAAGCCAGTCTTCTGGACAGCCCCTTGAAGAGCCAGTTGACCGCGCTGACGCTTTCTCCCTGTATTACTCTGTTGTGTTGCTTACAGAAATACCTTGGGTAAATTTATGAAAAAGTAGAGGTTTATTCAGCTCACGGTTTGGAGCTCCAGGGTGCAGGGGACTTTTGGTGAGACTATAACAGAGTGTGTAGGATCTTGAGCAGCGTCAGCGAATTGAGTCAAGCAAGACAGAAACCTTGGGCAACTCCCTAAAGCTTGGATTTACTTTCCATTCTTTTTTTTTTTCCTTCTCTAGAGAAAAGATGAACATTGGGAATTTCCTGCCAATTGTAAACTGTGCTGGTTGGGTAACAGCCTGCTGTCATTGAAATCCAATGACTTTTCTTACCCATTTTAATGTGATTGGGCTGGGTTTGTGGACGGAAGTCTAACTGCTTTTCCTATTGTACTAAAATCCTTTCCAGAGGGCTTAGAAGGAGTCACACCCACAAATGTTAACAGATCATTTTGGCCCATTGGTAACAGCCTTCTACATCCCGCCCTGGCTGTACTGGGGTATCTCTGTGATGTACATTAAGCCTCCTCATGGCTGTTAAAGTATATTCCTTTCTGTTCTCAGCCACCTTCCTTTTGCAACCACCCCCCTAAAAACTGTAAAGCCCACGTATAATCTACTAACTTCTGCTTCCACTTGCCCCACCTTTTTGGGCCAGACCAATGGAAAACTTTTTACTAAATTTCAAACTCTGGCTCTTGTTCTCAAAATCAAATAAAAGGAACCCCTGTACCTGCTCACCGGAGAGAAAGGCATGTTTTTTGCCTCCTCTCAGGCCTAGGTCACTTGTTCTGCTTAGAAACAAACCACATTACTTATTATTTTTACAGAGTTGGTTATTTTCCATCGACAGGCCTGATCTTGCTTAGATTGTTGCAACTACCTAACTGGTTTCTGGAGTTCTCAAGGCTCCACAGCCTGTGGAGCAGCAAGGTCTAGAGTTTCCTTGTCGGCCCTCTTGCCAACGCCACGTCCCCTTATCTGGTTTTGTGTGTAAGACCAAGTTGGTTTCAAGCAGGAAGGTGCACCATCAGATACACCATCCGCATCTGAAACCCTTGAAGCTAGAGGGTTTTCAGAGCTTTCGATTTGAAATGAAGCAGTTCAGAAAGTGAAAAGTATATGCCATTTCCCCAGGGAGAGTGGGGGAAGGTCCCTGAAATCAAATCCAATTTCTATAATGATAGACATGCGTATTCAAGTAAGTGGGAGGTGAAGACTTAAACATCCTTCCTGTTAGATTATATCAGTCTTCTCCACCACCTCTTCTAAGAAAAAGGATTCGAAAAATCATTTTGAAAAATCAAATCATTTTTCGAGTGCAGCAAGAATTGCAGGCAAGCAATACATTTTTGTTGGCAAATAAACCAATAACAGAGTGTCCTTAGTAAGTGAAAGGCATGCGTATGCAGTGACAGAGGCAGGGATTCCATGTGTGTGTTGCTTGAATTTCTTTCCTGGAAGGTCAAAACCCACCCGTTTTGTCTGACTTGGAAGAAGGGAGCCAGTGGGCTCTGAAGCTCTTCAAGTAGAGGGGGAATAGCTTCCCCAGGGCCTGGCTCGGTCTGGATCTGACAGCCAGCAGGTTCCTCTGGTGTCATCTGGGCAGTTTTGCAGTTTCCCACCTGTCTCTGGTAAGACCTCTCCTCACACAGAGCTTTATCTGGCATCCAAAAGAACATTTTTCTAGTGGGTTCTACCGTGGAAGCGCTGTAATGAATTCTCTCCCATGAAACAAGCCATATGCAGTCTGTGATGTGAGCCTCATGGGACTGCTCCTTCAGTACCCTGCCTCCACATTCGATGTCACCATTTCTTAGATGTGCTAATTTTGGATTTTTAAAATTCTTTTACTAGCCAATGTTTTGTTATTCTAATCCCTTGCTACCATTCTTAATTTTTTATATTAACATGTTCTCATTTTATAGTAAAGTGCTCTCATTTAATCACTTAATTTCTCTCTCCTGATTGAACCTAGGTTGATATAACAGGTTCATTATACCAGTGTTCGGGGATAGAGAAAGCTCGTGGAAAACTGAGTTATTCATGGCACAAACCGAAGTCAAAAGAAATAATACTGTACTGTCCCAGAACGCATTTATATCTTAAATTGCGCTTCGGGTGCAGCGAAAGGTCATGTTTACCATCATGATGGGATAGTGTTGTCATTTTAAATTGATCTTATTTGAACCTGATTAGTTCTTTTGGTTATTTAGTATTGTGCAAATTATTTTAAAAAGGAATTTATTTTGTTACTTAGTCGGGTAACATTAAAATACAAATCATTCACCAATATTATCTGTTTACATTTTTTCCTTCAAAGAGGCTCATACCTGTTATTTGTTGAATTCTGTGCCCCTCAGAATGTATAGGTTGAAGTCTGGCCCCAGGATCTCAGAATGTGACCTCACTGGGAAACGGGATTATTGCTGATGTTACTAGTTAAGGTTCTGATGGCCTCAGGAGAATGCAAATTAGACAGGGCCAGCAGATGGCGTGCTTGTTAAGGTCTTGGACCCCATGTGGCTGACTTTATGACTGGAGTCCCAGACCTGGATACCAGGTGCGTGTGCATGCATGCCCCAAATCCCAAGAGGATAATGAAGAAGGGACTGTGGCATAGCCATCCTCCCTAGGGAGGGATTTCTCACTTTCCTTCTCTCTCTGTCTCTCTCCAGTGAGTGCACGTACCTGATACCAGAATCTAAAAGAAAAAGGAAGAATAGATTGCATTCTTTGTAACTGTCACCGGGTTAGTGTGTCCATAACGCTTTCCTCTGACCGCGTCATTTCCTCCTTCCCACCTGTCAAATCGCGGATGCTTCAACCTCTTTTTCTTCTGTTTCTCTCCTGTACATATATTCTTCCTGTCATGATTTTACCAAAATATTTTTCTTAAAAGATGGTCATTATTTCATTACATTTTAGCAAATTTCGTGACTATTATTTATGTTCTTAAAACAAACAAAAAAAAATGGAAGGAGGTTAAAAAAAAAAAAGATAGGATCACAGAAAAGAAAAAACACCGCCTCTGGGTTCAGTCATTTTCTATAAACCGTACTGGCCTGCTCCTGTGACTAAGGAATACAGTATGGAAATCATTTACACTCCGCAGCAGCCTGGATGCAAACCTATTTGCAGAAGGTCTTGGATAAGAATAAAATTCAGCATTCATTCATTTTAAATGCAAATTGTGGAATCTGAGGAGAGCCCCTGTCAGAATGGAAGGGCGGTTTTCAGGCATTGCAGAAAGCTGTCATGGTGACTGGGAGGCAGAGCAACTTATTTATAAAAATAAACCTAAATCGAGAGTCAGGAACAGGTTTGTGATTTTGCTCCTGTCACTGTTGGATGGGGAATATATCCAGAAAAATCTTGTTACCAGGATCCTGAAAAAGCCTTAGAGAATGACAGAATAATAGAAAACCACACCTTTGTGAAGGTGAAGAAATAGAATATATTCATCTGCAGGTTATTTGAGATTCCTGTAACTGACAAGTTTTGCAATATTTGTAATTATAGGCAAGGAACAAATTTTAAAGCATGAAATTAAAAAAAATATATATCGACTATGTTCTGATTTTTATTAAATCATGTATCTTGGGTTTAATAATAATGATTTTACAATCCGCATTCCCCACAGGTGCGTTTTTCTCCAGCACCTCTCTTGATTAGCATAAAATTAAGTAGCAAAGGCTAGCGTGTATACCGAAATTCAGAAAGGAAAATTAATTGGTAACCATCCTCAATCTTATGGCATCATCCTGAAGGTAACATACACCCTCTTGAGGCTCCTGTGCAGTAGGGTAAATGCCACTGAGTAAGAGTGGGCTGGACACCCGCTCTGGGCCGTCCCTGCAGCTCCTGCTCTGAGTTCTGAGGGGCCAGACCCTGAGGCCCTGGTGCTCTGCAGTTAAGCTTAATTGGCTGACTGGCCTTCTTCCGGGAATTGTAAAGGTGCCTAATTAGCAGCAAGCAGTAGATTTTTCCACCAGGGTGCTCTTCTGCTTCTTCCCCAATTTAGACTTTGAACCAGATGAAAGTCTAGAGGGGACTGTGCCCCCAGGGGCGTGAATTCCGATGTGGAAAGTGGGGCGCGGCCTCCATGAGGGCGGCGCTCGCTCGCGCTCCTGAGTCACAGACGCTGGTCCCACCGGGCACCTGGTCTGGCGGGAGGGGTTCACGTAAGAATCTCTTACAGGCTGTGGAAAGTGTTTTCCTTCGTTATCCCTCACCCATGATTCCACCCTCCTAGGTAGAGATCCAGAAAAGGGGCAAGAGAGGTGCTAATTGGTATTTTTGAGGGACTGGTCACAGAACTTATGTGAAACTTTGAGATAACTTTAAAACCCAGTGGCATATGGACCATGGCAGGGTTACCAAATAAAGGTGCTTTTATGTCAAGCATACTTTATAGTCACGTTTGGGGTTTGTGATCGACTTAGTCATAGTGTACAGAAAAAGTGCAGGCCTTTCAGATTCCGCTCACTGCTTTTTATAATTCCGGATTAGACAGTACAAGAATATTGAAAATATCTTTGCTATGTAAGAAGCATTTCCCTCTGCTTTGTGAAAGGAGATTTTCTTGTCCCCAAAGAGCTTATACCTTGTATGTGGAAAGAAGGTTGAAGAAATAGAATATTTTGAACATCCCTATAGTTATGAGAGCACACATAAACATTTTATTCAATTAATATCTGTAAGTAGAAGTTTCGTTCTTTTCTCAGGCATTTCAACACTACAGACATTTCTATTTCTAAAATAATTTTGTTACTCGGTTGCTTAAACTCCTTGAATAGTTTACTGCTTCTTTTTAAACTTCTTTTGTTATCATTTTAATTCGCTATAGGGCACATGCACTCAGATACACACACATATGGGCTGGTCTTCTGTAATTGTAATCTTGTAAGAATCTCCTTACAAACCTTATGATCACCACAAGTAACATATTATTGAACTGACGGGGAGAAATCTATACTTCCAGCTCACTTTTCTACCAAAGTTATAAAGCAATGCAACAGTTCAGTAATTACTGGTGTAATTAATGGTTGAAAAGTGTGCAGACAGTCTGCAAATGAAAATATTAGGTCATTGGAAAAGTCATGCCCATTTTTGCATAGAAAGATAGGTCAAAATAATAACCAAATAATAAGCCAAATGAAATATGTTTTAAAAAGTATTACAAGCTCTTTGGTGCTTATCCAGATATTTATATGATGCAATAATATATCAATTTAGGACATTTCCTTATTTTATAGGGAGTTGTATTAAGGTTAGAGTACAGAGTGCATACATTTGGAGAAGAGAACAACAACAATAAAGAGTGATTTTAATGCTTTGTGTAGATTATGAGATTTTGGAAAAACTTTTTACTGGAGGTATTTAGGGTATACATACGTGACGTTCATGCACTTGATAAACCAGTGGATTGATAAGGACCTGCCCAGCACATAGCAAAAATGGCTTAATTATTTTCAAAATGTGTGTAATACTAGAATTTGATGCTGCCTCCAACACGCACAAACTGACTTAAGCAGAAATGAAATCATTGCTCTGAGGTCCGACCGTGGAAGACTTCCAGGAAGACGACAACGCAGAGAGTGAGGCTGACTTTCAGGTGGGCAACCTGCTCGGCTGCACAATTACATGACCACAATGTGGAGCCCCAGTGGTGTGCCACAACTTGAAGTATCTACGGTACACTTAAGACTTAAAAGGACAACTTCTCATTAAAAGACAGCAAACAGAGGATCTGGGGGCAGTGAAGTTTCGGTTGAGTCATTTCACTGTGACACCTATTTTAAATGCAATCTGTTGAATCCAAAGTATTACCATCTTTAGAAAATAAGTGCCTCTCTTTTAGGACACTTCTCTTACCCAGTAGTAGGCAGTTGGTTGAAGAGCTTCCAAAGACATAAATCCCATCTCTTTCTAAATAATATAGTTTGGCATATTTTTATAGAGCTTCGCTTCGCTAACAAAAGACTACTGTTCCCTTTTCTTTGTGGACTGTTTGTTACCTCCTGCTCCTAGGAAATGTCTTCGAGGTCAGATGCAGTTCTGGATTCACAATCTGCAGAACCAAATGTCTGTGCTTTCTTCCCACACTCCTTGAAATAAAGCTAGTTATTTTCTACTCTGGGTGGTGGTGAGGCAGTTCTCCACGGGCCTCTCACATTTCTGCCCACCTTGCCAGCTGGGCTAGGGACTGTTTCTGATCTTGGTGCAGCTTTCTAAGGATGTTTCAATAGCCAACAGCCTTGGAAGATACCCTTGTCTTTCTAAGAGCAAAGGACAGGCATGCTTACCACCCATTGTAGAAGATTCGGGTTCCAGAGCCTATCTACTCACTTGAGGCACAAGCCATTGAATTTTCAGGTAGCACCTGGCTCTGTGCTCACAACGCTCTGGAGAGTGGGGCTAAAGGTTGCTGGGGTCCTGGCTCCGATCGTTAGTAATCTTTTTACTAACAGTAGTGCATGTAATTACTACTGTCTGAACTATAAAATCTGTCTGAGCTTTCTCACAGTATCCATGAAAATGTAGGAGCTTGAAAATAGAGTAACATCTCATCTCCTCGGCAACGGAGAGTCATAAAATTCTATCACTTTAAACACTGTGCTGTAGAATTAATTAATGCTTCGTTTTAACACCTACTTGTAACATATGCTAACTACCCATTTACTGACGGTTGAGTTGTACAGTAAGTTTAGAATCTACTAAGAAGTGTTTCATTATGGGATGGCATGTGCATTTATTCAGCGCTACAGCCAGGGTAAAGTTACATTTGTATAATGTATTGCATAGTTCTTTTTTATTAATTTTTATTTTTTTGGAGATGTTTTTTCTATAGGGCGCATGCGCTCACCAGACAGACAGAGAGAGACAGAGACAGAAAGCGAGAAATCACCCCCCAGGGGGGATGGCCACGCCGCAATTCCCTCTCCTCCATTCTCCTCTCAGGATCTTGGGCACGCACGCACACGCGCCCGGCGTGAGTTTAAGTCACCGGGTCCAGGACGTGAACCGAGGTCGACTACGTGGGAGTCCAGCGACATAGACATTACGCTAACTGCTGGTCCCTGTATTGCATAGTTCTTAAAAGTGAGTTCGCTGCATCTTTTTGTCAAAAACTGCTACTTTTCTAAGCATAACATTTTATTTAATATTGGAGAAAGGTTGTCTTATGTTAAATAAATCTGGCATTTAAAATTTTTCAGGTAATTTCTAGCATAAAGTTTCTCAATTTTTTATGTGATTATATTTTGTATCCCTGAGAAATCATATTTTTCCCAAAATATATATCTGAAATGCTTAGGTTTCATAAAATCTTTTTATTTGTTGAGTTCAACTGTGATTGTATATTAAAAATTAGATATATATGTTTAATTACTACTAGATGATTATTTAAATTCATGGAACATCACAATGTGTTTATAAGTTTGGAATTATTGTCTTAAAATTGACAAGAAACCTAATTTGTACAATTTCAAAAACTCCAATACAGTTTAATAATGTATTTTATTTCATAAAATAAAAATTTTGGTTAAACACTTACATAGAAATTAAATACCTTTCTATTCCATACTGTAGATTTAACAAAAAGAAATTCAGCATAATAATTTTGTTACTATTTTCAGGATTTTGAGTTACCTGAACAATGCAAATATAATGAGATCTCATAGTTGTTCTTTATTATGTAAATGTATCAGACTATAATGTTAATATGTAATGTCTGATAATCATGTGAGAAACATGTTTGTGATGAATGAGTTATGTGTACATCGTAGTTTTCTTTTCTTTTTCTTCTTTTTTTAAATATCTGCCTTCCCAGGATTGATTTGGATGCTTTCTCAAGGACTGGCAGCTCTCACTGAGGAAACGAAATCTCCCTTTCCAGATCCACATGGGTTCTGTGCATGGTGCTTTCTGGTCTATTGATTCATCTTTGAGTCTGGCGTCTTCCTACTTTCCTTTCCATATTTACTCTACTTCTTCATTGCATTTTTCCCGTGTCCCGGGGGGACAGCCAAACAGGTTTCCTGAGTGAAGGAGTGAGAGCCGGGGCAAGCAGCGTAGTGTTACAGCACGGAGACGACAGTGTCGTCTGTTTATTGTGGGCAGCACGGTACAGCACAGAGACGACGCAGTGTCACAGCTCTTAAGAGTCGCGTCGTCTACTGTGAGCAGCACGGAGACGACGCGGTGTCACAGCTCTTAAGGGTCGTCCAGAGACGATGTAGTGTTACAGCTCTTCAGGGTCTCCCAGGTCGTCTGGAGACTGTGCGGTGTTTCAGCTCTTCGGGCTCTTCAGCCGTCGTCTTCCTGGTCGTCGTCGTCGTCGTCGTTGTCGTTGTCTTCCTGGTCGTCTGTGTCGTCTGTCTACTGTGGGCCAGGCATCGTGGTTATATACACTCTGGGGGGTTGTAAACGGTGGGCCCTGATTGGTTGTTAACGGTGGGCCCTGATTGGTTGTTAACGGTGGGCCCTGATTGGTTGTTAACGGTGGGCCCTGATTGGTTGTTAACGGTGGGAAATTTGAGGGATTCTAGTGGCCAATCAGAGCAAGGTTTCGAAGGTCAGGTTTTTGGAAGGGAACCAATCACGGTAATTGTTTGCTCTCTGAGAAACCTCCGCAGACTCGCTGGTGTGCAGCTTCCCACACATTTTACTCTTCCTTTCAGGCTTCCTCTCTTCTATTCCCTAACTTTTTACTATTCAACGGGCATTAACTTCTTTGCGAGAGCTACCTCCGTCTGGAACTACCCAGCACAGCAATACGAAACAGTGTCAACTGCACTCCCTGCTAAACATCTTGGGAGTCATATAAGGACTAAGTAATAGAAATTCTTTTTTCTTCTTTTGAGAAATTTTTGCTATAGGGTACATGTGTTACTGGAGAAGCAGAGAGAGACAGAGAATCAGAAAGCGAGAAATAATCCCCCAGGGAGGATGGCCATGCCATACTCTCTTTTCCATTCTCCTCTCAGGAGTTTGGGCATGTATGCACACATGCCTGGGGAGAGTTTTAAGCCGCTGAGTCCGAGACTTGAACCATGGTGGACTGTGTGGGAGTCCAGCAACGTAATCCTTACGTAATATTTATATTACACAGGGAGTATAAATTCTTTTAAAAAATAGTTTATCAGAACTGTGATATAAGAGTGTGTGTGTGCATGCGTGTGACTAAGATGAATAAGAAAACAAGACACTTGAAGGTTAACTTAAGTCCCAGCTCGTAACCTTGCTTTGGTATTTTGAACAAATTTACAGCCTCCTCCTCCCCCTTATGTGCATGGCTAACAAATTAACTAAAACTTGGAAATGAGGCAAGGGAAGATAGCAATTTTTGTCTGCATCAAATTAGAACATTATATAACAGTCTTCTTCTAAGGTTATTTTCTTATCTGGGCGGGGGTCTGAAAAAGTAGGACCCATCGGAGAAATCCAGCCCCAAGCTCATGTCAGTCCTTGAGCTAAGAATGAATTTTTACATCTGAAACCATTGTTAACAAAACAAAACAAAACAAAACAAAACAAAACAAATACCAATATATGACAGAGACTTTATGTGGCCTACAATACTGAAATATTAAGTCATCGAGAAAGTCATGACATATTTTTCTCTTTTTCTATGCAAAAATGCATCATGACTTTCCCAACGACCCAGTATTTACTATTTTTATAGAAAGTACTTCTCTACCCTTGCTCTGGGGAATGGACCATGGTTTGATTTACTGTGTTCTATTGATTAAGATTCAGACTCAATGAAGACAGATGAAGACCTCAGGTTGCTGAAACTGCAAATAGTTTTTGTCCATTGGAGAGGTATAGAGTTCTTGTGGTAAGAAAGATAATCTTGTGGGGCCCAGCAGGTGGCGTGGTGGTTAAAGATGCTGGACTCCCACATGACTGACCAGAGTTTGAATCCTGACCTGGTGCTTGCTTTCTCTCTCTCTCTCTCTGTGTGTGTGTGTCTCACTCTGGTCAAAATAAAAATAACAATAATGATAAATAAAATAAAGGAAATAATTCTTTTAAAAAAGATAATCCTGTAGGTTTCAGTTGTATTACTCTGTAAGACATTAACGAGTTTTATACATCACCTTGTAATCACATTTCAGCACCTTTTAAGTGGCTGTAAATACTTCAGTCTGTCTTATTCTCTCTCTCTTTTTAAAAGTTTACGTATTTCTTCCATCAGAGAGAGGAGAGAGATAAGCACTAAGCATCCTCAACACTGGGCCTTCGTGCTTAATCTACTCCCAAGGCTCATGGACACACACGCATGTGCCGTCGTGTTCAGGGAGATCCTGGGATGGGAACCCAGAGTCTTCCCCACCTGTGTGCACTAACACTACAGCTGTGCCACTACCCAGCCCTGATCACGTTCTTTTGAAATAGCTTTGCTATCTGTTGGTTCACTGTTAATAAGTAAGGTAATTTTGTTGACATGTTTTGCTTTTACTTGGCATGTACATCACACTTGCATCTCTGACAAATTAGGCTTTGGGGACCAGCAGATGGCATAATGGTTACGTTGCTGGATTCCCATGTAGTGGACTGTGGTTTGAATCCTAGACCAGGCTGCTTAAAACTCACACCAGGCCAGGGAGAGCAGTTGGTATAATGGCTATGTCTCTGGACTCCCATGTAGCTGACTGCGGTTCAAGTCCTGGACCTGTGGTTTAAACTCACACGGGGCACATGTACATGCGTGCCCAAGATCCCAAGAGCAGAATGGAGGAGAAGGGATTGCAGTGTGGCCATCCCCTCTGAGGGTGATTTCTCCCTTTCTGTCTCTCTGTCTCTCCAGCAAGTGCACACACTCTATAGTAAAAATCTCTCCAAAAAAAAAAAAGAAAGAAATTTAGGCTTTGACAATGAATGGCCAACTCCCTCTTTTCTATTTAGGTATCAACTCTTAGAGTTTTAATACACCATAGTGCTGGACAATTAAGTGTGAATTTTCCTGCACTGCTTAAGTCAGTCTTCTCTTAATGGAACATCAATGAAGGGTCTGTCTATCTCAGTTAGTGTATTCTCTCCACTTTTTGAATGATTTTATGTTCTTAAAGTTTTAGGTTTGAGCAAAATTAACAGGAAGGTGCAGAAATTTCCTCTATACTCCCTGCCCCCCACAAGTGTAACAGCCTTTCTCCTTATCAGCATCCTCCACTGAGGGGTATGCTTGTTACATTTGATGACCCTACACCGACACATCACTGTAACCTAGGGCAATCGTTTACATTAGGGTCCACCTTTAGTAGTCTCCATTTTTAAAAAAGAACTATTTATTATTATTATTATTGTTATTATTATTTAGTTTGCTATAGGACATATGCTCTCACCAGAAAGAGACAGAGAGACAGAGAAAGTGAGAAAGCAAGCAGCAGGTCCAGGTCTCAGCCGTGGTTGACCACGTGGGAGCCTAGTGCCTCGGCCGTACCACCTGCTGGCCCCAGAATTCTGCGTTTTGAAGAACGATGCCTGCGCCGTAGAGAGTCCTTGTAGCTGTGCTCACACCACTACAGCTATACGCTGACCAAGAGACAGTCATGCTTTTCTTTTGCGCTTTAATTATTATTGCCACGGAATGATTTAATTCAATGATATGCAAGCAGGTACAGTCAGTGCAGGAAGAGATTTACCCCAATGCAGACCAAATCGAATGCCTTGAAAAGCCTCAGCAGAGGTCTCGCTGCTGCACTATTAAGTGTGGAGAGAGCAGCAGCAGCAGCCTGGGGTGTGTGGCTATGACCCGGTCACTGTTTGGAAGCAGGTAATGTTGGAAACACCTGTGTCACAAGGACAGCCCCTCTGTTAAACCTGAAGACCTTTACTCTGGCAGCTCAGTAACAGCTAGGAAGCGCTTTACCTTCTGTGTGATACGGTAAGAACAGAGTAGCTACGTTTTCTTCTGAAGGGAAGAAAAGGGCAGAGCGCTAATGAGGGTTAAAAGAATCATTCCTCGGGGGCTGGCAGGTGGCGTGGTGGTTAAGGTACTGGACTCCACATGGCCAACCGCAGTTTGAGTCCTAGAACTGGTGACTTGCTTTCACTTTCTCTCTCACTCTCACTCTGTCCCTCTCTGGTCAAATCAAAATAAAGAAATAAAAGTTAAATAAAGTAACTCTTTTTTTTTTAAAAAAAGCAAG
Source organism: Tupaia belangeri chinensis (assembly GCF_000334495.1). Lineage (NCBI taxonomy): Eukaryota > Metazoa > Chordata > Mammalia > Scandentia > Tupaiidae > Tupaia > Tupaia belangeri. Next base: position 475,974 of record NW_006159673.1, on the reverse strand, counting down.
ATCATTCCTAGGGAGACACGTCTCCCACAGACTCATCGACCCAAGGATCTAGAACATTCTTTGTGAGGCCTTCAGAAAGCATGGGGTGTGTACCTGCTCTGAATAGCTGACTCGTCCCACAACTAGACTGGGCTCCTGTGTTTGGAAAATAAAAACCTGGGAGAATGCCTGCATTCAGATTATTTCTTATTTATTTTTTTCATGATAGAGGACACATAGGAGAGACAGAGGAGGAGGGAGAGGAGCCCCTTAGACAGGAGCTTGTCACACAGTGATCCCCCTTTCCCAGCCTTCCAGCTCCTCAGGCCTTGGGCGTGTCCACACGTTGCATGTACCAGGTTGCCCAGAGATCCAAACCATGGTCAGTCATGTGGCTTCCAGCACTGGAGTTTGGTATCACCACGCTGGCCCCAGATTACTTAAATTATCATCCACTTAGAGAACATAAAATGAAGATTTTTTAAAAAAGTAGTTTATTAAGTTTAAAAGTTAAACGTATGATTCACTTTCAAAATAAAATTATTATATTGGGTCACTGGAAATGTCATGACATATATTTCCTCTGCAAAAATGCTTCGTGACTTTTCCAATGACCTAATTCATGGTGTCTCTCCCTCATGAGAGAGAGAGAGAGAGAGAGAGAGAGCAGAGATCAACCCGGACACTTTTGACAGGATCTCATCATCCATCATCCATGATCCGTCTTTTCCACCAGCCTCTCAGTCAGTCAAGATAAGAGGTGCGGGGACCAGCAGATGGTGTAATGGTTACATCACTGGACTCCTGTGTAGTCGACCATGGTTCAAGTCCCAGACCCAGTGGTTTAAAACTCACACTGGGCTTGTGTGCATGTGTGCCCAAAGTCCCAAGAGAAGAATGGAGGAGAAGGGATTGTGGCATGGCCATCCCCCTGGGGGGGGAGGGGGTGATTTCTTGCTTTCTGTGTCTCTGTTTCTCTCTGTCTCTCTGGCAAGCACATGAGCCCTACAGCAAAAATATCTCTAAATTAAAAAAGAAAAAAATAAAAGATAATAGGTGTATCCTAACTGGGGTGTTTCAGGCTGACCTGGGATCAGAACGCTGGATTTTCATATGGCCCCAACATTATGGGGGCATTGTTTTCCTGCCTGCACCAACAAGGCTGAACCTGAAGAATCTTTATTATGGCTATGTAGCTAAAAGGTAGGGACCAGCAGATAGCGCCATGGTTACATCACTGGACTCCCATGTAGTCAACTGCAATTCAAGTCCTGGACCCGGTGGCTTAAAATTCATGCCAGGTACATGTGCACGTGTGACCAAAATCGCAAAAGGAGAATGGAGGAGAAGGGCTTGTGGCTTGGCCATTACCCAAGAGGGGTGATTTCTTGCTTTCTGTCTCTCTGTCTCTGTCTCTCCAGTGAGCACATGCACCCTAAAGCAAAAATCTCTCTAAAAAAAAAAAAAAAGAGATAAAGATGATAAAGGCTGGAACCCAAAGAACAGATTCACTCTCAGAAAGAAGTATTTCGGGAACCAGCAGTTAGCATAATGGCTATGTCGCTGGACTCCCACATAGTTGACCGTGGTTCACGTCCCGGCCCCGGTGGCTTAAAACTCATGCTGGGCGCGTGTGCGTGCGTGCCCAAGATCCCAAGAGGAGAATGGAGGAGAAGGGATTGTGGCGTGACCATCCCCCCTGGGGGGGGGTGATTTCTCGCTTTCTGTCTCTCTGTCTCTCTGTCTGTCTGGCGAGCGCACGCACCCTACAGCAAAAACCTCTCAAAAAAAAAAAAAAGTATTTCAGGTGCTGCAGGTGTATTTAATTGTTTTTATAATTTTCCACTTTAACTGGCCCTGATCATTTTGAGTAAGAGGACTTGCAGGCTGATCAGGAGCACAATACTTAAACAGCATACACGCGTTACAGTGGGCATGTCGATGATTCTGTTTTCATCTCAGTTTTTATGACAGTTTTAGCAGACGATTTACATTATTATTAACTCTCTCGGGCTATTTAATGAGACGCAGATCTGTTGTTATACACAGATGTAGCCAATTTAAAGCCGTCAGTCTTCAGGTGTCAGAGATCTGTCCAAAAACGAGTGGGTTTTAAGAATAAGATTGCAGATATGATTCATATCCTAACAAAGGTATGGAATGACTCACCTGGCGAGCCTTGATCCGGGTTAGGAGGGTTAAGGAGGGTTAAGTGGCAGCGGCCAAGGGCGAGTGAGTCAAGTAGTTTCAGGTGTGATTTTTCAGGCAGAAAGCACAATGACTATCAATGCTTCAGATGGCTCATCAACTATCAGATTTGAATATTAGCACAGGAGTGGGACAGCAGGTGGCACTGTGGTAAAGGCACTGGACTCCTGTGTGGCTGACTCTGGTGTGAGTCCTGGACCTGGTGGCTTAAAACTCATGTTGGCTGCGTGTGTGTGCGTGCCCAAGATCCCAAGAAGAGAATGGAGGAGAAGGGATTGTGGCATGGCCATCCCCCTGGGGTTAAGTTCTCACTCTCTGTCTCTCTGTTTCTCCTATGTGAGTGCACATGCCATCTACAGCAAAAAGCTTTCTCTCAGGAAAAAAACCATTATTGGAACGTAGGATGGCACAGAGATGGGAGAATTGAGGACAGGATGGGAGGCGAGGCTGAAGTTAGCAGAAACCGCACAATGAAGGGGTTGTAGGCCTGAGAACTTTGGAAGTGACCTTGAGCATGATTACCCACTCATGATTTGGGGCAGGAGGGTGAGTTCATGCCATGCTCAGCTCTGAGAACTCTCAATGGCACACACGGAAGTGAGTCACAGTGTGTGAAGACTGGCGAAGATGAGACCAGTTTGGAAAGGGTGGTGAGCTTGGGCAGTGGCAGGGCCGACGAAAACCAGTCGGAGAGTCAGCAGCACCGAGCCCTGAGCTGGGTAGGAGGTTGACAAGGAATGTGGAAGTGACATCCGGGTTTTATTTGACAGCTGGGTGACAGGAGATTGACCACCGAAGGGATGCCCGAGGCTATTAGAGGTGTTATTGCGTGGAGTTAGATTGCCAAGTCGTTTTCGAGTGTTACAATTTGGAGTGTTTGCGTAACAGCCAGGTGAGATGCGCGTCTTGGTTAGACCCACTTTAAGCCACCCCACTTGCATGTCTCTGGGAGGACCCTCAAGATGTGCTCACGAGGTGATGCGTCTTTATAACGTTTTCCAAAGGAAGATCTTTTCGGCACAGCTGCCTGAGACCATTAGGGCCCTCTCTACTTTGATTCTCCTCTTTCTCTCTCTCTCTCTCTCTCTCTCTTTTTCTTTTTTCCCCATAGGACATATGCTCTTGGCAGAGAAAGGCAGAGAGAGGGAAAGTGAAAAATGATCTCCCGCCCCCAGGAAGGATGGCCACATCATAGTCCATCCTCCTCCATTCTTCTCTTGGGAATTTGGGCATGCACACACATGCCTAGTGTGATTTTCAAGACACGGGGCTGGGACTGGAACCGGGATGGGCCATGGTGGGAGTCCGGCGCGTTAGCCACTACACCACCTGCGGCCCTATTTTGATTTCCCTCTTGGCAGCTCTGGGTGGTTTGGGGGAATTTGACTGAGGCGTGATGCTGAGTCACTAGTTCAGGGTTAGAAGGAAGTAGCTGCCGGGTTTACGACCACCTCCCTGCTAATGGAGTTCTTGCTAAGGATTCTGGGTCAGGAAAGGCTTTCAGGAAGGCTTCTATGGCCCAGAATGCCAGCTCTCTGGTGCTATGATGGACCGGTACAGAGCCAGACGTCCCAGGACACATGGTATAGAAAATAGGTGGGAAGGGGCAGAGAAGCGGAGTTCTAAGTGTGTGGAGCTATGAGGTGTGCTGCGGATATTCTTCCGATGAGGTGTGCTGCGGATATGCTTCCGATCACCGCGATCGATAGAATGGCAGGTGGGGGGTTGAGGGTTGACTCTTCCACTGCTGTGTCAAAGAAGAATTTTTTCTTTCATAAATATATTTGATGATGAAATGCAAGACTATACATCACTACATTATTATTATTATTATTTTTTGGAGAGGCTTTTCGCTATAGGGCGTGTGTGCTCGCCAGACAGACAGAGACAGAGAGACAGAAAGCGAGAAATCACTCCCTGGGGGGATGGTCACTCCGCAATCCCTCCTCCTCCATTCTCCTCTTGGGATCTTGGGCACGCACGCACACGCGCCCGGCATGAATTTTAAGCCACCAGGTCTGGGACCTGAACCGCAGTCGACTACGTGGGAGTCTGGCGACATAGCCATTACGCCAACTGCTGGTCCCCTACATCACTACATTCTTTGAAGGAAATTGCAGAGAATACACATGATCCGAATTTCTCTGTGATAGCTCTAACAGTATCACGCACGCCATGCTCACCTGTGGGAGAAGGCGCCCGTTCTTTGCATCCCAAACATCGGTAATGCGAAAACATTCAGGCAACCTTGCCAGAGAAAAATCTGATTGATCTCCCTACAGTCTTCAAAATATTGCAAACTAGCTAATGGGAATAGAAATGTAAATTATAGAGGTGGTTAACTAATGAAAACGTTACTCGTTTTTAGTCTGTATGATATTGTGACATTTGGCAGTCTTGAAAAATTGCGATTATTCATTCTTGTTCTGGGTATGTATTCAGCTTTTTAAACCTAATCACTCATGCCAAGAGACAAAGTATATATATATATATATATATTTTTTTTTTGAGAGGTTTTTGCTATA
>NW_006159673.1:467893-470559 GCF_000334495.1 Tupaia belangeri chinensis | reverse complement strand
ATATTTATATATTTTTTTTTTTTTTGAGAGGTTTTTGCTATAGGGCACGTGCGCTTGCCAGACAGACACAGAGAGACAGCGGAGAGATAGAAAGTGAGAAATCACCCCCCAGGGGGGATGGCCATGCTGCAGTCCCTTCTCCTCCATTCTCCTCTCGGGATCTTGGGCACGCATGCACGCATGCCTGGCGTGAGTTTAAGCCACCGGGTCCGGGACGTGAACCACGGTCAACTATGTGGGAGTCCAGCCACATAGCCATTAAGCTAACTGCTGGTCCCAAGTATACGTATTTGTGAGATTGGGAGTGTGTATGTCTTCCAGAGAGTATGCTGTGTGCATGGGGCGAGAGGAAGGAGAACGGAGACCTAAACGGGGCAGCTCAGGAGCAAGTAGAGGGGAGGGAAGCCCCGAGGAGAATGGGAAGGCTGCAGCAGGGTTGTTTCCCTTCTTCCAGGGCCCAGGTCTTCCCAGTCCTGGACTAGGCCTTTCTCCGCTTGCTTCTTTCCCAGATACACACACACACATGTATATACACACATACACATGCTTATATTATTATGATAGAAAGTACATGCATGCATGTTAGAGAGAGAGAGAGAAAAAAAAACTCTTGATAGGGTCTCATGCCACTATCCCTTTCTATCCCTTCTTCCCAGCACTCTGGACCCTTTCTTCTTTCTCTCTTCCTCTTTCTTATCTTTCTCTCTTTCTTTCTTCCTTCTTTTTCTTCCTTTTTTTTTTTTTTTTTAAATCATTGCAGAAGAGGGGCCAGCAGATGGTGTGGTGGTTAGGGCATTGGGCTCCCACATAACTGGTTAGAGTTCTGGACCTGGCTACTTGCTTTCTCACTACCCTCTTCCCCCATCTCTCTGTGGTAAGTACATGTGCTCTATGGCAAGTTTAAAATTAATAAATAAGTAAAAATAATTGCAGGAGGGCACTTGCCAGATAAAGACAGAGACAGAGATAGAGAGAGAGACAGACAGACAGACAGACAAACCACCTCCCAAAGGGGTGCGGTTACACCGCCATTCTTTCTCCTTTCTATCTGCATCCTCTTGGAATTTGGGGCATGCACACACGTACAACTGGTGTGTTTTTCAAGCCACCAGGGCTGCGATTTGAACCAGGGTTGGCCATGTGGGATCTAGCTTTTCTTTAACCAATAGGGCATGGGGCTGCCTGCATTTTTCACATATCAATTTGCAATTTTTCTTTATTTTTTTAAGGCTCAATTAACTCCATTCTAATGAGGCCATGTCTTTATAATTTTATGTTGATGCAGTGTTATGAACTATCCATATTTATATGTGCATGTACATTATTCTGCAGTTATTGTTCAAGCTGTAGTTATTTTAGTGGTCTATTTTAAATGAAGCAAAAATTTCTTTCTGTGCAAAGGCTTTGAACTATGAGCTGTGTAGAATGCTGCTGTCTTTTCGTTTATCGTACCCTTTTTGTGCTTTCCACATTGTTTAGCTCAAAAGTGTTCGTGCAATGGAAAATCCTTAAAACTTAACTCGTCAAATAGTAGTTATTAAAGACTTATGCATAGTGTTTCAACATTGACTTAAGAAATGCCTGCTTATGTTTAAGGGCGAACGATTGCATTTTAATTAATCACAGAATGAAAAAGTAAATATATTTTGCTCATTTGAGCATCTTTTTTTCCAAATCATTGATTTAGAAAATAGATCTCCTGATTCGATTAACACTGTTCACATTTTATATGTTTTCTGAGGCTTTATTCCTGTTTGAAATGGAGCATTATAAGACACAATCTATATAGACTTAGAAGTAGTCAATTAAAATAAATCATTAACACTTCAAAAAGTAAAAAGTTAAGCAGCGTTCATTAGTGCTTATATGCTTAAGTTCATAAATGTATGTAACCTGAGATTTCTCAGCAAAGTTCTAAGTTCATTTGAAACTACTAGGATGATACATTTCACCTCTCCACTGGCTTCTACCACTTAATATGAAAACTACATTTGAAAAAAAAAAAAAAAAAAGACTTCTATCTAGCCTAAAACACAGGGCTCAAGGTTGGAAATACCCAAACAAACCTCAGGCTTCTATTGTTAGGGTTTATTTACTGTTTTTAAAAGGCAGCTTCTAGTGAAAAAGACAAACCTCCAAAGGAATCCATGAACTTGTTGGACAAGAAAAAATACTTTAAAAACAAATTTTTAGTAGACCAACGTTAATTCAACAGTTTTAATCTCTCGTAAAGTGTCCTTGGTTTCCAACAGATCACGGTCTGTTGCCATAAATAATTCATCTGCAGATACTAAACAAACAATGCTTTCAATAATTACTTTTAAAACCTTTTTTGCCTTGCCACTAATAGGCATTTCTCTGTCTTCTGCATATTTAAGAAGTAAACAGGGACCAGCAGTTGGCATAATGGCTATGTTGTTTTACTCCCATGTAGTTGACAGCAGTTCAAGTCCTGGACCTGGTGGCTTAAACTCATGCTAAGCGTGTGTGCGTGCGTTCCCAAGATCCCAAGAGGAGAATGGAGGAGAAGGGATTGTGGCGTGGCCATCGCCCCTGGGGGGTGATTTCTCGCTTTTTATCTCTCTGTCTCTCTCCGTCTTTCTGGTGAGTGCACGCGCCCTATAGCAAAAATCTCTCCAAAAAAAAAAAAAGAAAAGAAAAAAAAG
>NW_006159673.1:461831-467685 GCF_000334495.1 Tupaia belangeri chinensis | reverse complement strand
TTCCCAAGATCCCAAGAGGAGAATGGAGGAGAAGGGATTGTGGCGTGGCCATCGCCCCTGGGGGGTGATTTCTCGCTTTTTATCTCTCTGTCTCTCTCCGTCTTTCTGGTGAGTGCACGCGCCCTATAGCAAAAATCTCTCCAAAAAAAAAAAGAAGTAAACAAAAAGCAGTCTTATAATTTTTAATTCATAATTATATATTTTGGGATAAATATAATATAATTAAAAAGTGATATAGAAACTATACAGAGGCATCACACTCAAAAATACTTTTTAAAGACCTTAACTGACACTATTAAAACAAGGCATTTTAATTAAAATCTGTAGGAAATAAATGTAAGAACATTTAATTCATTTAAAATAGAAAACATTTATTTTTTTTCATATTTTCAATTTTTTTAGTCAGTTATTTATTGCGTTTTATCTCTTAGCCATCATCATCACGACATTAATGACCCAAATATTGCAACTATTTTCCTGAATGCACAAAAGATTTCACAGCATTTGAACTAAGAACCTATACTGTATTTATAAAAAAACTACAGCTTCAAAAAGTCTTATTTGTGAAAAATAGAAATAAATACGATGCTTTATGTGAAACAGTGACAGTTAATTAAACAATCACCACCCAAGAAAAAAAACTGTGAATTGGATAAGACATTTTTTGTTTCTCAGAAGTATTCATAGCTGACTTTAATCTAGATATAACTCAAAGCATAAATATTCAGTGGCCAAACAGTAGCCCGATTAAACGTCACTGGATACTTTTTTCTTCCTCAGACATCCAGTTCTGTTTTTTGCATCTTACACAAATTAGGGGGAAAAAAATTATGTGGTTTCTGTAAAAAATCTTATTTCTCACCTTCTGCTACACTTGGAAACAGACCCAATATTTGTTCACTTGTTATTATCATTAAATACACATATATATATTTAAATCACCTTTTCCACAGTTATAGAAAAAGTTCACTTTTAAAGAATTGACCTCGCTGTGAAATAAATTAAATGGCCCCACGACTGGGAAGCAAATCAGACCCACATTAAATGTAATTGGGGGGACACTGTTATGTGGGGACTGTGGGGCTGAAGGCTACAGGTAGAATTTTTGCATAGGAAAAATGTGTGAAGAGTAGTGACATTGAGACTTAAGCATCTGTTTTTGTTTTTAAAAATAAATTCCTTTTTTTAGAATGCATCTTTTCAGGCCTCCAATAATTTATAATGATCACTTATGTTGGGACATAGCCTATATGACTGGGAACATTCTTTGGTCAACTCCTATGCACAAAAAAGGAAGGAAAGTTCAGTCTAAACTTCAAGTCCAGGATAATGGACTCAGACTTGTTTTTTTTATTAATTTTAGAAACATTCTACCTTGCACAGTTATGGCTCAGAAAGCTACCATGGCTTAAAAGGTCAGGATGATTCCAAGCTTCATTAGAAGGGGTTTTGGAAATAAAATAGAAAATACTTTTTACGTTATTTTACCCACATCCAGTTCTGTCTTCCAGGACACTACATAGAATACTATAGAGTTGCCACAACACATAGAATTAAAAAATATATGGAGAAAAGTAACTCAAACAATGAAACGAGGGAGATGAATTCTACATGCAGACAGTCAAAAACAAGAGACGAAAAACAAGAACAAGTTTGGGAGTTAATGGTGAGACCATACCATGTTTGTAATGCCCTAAGGTTTTTACGTTTTACAATACAGTATGAGAAAAGAAATATATTGATTATAACTTGAGGCCTGAATAGATCCTTTCTAGACAAATATAAGAAACTGTATTTGTATACATTTAAAAGAATCATTATTGATGAAATTATTGACTCACAAATAAATTCAGAAGGATATTAGATAAACTCACACACAGTTTCGCACACAATTGTTAAAGAACCTAATATTCTTCCAGAAATATATCATTTAACTTATTAATATTTAGGTCTGACTTAATGGGGCATGAACATAAATGGCATTGAAACGTATTGGTGGAAATTTTCAGAAAAAAAGAAACCCTTCTTGTAATTTGAAGGTTATTTCTATTTAAATATCTTATCATTGTATTGATGTTTTACTCTTTAGTTTCTAATGTGAACACTTCATTTCTTAGCGCCTACAGAAACATCTTCAGAAAATGACATTACACAATCATATTGTAGAAGATTTTAATACAATATCAAGACTATTAATGTTGTCATTCATTTTTGCAAGCCAATCTTTTTTATTTAAAAATTTCATCTACAAAGTCATCCATCAACAACAGCTAATGAAATAACATACCACATAAAATGAAAAAGATATAAACAGAATGAGAGGTGAAAGACGTCCATCAGCAACTTCGTTGAAAACCCTCGCTACCCAACATGCCAAACCCTACAGGGGTCTCTCTTTTCTGTCGTAGTAAATCAGGAGGTCGGTACTTATCAGCTGGGATGGGCAGAGCTGAAAAAGTAGGAGGAAGGTATTCACTGAGGGTCTCTGGTTGGGATATTCTTAGAGGTCATTTAACATTCAGTTGACAACAAGCCAATAGGTGCTGATAAGTGGCTGATGAGCCACTTCCTGCTCACGTGGCTGGATACGTGGCTTCTTCACATCATTAGAGAAAATGAGTGTGGGTCACTCAACAGGATGTCTTGGTTTATGATAACAAGAAAGAAGTGGCAAACTGACTAGAAGAGGGCAGTTCAAATATCCAATGAAAGGGGTCACGCCTCTGAGTTTGAGAATTAGTAGGAATGTAGATTCCCAAGGCTGCACACAGTTCTGTGCTGGAGAGGGGACCGACTGCCTGTCAGAATAAAGATTTGCAACAGCGCAGTGGGCTAGGCCCTGCCCTGACCAGATCTGCCACTTACCTGCTCTGCGACCTTAGGGGATCTGAGAGATCTGAGATCTCTTTCCTTCTTTCTTCCTTTCTCTTTCTTTCTTTTTCTTTTCTTTTCTTTTTTTTTTAAGTCTAAAAGGGGACATGTGATGATGATTTTAATTTGTAAGTTTCTATCCTCCAAAGTTGATTTCATCTCTGGGAATAATTTTTGCATTTCTCTTTTAAACAGAGACTAAGTTAAGGTTGGACTGTCCAAGAACAAATGTTGCAGCTGTTTTCCACTAAGTGCACCTTACGGCATGCTGAATCCTCAGTTTTTATCGTGTCCTCCTTTAAAGAATTTGCAAATTTGCAGGGAGTATTCCATTTGCATGTGTTGCGGTGTTTGTTTTATATAACTAAGGGGATACATTTTTTTTTGTCTAGCAAATGAATAGGTTGTGGAATCAAAATAAGTCATGCTATTTTTTCCTTCATTATTTTTTTAATATCAATCAAACAAATAATATCAATATCAAACAAATATCAATAAAGATAAATAAATCTGTGCAAATAAAATGGAAACATGGTAGATTGAATCTTTGTAGCCTCTTGGATTAATATAAAGTTATTCATCTGTATCACCAGACACTTATATATGGAGAGAAACCATTTTAGGAATATCTCAAAATGATTATGTTTTAAAAATGTGTTTGTACACCAGCTGTAGTTGTTCTAGCTGCCGAGTGAGTGAGTAGATCTTTATTCCATGAGCGTGCAGAGGCAGTGTTGTGATATGTTTTTCTTTATGGGACAATCACTGCCACACAGGTCATTGTAAAAGGACTTGCCACGCTCCTTATTCTTGCTCTTTCTTTCACGGTCCCACGAGTATAAGAAAAGGAGCACTTCCACCTTCAAGGCTAAACATAAGCCCAGGTAATGCTACTAAATGGAGAAATATAGTTTGAAAAATGCTGGTCCATACATTCCTGCCATTTGCTCTGCAAGTTTACCTAACCACTACATTGTTTGAAGTCATTGAAAAGGAATGAGCCATCCACTAAATGGGTTGTGTTTTGGTTCAGAATTTCCCTTTTTACAGAAGTGAGTTTTGAATAACGCAAATGGTATTGAGTATCGTGAACGAGATGCTAAGCAGTCTCTCATTCTGCGACATAAAGATATATAGTTCTTGGAATTTATAATGTCGTGAGAATATCCACTTGTGGTTCGGGAGTGTATCATATCTCTATCAACTCACTCTGTACTCTCCCAGGAGATTTTTTAAGTACCTGATAAAATGAATAAATTCTAAACAAATGACTTAGAAATTCTGGTCTGATCTATGTAAAAAGTATTTTTCTGTTGGAAGAAAATATGTATTCAGAATCCTAAAAAGATAAGCTTGCATTGGGTATGCACATTTAAAATATTTTAGCTTTGAAGGATAGTGATTAACTAGTGTATCATTTACCTCCTTCACAGGAAAGGGAGCCATTTTTTATGAGTTCCAACCTGTTGGCTATTTATCAGTTTCTTATAAATCTCTGACTTTAGAAACCGAGGGAAAGAATCCTTAGCCATGAGACTATAGATTAATTTCTGAGCCTCATCGAAGCATTTGATAGTTGGTTCAGCAATGTTCTTTGAAATGAGGTCCCTGGTACTGAAGTCAATGTTAATCTGTGGAAAATAAGGTGCATATTATTAGATTGGCTCAGTCAAAGAATGCAGGTTTATACAGAGGGTAGACACACATAATATTCGGAATCTTTTTCCAAACACAAACTAATCTTATGCAAAACAGCAGAAAGGTCATGCATTCATTTTCTGCTTGAAGAGGGTGGCGTGGACACAGAACAGAGGTATATATTATTCGAGTTTTTCTTTTTTAAAAAGACATATTGAAAAAGCAAACAAGGGAACCAGCAGTTAGTGCAATGGCTATGTCGCTGGACTCCCATGTAGTCGACCACGGTTCGTGTCCCGGACCCGGTGGCTTAAAACTCACGCCAGGCGCGTGTGCGTGCGTGCCCAAGATCCCGAGAGGAGAATGGAGGAAAAGGGATTGCGGCGTGACCATCCCCCCTGGGGGGTGATTTCTCGCTTTCTGTCTCTATGTCTCTCTCTGTCTGTTTGGCGAGCGCACGCGCCCTACAGTAAAAATCTCTCCAAAAAAAAAAAAAAAAAAAGCAAACAAGATAGTGTGTGACTTCGATTTTCTTTTCTCATCCACTTTTTTAAAGAGATTTTTGCTATAGGGTGTATGTGCTCACCAGAGAGACTGAGAGAGAGAGAGAGAGAGAGAAGGCAAGAAATCACTCCCCAGGGGGGATGGCCATGGTGCAATCCCTTCTCCTGTTTTTGGCGAGGCATGCACACGCACCCAGTGTGAGTTTTAGGCCGCTGGGTCTGGGACTCAAACTGTGGTGGACTACATGGGAGTCGAACTGTGCTAGACTATGTGGGCGTTCAATGACGCAAACATTACGCCATCTGCTGGTCCCATCCCACCCATCTTTTGAATTTTCAGTACTGTGACCTGAATACCTAAAAGGTGCTGGCACCGGCAGGAGAGGAAGTGGCCTCTGAGACTGGCTTTCATCAGCACATTACTCTTTCCTAGACTCCCGTGTTCCCCACCATGCAGCTCTTCCTTCTAATTTGTATTTATTCATGAAGGTTCTGAGGAAATGGACCAAGTAACAACACTTGCCTTCACTGACACTTCCTTCACCGGATCTTGTTCTTCCCACAGAATGGAAAAAAGTGTATATGATATATAATCATTATACATGCACATATTCTCACTGACCTTACCGTTACCACAGGTGCCCCAGCAGGGCCTAATAAGTAGCTACATTGCAAACATGTGAAATGCCCTGCAACTTCTTGTAGAGACACTTGCCTGACTCTACACATGTTCTAGGGTATTTTCTGAGAAGCATAAAATTTCACTTCCAAAATATATAACAAAATGAAAATATTCATGAGGTGCCAAAGAGATTGGAATCTTAAAACCCGAAGTTCAGCAG
>NW_006159673.1:433768-461787 GCF_000334495.1 Tupaia belangeri chinensis | reverse complement strand
CAACCATGTGGCTTGAGTCTCAAACCTGGTGGCTTGAAAAACATGCTGGGGGTCTGTGCACACGTGCCCAGAAATCCTGAGAGGAGCACAGAGAAGGGATGCTCTGTGGCCAACCCGCTGAGGTGCTGTCTCACCTCCCACCCCTGTCTTTCTCTGGTGAGTGCACATACCCTATGTTGAATATAAAATTTATAATAATAAAAACTTAAAACTTGTCAAAGACAGGTTATTATAACTGTCTTATTCATCATTCTGTTTTCTGGCACTTACAAGAAGACCTACCACATAATAGGCAATCGATATATGCTTGCCAAATAAAATTAAAATATCTTTTGGAAAAATGAAGAGTATTGTCTAAATGCTAGAATTTAGGGATCTGGTAAAAGAAACAGTACACATGATCCAAAAGAAAGCAAAATTAGGCGTTTGAAATAAATTGGGCCTTGAGAGGTATGCAGATTTGGAAAACCAACTATGCTTACTTACTAAGATCTTAGGAGTCTCAGAGTTTAGAAGAAGCTTTCACAAACTGGCTGGAATCTGGGTTATGTGCAAGAGGTATGGTCACAGAAGCCTCATTAGACTTTGTGCTAAAACATGCTAACTAATGCACATCCTTGAGAAGGGAAAAACACTGCCTGAAGAATGAGGGGGTCTGGCTAAAAACGGCCTCGGAGGGCCGAATGTGCGAAGTCGCAGCTGCTCCCCACTCACATCTGTCTGGAATAAGCTCGAGGACACTTCTAAAGAAAGACGCAGCTGACCAGCTGGCACTGAGAGCACCCGGCGTGACCACAGTCTGCATGGCGTTCACTGCAGTTCTAGCTCCTGCCTGTAGCTATGCTCTATACTGTACGCTATGGGGGCTAGCAGATGGCACATGGTTACGTCACTGGACTCTCACAAGGCAGACCACAGTTCAAGTCCCAGACAAGATGGATTGAAAATCACACCAGGCGCAAGTGCGTGTGTGCCCAAGATCCTAGGAGGAAAATGGAGGAGAAGGGATTGTAGCCTGGCCATCCCCCCAGGGGATGATTTCTCACTTTCCCTCTCACCGTCTCTGTCTTTCTCCAGTGAGTCCACACACTAAGGCAAAAGCCTCTTTGAAAAAAAAAAAAAAGAGGAAAAGAAGTATCACATGGGAAACATGAAAGCCAATGGGAAACTTGCGGACTGATTGTGAATTCGTAGAGAAAAACAGGCTTCTGTAACTTTTCTTCTCCGTCTCCCTGTGAAGAAACCCCAACTCTGGCATGTTGGAGCACTGTTAAGTTTTCTGGAGCCTTTCTCCCAGGGGGCCCGTCCTCAATGCGTTAACCTCTGCTTCCCTGCCAAGCATGGGTCAGATGTCTTTATTTCAGATTAACAATGATAATCTATATTGCACCGAGCCGAGGTTAAACCATAGGCGGATAGATCAGAATCAATTCCCTCCTCAGTGACTTACTCGCTGTTTGAATGCGTGAAGCAATTCCATAATTTCCTTTGATCTCAAATTTCCAGGATGTAAAAGAGCATAGTATTAGCACCTTCTTAACGTGTTTAAAGGATTACATGAGAAAAGAAGGAGAAAAACAGTAATTTGAAAAGAACCATGAAAAGGTCATTGTTTGCTCACAGATAGGTCTTTTTTCAAAGATTTCAGCTATTCACTGATTCTAGAATACATCTGCACTTCTTTTTCCTTTGGTCATTCTAGGTCCTTCATCAAAGCTAAATCAAATGCCAAAACTCCCTTCAAGGCCTTACAATCTGGGCCTGACCACCCCTTCTTTCTACAGGAAGATGGTCCATGGTAGTTGAATGACTGAGTCATTCCCAAGTCTGTTCTTTTGTTTACAACCGTGGTGACCTCGGGTAAGTAACCTTGGCTGTTCTGAGCTTCTGCTTCCTCACCTTTAAGCTCTGGGTAATTCTTGACTCAGGCATCAAAAAGCATTCAAGTGATGTGGGACCAGCAGTTAGCGTAATGGTTATATTGCAGGACTCCCACGTAGCCGACCGCATTTGGAGTCCCGGACCCGGTGGCTTAAATTCATGCCGGGCGTGTGTGTGTGTGTGTGTGTGTGTGTGTGTGTGTGTGCCCAAGATCCCAAGAGGAGAATGGAGGAGAAGGGATTACGGCGTGGTTATCCTCTCTGCGGGGTGATTTCTCGCTTTCTGTCTCTCTGTCTCTCTCTGTCTGTCCGGCGAGCGCACGTGCCCTATAGCAAAAATCTCTCCAAAGAAAAGCAGACAAAAACATTCAAGCGAGGTGATACAGATACTGATCCCACAAATACCGATGAGTACCTAATATGTGCTGTCTATATTGGAAGACAACACCTAAATAAAAAGTACCATTTTGATTGAAAATTGAACAGTAAGAAGCTAGTTCTCTAAAAGTCTGGAGGAAACCATTTCTGGAGAAACAAACACAGCAATAAAGAAAGAATTCGTTAGGTCCGAAGAGCCACCACCTTCGGTGTGAGGAAGGGAATCCATGATGGGCGGAAGAAGAGACCCAGGCCTGGTCTGTAGAGCTTTACGTGCTGTGACAAGGAGGTCTTGTTCCCTAGATGCAAAAGGAGTGCTTTGCAAAGTGTGGGGCAGAGAAGTGGTGGGACAGGGCACGTAATGAACCTGGCCCCCGGCTTCCTCACTGGTGCTGTTGTCAAGATCTGGCAGCCATTTTTAAATTTCTATCACCTACTTCATAAACTGCTCTTGTGTTGTGGGGATATGGGAATATAAGTTGCCCATGTCTTCATCTAATTATACTGATTATTCTTTAACACCATCATCTCTAATTTGTTTAATTTTATATCTGCTCTCATGGTAAGTAGAGCAACTTAACCAGTTAGACGCTCTTAAGGGGCGCTCTTACTGACAGTAGGGCCTATGAGAACTCACTGCACAGTACTCTCGCATTCTATCACCATCATCATTATTATTTTAATCAGAATTCCGCTCCTATTATAGCGTAGCTCCCCATCCCTTGTTGTAAAAGTTCAAAGCCCAGTTTTAGCACTTACGACTTTTATAATGTGTTCTCAACTTACATATCCCTTCTTTTCCGCATGTACCCTGGATCCCACCAAGCTAGACCACTCCTTCCAGAATTCTATGTTTTCTTGTTTCTCTTATTATTCCAGTCTAATCGAAAACCACTCTTTCTCATCTAAGTCCTTCGCAAGTCGTTTCATCTTTGAAATTAAATTCAAGCAACAGCTCCCCTGTGAAGTGTCCTTGTGGACCTTTGTATTTTCTGACCGCTTAAAGGATTGTGTGACTTGGGTGACATTTCCATTTTTTTGCATCCCTCACTATGCCTCGTCCACTGTGAAGACTCCGTAAACACACGCTGTATAAATTAAGTGAAAAGAAGGGGTCTGTATTGATTCACAGCATGTCTTCTTTAAAGACAACTCTTTCATTTCAGCCTATAATGATCACATCGTTACTGAAATATGGCGTGCTTGTATTTCCCACGTACCCTTCTCATGTTTCTCATTTGCCTCCTTCCTCACCAAGGAGCTGCCAGCATCCGCTGAGATAGGAGGGTGACGAGCAGACGCACTGTCTCCAGGAGGTAATCAGCGGGCTTATGAAGCTGTGTCTTGGCAATCCAGCTTAATGTCGGTGACAAAACATCACACCCACATGTTGGTGTGAATGGCATTATTTTTCTCCAAAGTGTTCATGCTAGAAATGCAGAAATCATCTCTGACACCTCTTCTTTTTCTGATCTTTTTTCTAGTATGTGACGTATGTGTGTGTGTGTGTTTTCTAGTATGTGACGTATGTGTATGTGTGTGTGTGTGTGTGTATTATTTTGTAATCTCACAATAGTATTTTTTTTTCGTTTTTACTCTTATTTCTTTGATTTAGGCTTTGATAACTCATTTCTTCCTTAACAATTGAATTGACTGCTTAGCCGATTGCTCTCCTAACAGGGTAGACAGTATTTCTGTATCCATTTCACCAAATGATAATTCTTAGCATATGAATATTCAGCTGAAAAAAATAACTTTCTATGAAATGAAACTTAAACATCTTGCCTGTCATCTGAGAGTCCTCACACCCCAGTTAATGTGCTTCAAAATCAACTCTGGCTTGTCCTCAGTGGGGCTACCCTCCTCTCAAGGGGACCTAAAGCTTCGTTGTGCTCTCGCATGATCTAAAATCACTGTGACCACAGTTGCATCTTGAGCAGATTTTCTTCTTCCTCCTTCATGCTTTTGGCTTAAGCTGACTTTGTTTGTCATTATGTGTAATTTTAATTTAAAGAATTTTAAAAAGTTGATTTCTTGCTTGAATGGACTTGGATAAAAAGATTCTGTTAATGTTGTGTTCAATCTGATTTGCAAAATAATTTTTTTTTTTTTTTTGCTTTAGGGCATGTGCAGTTGACAGAGAGAGATGTATCTCCAGAAGACAGGGCGATGGCTGTGCCTCAGTCTCTTCCCCTCCATTCTCCTCTGGGTGCACGCACACACGCACCCAGTATGTTTTTCAAGCCAATGGATCCAGGATTTGAACCATGCAGCCGACTATGTGGGATCCAGCTGCTTTAACCACAATGCCACCTGCTGGTCCTACCAAAGAAAGATTTGCCACCACAGAAGGAATTAAGTAGTTCATGACATGGACTTCAATGAACCCATTTTTATTTACTTACTATCTTTTCCCTATTTTCCTCACTAATTACTTATTCTTCACACCTTTCTCAAAAACATAAGCAGAGGAGGGAACAGCAGTGTAATGGTTATGTTGCTGAACTCCTATGTAGTCGACTACAGTTCAAGCCCCGGACCCGGGGGTTTAAACTCACGCCGGGTGCGTGTGTGTGCATGCCCAAGATCCCAAGAGGAGAATGGAGGAGAAGAGATTGCGGCATGGCCATCCCTGCTGAGGGGTGATTTCTCACTTTCTGTCTCTCTGTCTCTCTCTATCTTTCTGGTGAGTGCACACGCCCTACAGCAAAAACCTTTACAAAAAAAAAAAAAAAGAATTCAAAAAAAAAAAAAAACAACATATGCAGAAGAGAAATGCATTTCCTAAGTTCTGTCCAAAGTCTTTTCTTTATACATTAAAAAACAAAAATGCCAGAGGGCATATGTGTTCATGAGGCAAAGACAGAGAAGCTGGAGGAGAAAAAGCAGCTGCCCTGTCGTGAGTGGTCACCCGCAATTGTGTCTCCTCCACTTCTCTGTCAGGATTTTGGGCACGCACGCACTGGTGCCCAGCGTGTGTTCTGAGCGGCTGGGGCCGGTGCTCACACTGTGCAGCTGGGTCTGTGGGGTTTGGCTTCCTCAACCATTAGCCCACAGGCATCTCTCTTTCTAGATTTTTTTTAGTGATTCTGTCTTCTCACATGGCAACGCATTCTGAGCGAGTGTGTCAATTTTAAAATATTTAAAGATGATTACCTTATGGGCCAGTAGTTGGCATGGCGGTTAAGGTGCTGGATTCCCACATGCTCAACCACATTTCAAATCCCAGACCTGGTGGCTTGCTTTCTTGCTTTCCCTTTCTCTCTCTGGTGAAATTAAAAAATAATAACAACAGATGGAATTAATTAAATAATTCACTTAAAAATAAAGATGCTTATTTTAACTGTAAATAGGAACGTTACTTGTTGCCGAATATTAATACTGATGTGCTCATCTCCCTATGACGCTTTTATATTAAATGATTCACGCACAGCACTTTGAAGGTGGATGATGCTGTGGGCCAGCCCTGGAACCTAGCAGTTAAGGAAGCTGGATCCCACATGGTCTACCGCAGTTTGAATCCCTCCCTGATGGCTTGAAAAACAGGCCAGAATCCGGACAGGCTGCCGAAGTGGAGGAGAGGGGATTACAGTGTGGTCGCAGGGACACTTGTCCCACAGGTGCGGGGGGAGGGCGCATTCTCCCACTTCCTTTCTCACTCTCTCTCTGGCAAGTGTACATGCCCTTGGGAGTGGGGAGAGGGTAATTGTAAATACATGTTTTTTTAAAAAAAAAACACATCAGGGCATAATGGTTACTTCATTGGACTCTCACATAGTTGACCATGGTTCGAGTCCCAGACTCAGCAGCTTAACTCATGTCGGGCGCATGTGGGGATGCCCAAGATCCCAGAAACAGAATGGAGGAGAAGGGATTGTGGTGTGGCCATTCCCCCTGAGGGGGATGATTTATTGCTTTCTATCTCTCTGTCTCTCTGGCAAGCATACATGACCTATAGTGAAAATCTCTCAAGAAAACACACACACACACACACACACACACACACGCACACACATCTCTGGGCTCTCATGCGATATAACAGCTAGGTGTAGATAAAAAAACAGATATTGGGTCAGGTGGATGGTTAATGGTGGATTTGGCTGGACAATGTCATGGGGAATGAAGAGAAGAACACAGATTTCTATGTCACTCAGAATGTAGAATGGATGGGACTTGTGATGACATAGTTATAAACTAGAGAGAGGGAAGAAATCTTTTTTTTTTTTTTTTTTAGAGGTTTTTGCTATAGGGCGCGTTCGCTCGCCAGCCAGAGAGAGACATAGAGATAGAAAGCAAGAAATCACCCCCCAGGGGAGGATGGCCATGCCACAATCCCTTCTCCACCATTCTCCTCTCGGGATCTTGGGCACGCACGCACACGCGCCCGGCGTGAGTTTTAAGTCAGTGGGTGCGCGACGCGAACCGCGGTCAACTACATGGGAGTCCAGCGACATAGCCATTACACTAACTGCTGGTTCCGGGAGGAAATCTTTAAGAGTGGTTAAATGCTAGAAGTAGTGTAAACACTGAGATGACAGAAAGTACTGATGAATTTGATAAAGGTATGAGAGAAGAAAGTTTTGGGTAGAAAATCTGAACTCAGACTGGAAGAGATCTCCAGGAGAGTGAGTGTGGGAAGACACAAGAGCTGTGTCCCTCACTGTCGAGCCTGTTAGGTGATGAGCAGGGGCAGTACAAGAGATGGTTAGAGAGCAGTCCAAGAGAGGAGGAAGTCTGGCCCAGAAGCCAGTCAAAGACATTCGCATTAAGAGGGAGCGATAAATTTTGTTAAATGCTTCTTAGATGTCAATTCTGGTAAGATATGAGAATAGCCTCTCAAGGGTGCCTTCTCTTGTATTCATGATTTCCTTGAAATCTCAGTAAGAGGAAAAGAAGTTGGGAGGTAGGATATGTATATATATATGCACACACATATATATATACATATACATATATTCCTTTAGATTTTATGTAAAAAATATATATATATGTATGTGTATATATATATATTTACATATTCTTTCAATAGTTTCTCCTAGGGCGTGTCTATGGATTATAACTCCAATTTTGTACTAATTTTGACTATGATTTTTGATTGAGTTCTATTACAAGAGTCCTGGACGAATTTCTATCTCAGAAGTAAGATCAGAAATGGCGCTTGAACCACACTGGTGTTGGGAACCTACCAGAGGTGACCTTCTAGAAAGACCATCCTGTGCTATGTGGGAGTTATAGAGAAATCTAGACTGTGCTGAGCATCTCAAACTATTAGGTCCTGCCTGGGGCTGAAGGTTGTACCAGTTAATGAAATACTGTATGGAGACTCTAGTTTCAAAGACTTTGAGAGGCACGGCATTTTATTTGCTTACTTTTCAAAAGGTCGTGAATTATCTTAGCTATCAGAGACTACTACACTGCCAGTCTCAGAAAACAATAGGGAGGAGTAGGACTCTTAAAGAGTGACAGCTAAGATGTCATTGTTAGCATTTAGTGGCTTTTAAATCCTGTCAATTTTGAAGAGATCTTGATGCAGCTGACAGTGACAACAATCCCGTGTATTAAAATGACTGCTTTCTGCATGCTGTTTGTGACAGTTGTTTAAAAACAATGTTATCATAAAGATCCAAGATATTTTAATACTGATGTGATTTTGTTAACTGAGAGGTATGCAAGCCAAATTTCTTTTATTCTATGCCAGCAGCTTTAACTTTCTTTTGACTTTCAACAAATTATTTTAGCAGGAAAATGACATTTCAAAGTATACCTGTTGGCTTCCCTGTGACCTTAAACTATACTCCATATATTTTTACATAATTTGAATGAAACGTTTTTCAATTTTGTTCTTCTATTCAAATGAGCGTTTCCTCATTTACAATGTATGGTGTAGCAGGAGACTGTCATTATGCAAAGAACGCGTGTGCGCATAAATAGTTACAAATGCCTTGGAAAAACTGGGACAGGCACCATCTTAGACCTCATTCATGAGAGCTGAAAAGTTATTATTCGAATAAAAGTCATCGATGATCATGTTTTGGGGTACCTAATTCTGTTTAATCACCATGAACACCTCTAGTATTATTTGGGGCATCATTAAAGGCAAGTGAATCTCCTATTCTCAAGTGTGGCTATTATAGTTGATAGTAGCTGGGGCTAGCATGTGGCATAGTGGTTAAGGTGCTGAACTCCCACATGGCTGATCACGGTTCGAGTCTCAGATCCAGCAGCTTGAAAATTACTCCAGGCACGTGTGTGTGTGTGTGTGTGTGTGTGTGTGTGTGTGTGTGTGCCTAAGAGAGGAATGAAGGAGAAGGGATTGTGGCCATTCCCCCTAGGGGGTGATTTCTCTTCCCCTTTCTCTCTCTCTGACAAGTGTACATAACCCTATGCCATAAACCTTAAACAAGAAAATGAAGTTGAGAGTAACAACGTTTGCACCATTGAGAAGGAATCTATCCTTGTACAAGACTGCATCCTTTTGTTATCATTGGCTTTGGAGACAGAAATAGATGACACAGGACGGGAGGAAGTGCTGACATCTGAAATCGGGCAAGAGGAAGGAAAGAAATAGAATTCAAAACCATCTTGATTAATTAGACAAGGAGTCAAAGCAAATGTGGAACGGAGTAGAAACCAGATGCCTCTCCAGTTTTTGTGGGATGAAAGAGAAGACATATATAAAGCCCTAACATATGCAGATGGTGAGGTAGATGGCACAGGAGTGGGTGCTGGGCGGAAGCAGCTGTCAGGGAGCCCGTTTCCGCCACCAACCCCAACATGCTAAGTCATGGCCGATTGAAGGAGCACAGGGACATGGGACAGTATAAAGAACACCTGAGCTTTTCGTTTTTGAGTTGAAATGCAGAAATCACTTTTTGAAGGACAGAAAAATAGAGCAGGTTGTTGGAAGAAATAGTCCTGACACTTTTTCACTCCTAATACCATATTTGAATCTGGGCTTCATAGTGCAAGAAGTTATAAAAATTAGAACGAACTTAAGAAGAGAAATAAAGCTTTTGATAGAAAGGAAGGTAGATTCTATGTGACTATGTAATTTTAAGCTTCCATTGTTGGCATAAACATCAAGATTCCCTGGCTGTGTCTAAACACTTAAAATAAGTAGTAGATCTAGGGAAAAGAATTTAAAATCTAAATGCATAAACCGAAGACCCCTCCCCCCGATCTTTTTTTGTTTGTTTTTTTTGCGAGGTTCTTTTCATTTTTTACTGTAGAGTGCGTGCGCTCACCAGAAAGACAAAGAGAGACAGAGAGACAGAAAGTGAGAAATCACCCCCCAGGAGGCTTGGCCACTCCATAGTTCCTTCTCCTCCATTCTCCTCGGGATCTTGGGCACACGTGCACATGCGCCCAGCGTGAGTTTAAGCCACGGGGTCCGGTGGGACTCAAACCGTGGTCAACTACATAAGAGTCTAACAACATAGCCATTACCACAACCCCAAGGGTCATTTTTTTTTTTTTTGAGAGCTTTTTGTTATAGGGCGCGTGCACTCGCCAGAAAGAGATAGAGAGACAGAAAATGAGAAATCACCCCCAGGGGGATTGCCAAACTGCAATCCCTTCTCCTCCATTCTCCTCCTGGGATCTTGGACACGCATGCACTCATGACCAGCATGAATTTAAGCCACCGGGTCTGAGACTTGAACCGTGGTCGACTACATGGGAGTCCAGAGACATAGCCATTATGCCAACTGCTGAGCCCATCCCCCCATGGATCTTAATGACCTCAGGGACTATCACTTTATTTCTAGGGCTGAGTCTGTTTTCTTCACCTATAAAATGTGGATGATTGTAATACCTCTCTAACGCAATGAAAGTGTTGATCAGATGAGATGTCCCTGTAAACCGCTGTGCTGATATTATAATTTCTCTCTCTCTCTCTTTCTCTTTTTTTAAGAGAGAGATTTTTGCTATAAGGCATGTGTGCTTGCCAGAGAGACAGAGAGACAGAAAGCAAGAAATCACCCCCACCAGGGAGGATGACCACACCACAATCCCTTCTCCTCCATTCTCCTCTTGAGATTTGGAGCATGCATGCACACGCACTCAGCATGGGTTTCAAGCAACCAGGCCCAGGACTTGAACCATGGTTGGCCACATGGGAGGCCAGCAATGTAACCATTGTGCCATCTACTGGTTCCTACTTGTAGTTTCTTTAGCTCCATTTCTCTCTCTGTGTTCTTCTCTCTCTCTCTCAGTCTCTTTCTCTTTCTTCCTTTTGAAGAGATTACTTTTTTTTGGGGGGGGGAGATTTTCACTATAGGGTGTGTGCACTCACCAGACAGACAGAAAGAGACATAGAGACAGAAAGCAAGAAATCACCTCCCAGGGGGGATGGTCATGCCGCAATCCCTTCTCTTCCATTCTCCTCTCGGGATCTTGGGCACGCACGCACATGCGCCGGTGTGAGCTTTAAGCCACCGGGTCCGGGACGCGAACCGCGGTTGACTACGTGGGAGTCTAGCGACATAGCCGTTACGCTAACTGCTGGTTCCCTTGAAGAGATTACTTTTTAAAGAAGAAATAGATGCAGAGATCATTGGGATCCAGAAGTTGCTGTTGCCTCCATTTACAATCCAAGGCACATGATACTTGACTCCTAGGTACTCGACAATCCTGTGTGTGCCTCTCCTTTCTCTCTTCTACCTTTCTCTCTTCCTAGCTTATGTGTTTTTCACCCTCTATACTCAAATATTCAGCCAAATCTTACTAATTGCTTCTTTTAAGATACATTCACTGATTCCCTAGACTTGAATTTTCCTGTTGTAAGCTGTCAACTCACCTGGTATTTCCCTATCATGACATTCAGGGACATTTGTTATAATAGTTATTATTTAAATTGGGGTCTTCCCACCAAAATGATTAGCTTCATCTATCCAGGGACCAAGTTTTTTTTTTTTTTTTTTTTTTTGCCATAGGGTACATGCATTTGGCATAGAAAGACAGCGAGAGGGAAGGTGAGAAATCATCCTTTAAGGGGGAAATTACACAGCAATCCCTTCTCCTCCATTCTCCTCTCAGAATTTTGGGGACACATGTATATGCACCTGGCATGATTTTCAAGTTGCTGGATCTGGGACTTGAACTATGGTTCACCATGTGGATTCCAGTGCCTTAACCACCACGCCATATGCTGGCACCCTATTCTTTTCCTTAGCTGTACCAACATAGTGCTTAGCAGATGGTAGACAAACAGATATTGATTAATTAACAGGAACTTAGGAAATGAGTAAATAAGCCAACTCAGTGTATCTAGGGACGCCTCCACAGTTGGGGCCACCACTGGCTAGCAATAACTTGTAGGCCAGGAATTAGAGTCAAAATAATATCAACAGATTGGACAAGAGGCATTTAAAATGCAAAAGAAAACTATGAATATAAAATGGAGCATAGAAACTGTCATACGGTAATAAAAGGGAATGTTTCAGAATGCCTGTCTTCATGGGCTTTTCTCTACCAACTTCATAGACCCATTTCTGCCCTTTAGACTCAGTTCAAAACCCACCTCATTTCAAATGAAGCCTTATGTCAACATCTTGTCTCACTCCTATCAATCATTACAGCCTTCCTGGTATGATACAAACAATTTCATCTTTTTCTTTCTTTTTTTGGAGAGGATTTCGCTATAGGGCATGTGCACTCATCAGAAAGACAGAGAGAGAGACAGAGAGACAGAAAGCGAGAAATCACCCCCCAGGGGGGATGGCCATGCCTCAATCCCTTCTCCTCCATTCTCCTCTCGGGATCTTGGGCACACACGCACACGTACTTGGCGTGAGTTTGAGTCTCCGGGTCCAAGACTCGAACTGCTGTTGACTACATGGGCGTCCAGCTACATAGCCATTACGCCAACTGCTGGCCCCATCTTTTTCTTTTTTCTTTTTTTTTTTTTTTTCATGTAATCATTTGTTGCTTTGCCATTTTTGGTAGTTCTAGAATTTTCATTTTTAACTCAGCTAGATTTAAAGATTCTTTTGAACCAGTTCATAGTCTCTACTTAGTTTATTTTCTTGCATTTCCTCATCGAGGGCTGCAGAGTACAACGACACACTATGTTACTCTTCTGTGCTCACTCCCTATTTTCCTGCCTAGATGGAGTTTCCTTTCTGCAAAGGGACTCTGCCACATGAGGGGGTAGATAGTAGGGCTAGAATAAACACCGCTGCCAAGTACAATATGAGTCAATTCGTAACACAGTACTGCATCCAGACAGAAGGAGCCCGAGCAAAAACCAAGGCCCCTGTTGGCCCGGCTTCTCCTTTGCCTCCATACTGTCTTCTTTCTGTAGTACGGTGGCATCGCATTTGTAAACAGACATGTTTCACTTTTTTTAAGACAGGGTCTCATGCTGTCACAACGCTCCTTCCTCTGCCTCCCAGTTCGGCCTACGGTCCCGTGGCACCAAGCCCGGCTCGGTTTCAGACAGCGCGTTGCCAGGCCGGCATGGAGCTTGATCCTCCAACTTCGGCCTCCTGCATCGCTGGAATTCCAGGCCTTTGGGTGGGAATGGGAACTGAACTCAGGCCCCCCAGGGGTTCCGCCTGCAGAGTATAGTGTCTCTGCTGCCTGCACTGCTGCACCCGGGCCTCGCACTGCTCCAAGACAGGGAATCACCAGTGCGTTTGTTCTTGGGTCTGTAATAAGACAATGCCAACTATGTCGTTTCTAATCTTTTAGTTATTTATTTTTTTGCCACAGGGTATATGTTCTCGCTGGAGAGAGACAGTGAGTAGGAAAGTTAGAAATCACCCTCCACCCTGCCGAGGGATGGCCCCGCAATCCCTTTTCCTCCATCCTCTTCCTGGGATTTTGGGCACACACATGCTCATGTGCCCGGCCTGATTTTCAAGCCACCGGGCTCAGGACTCCAACCACGGCCAGCCGTACCACCTACTTTCCTGACTGTGTACTTTTTAAATATTATGCTGTGGTATGATGGTCTTTTCTTTCCTTGGAGAGATTTTTGCTACAGGGTACGTGCACTCGCCAGAGAGACAGAGACAAAGAGACAGAAAGTGAGAAATCACCCCCCGGGGATGGCCAGGCTGATTTTCCTTTCTAGACTCACAGAGTGACAATCGACCATTTTCTCTTTGATGACTTATTTTCTATCCTCTTATACTCAATTTTATTTTCACTAAAAGGGAACAATGACTTACACTTAATGTAACTCTTGAATATTTAAAATGTGTCAATGTCTTAACTGCACATGAAATATTATTTGAAAGTTTTCTAAAGTAAACATTTTTTGAAAAGTCAAAGAGCATTATTTTCTTGAAAAGTTTCAAATATGATGCAATAATTGGTCCACATTGAAGGGAGAATAAATATATGTTTAAGATTATTTTTCTCGGGGCTGGCCGGTGGCATGGTGGTTAGGACGCTGGACTCCCACATGGCCGAACGCAGTTCAAGTTCTCGACCAGGTATCTTGCTTTTACTTTCCCTTTCTCTCTCTGTCTCTGATCAAATAAAAAAATAATAATAACGAATGAAATTAATTACCTAAATACATCTTTAAAAGAAGAATTCTTTTCTTTCCTGCCCCCAGGTTCTTACTATGTACAAAGTAGAGACACAGAGACACTTTAAAAATAGATGATCTAATAGTTTGCTCCTCTTTAAGGCGCACCATTCAATAGCTGGGCCACATTAATTTTTCCCCCCTGCAGTGTTTTCTCCTGAACTGCAAGGTACAGTTCATTTACCGAGTAGTTTTTATCTGTACTTGGTAATTTTAATATGTTTTTGTATTGTATGTCAGGTTTGTACTTCTATCAACTCTTCTGAAGTGGTTTGCCTTCAAGAGTTTTTGAAGTAAGCTAATGGTTGGTTTCAGGTAGATTCAATAGCATATACTGTAACTTGTTTAAGAAAGAAATTAAAATTTCTCCTTTTTTTTTTTTTTTTGCCATAGGGTACTTGGGTTCATTGGAGAGAGACAGAGAGAGAGAAAATGAGAAATTATCTGCCAGAGGATGGTCATGCCACGATCTCTTCTCCTCCATTCTTCTCTTGGGATTTTGAGCATGTTTGCATATGTGCCTGGTGTGTTTTTCAGGCTATTGGGTCTAGACTTGAATTGCAGAGTTGGCCATGTGAGATTCAGCCACTTAACCTTCTCATCACCTGCTGTCCCCAACCTGGGGTGCTTTCAAGCAGGGAAATAGAAAGGTCTTTGGGAGAAACTTTGAATAACTGGTAACAAACAGTCTCCCCGAAGAATGCCTGAAGTGTCAAATATTCCATTTATATTAGATTTTGTTTCCAGAGACAAACCATGATCATCTTCACATATTCTTTTAATTGGAACTATAAAGTTTAAGAATTTATATTTGAAAAATGCTTCAGCTCTCTTACTGAATATACCACGAAAGCAAAGAGTTTGAATGCACAAGCGGCCAGCATCCAGGAAGCTACATGGAGACCACTGACCCAAACATGGAGCCCTGGTACCAGAGCTGCTTCCTACGGAGGTGAAATGCTGCCGCCCTTATAGCGGACGGTTACTGTATTTCTGACCCAAGTCGGAATTTATGGTATGAGAAGACAGCTGTCCATAAGGGGATCAAAGACAGACTGGATGAAAAACATAAGCTTTCATAAAAGCTAGGGCACAAAGTGTCCATGTCAACAGCTCAGGTTTTCCGTGATCACTCGGACAGTGACGGCCGTGAGTGCAGCAGGACATGGACGGACACGAGGACCACGGAAATGTGGCCTGGAAGTGAGCGGGAGGGCGAGCTGACCCTGTGGTTATTTTAACCTTCATCTCCAAGTCACCACCCAACAACCAACAGATAATTCTGGAAAATCGAAATCATACACTATGTCAGATTTTTCAAACTGATTAATGTGCCACTTCCTAAAAGGCTTTGAAATCAACCCTAACGATATCCTCTTTATGATGGGATTAGTTCAAAAGCCAGGGTTTTTCCCTTCTTTATGAACCATCCAATTTAAAAATATTGCTTTAGGATAACATTCTCAAATATTGTGTAGAGAAATTTTCTAACAAGAAATCCAATTGTTTAATTATAGCTGAATTCAAAGTTATGTTATATTAATTTATCCATTTTGACAAAAATAATTTTGTTTCTTTTACTTAGTATTACTCTCAAAATAAATTTATAAAGAGTAAAGTTATTAGTTTAGGACATAAAATGTTTATAGTTTGTCCATCTAATCAATTTTGATGAAATAAAACATAATTATATTTATGGCTCTTTTTCATGTAATACATTATATTGTCTCTTTTTTCTTAGAATTATTTATTTAACTTTATTTTTGATTGTTATTATTTTATTTGCTATAGGGCACACAAGCTCACTAGAGAGACAGATAAAGTGAAAGTGAGAGAAAGAGAGAAAGTGAGAAAACAAGCCACCAGGTCCAGAACTCGAACCCCAGTTGGCCATGTGGGAGTCCACCACCTTAACCACCTGCTGGTCCTATATTGTCTCCTTTAACTGTCTCTAAAATTGTTATTATTGGATACGACCAAATGTACTGAAAACTATATATATATATTCCTGTATTTACCATTAACTGCTTCCATTTTGAATTAGTACGGGGCATCAGCCTGTTACAGTGTGCATTGCCGTATTCAAGGTATTTCTCTACGGTCCAGCTGTTACATACAATACAACTGTTAGTGTGCTTATTGGTCAAACTGCATTTTTAAATGCCTGACTCCGCAAGGAAGTCACAAAGAGGGAAAAGAGCTTGCCCCAATATTACACAAGCGAGAGACCAGGATTTGAAGCTGGGTCTAGGGACCTGCAAAGTTTGAATTTTCCGGTATGTCTTACAGCGTCCTAGCAATGTAAGAACCAGAGAGAATGTGCTACTCTAAAGAAGGGGCATAAGGTCTAGCTGAAACAGTATCATTTTAGGGGCCAGCAGGTGGCGTGATGGTTAAGGTGTTGTACTCCAACCTGGTGGACCACAGTTCAAGTCTCGGAGCTGGCAGCTGGCTTTCTCACTTTCCCTTGCTCTTGTGCTCTCTCTCTGGTGAACACACGTGTTCTATAGCAAATTAAAAAAGAAATAACAATACTACATAATTAAATAAATAATTCTTTCTTTAAAAGTTATGTTTTGAAGCCAGCCAGGTGGCATGCTGGCTAAGGTGACTGGATTTCTCATGGCCAACTACACAGTTCAACTCTCAAACCTGGCAACTTGGAAAATATGCTGTGCACATGTTCGTGTGTGCCCAAAATCCCGAGAGGAGAAGAAGGGATTGGGGTGTGGCCATCCTCCCTAGGGGGTGATTTCTCTCTGTTTCTTTCTTTGTTCTCTCTCTCTCTTCTGATCCAAACAGATCCTATAGCAAACAAAACAAAACAGAAAGTTGTATTTTGTGAAGACAGCAAGTGAAGAAAGAATTTTTCAGACGGGGAGCACGCTGGTAATAAAGACCCTAGAATATTCTGAATATTGCAGGCCTTCTGATACTGCTAGTGTGCGCAGAGGTGTGGGGGCTGAGGTCGGACGGGAAGGCAGCAGTACAGACAAGGAAGTGATGCCAAGTATTTTAGATTTTTCCAGCAGGCACACTTGACAAGACCCAGTGATACATTTGATATTTAGGTTAGACAATTTAATGATTTTCATACATAGAACATTAATTCAAGAATGAAATCATTCTCTATGTTTCTATACTCACTTGTAGTTTGTAA
Source organism: Tupaia belangeri chinensis (assembly GCF_000334495.1). Taxonomy (NCBI): domain Eukaryota; kingdom Metazoa; phylum Chordata; class Mammalia; order Scandentia; family Tupaiidae; genus Tupaia; species Tupaia belangeri. Next base: position 444,830 of record NW_006159673.1, on the reverse strand, counting down.
CTGACTCATAAAGAATCTCAATTAGAACCAATTTCCTTGGTAGGAAATCCTAAAACAAAGAACACTCACAAAGTCACGTTATTCAGACGCCTATTAAAGCCCTTTACTTTCTTCTGCACGTCTTAACAGACTCCTAACTCATCCATCGAATTGCTAACATGACTTAGTCATTTTAATTTATACAATTAAGCAAGCTACAATTAGGTGATGCTAAGTTTACTAAATGATCCCTGTCTATAAACTGGCATTGCTACTGGTGATCAGTTTCCTGTCCTAGGAGGCAAAGACGACACACAAAGATTGAACTCTAGGACTCTATGAAGATGATTCTTCCTTACACTGTCACCTTCTCTCGGGTTCCCGCAGGGTCAGGGAGTGAGATGATGCAGCGGAAACCTAAACCTCGGCTATCCCTGAACCCGAATTCCAAGCCTGAGCTCTCACTTGTGTGTTGTGATAAGTTACTTTAATCTCTCCTTACCCAGTGTCCTCATCTAAAGCGTAATAGTACATCTACCGAAGCATCTACCTACGTTCAGATGAGAGTGATTAATGAGGCGATGCGTCTAGGGTTCACATCCTGCAGAACAGTTTTTTGTTTAATTTCTTTTTTCTTTTCTTTTTTAGAATTATTTATTTAGGAGCCAGCAGATGGTGTAATGGTTACGTCACTGGACTCCCATGTAGTTGACTGCAGTGTGAGTCCCAGACCCTGGTGGCTTAAAACTCATCCCACGTGTATGTGTGTGTGTGCCCAAAATCCTGAGAGGAGAATGGAGGAGAAGGGACTGTGCTTGGTCATCTTCCCTGAGGGGTGATTTCTCATTTTCTGACTCCATCTCTCTGGTGAGCACATGTGCGTCCTATAGCAAAAATCTCTCTCTAAAAAATATATATATATATATATAATTTTATTTATTATTATTTTTAAAAGTTATATATTCAATTTTATTTAAACATTTAAGGGACACAAAACTAGAAAATTATCTGTTGATAATAATGTGTCTGATTTATTTTTTTTTGGAGAGGTTTTTGCTGTAGGGTGCATGCACTCACCAGACAGACAGAGAGAGACAGAGAGACAGAAAGCGAGAAATCACCCCCCAGGGGGGATGACCAAGCACAATCCCTTCTCCTCCATTCTCCTCTCGAGATCTTGGGCACGCACGCACACGCGCCCGGCGTGAGTTTAAGCTGTTGGGTCCGGGACTCAAACCGCAGTCGACTACATGGGAGTCCAGTGACATAGTCATTATGCTAACTGCTGGTCCCAATGGTAATATTTTTAAATGGACTAATTACACTGTATTCATGCTGGAAAAATTCATTTTACAACCTGAAATGATATACTGTGATTGAATATATCAAAAAAAAAAAAACTTTAAAAATCGAAAGCAGAAAAAAGTAGTACTTATTATTATTTTTCTGAGAATTATTTATTGGGACCAGCAGATGGCATAATGGTTATGTCCGCTGGACTCTCATGTGGTTGACAGCAGTTTGAGTCCCAGACCCGGCGGCTTAAAACTCACGCTGGGCACGTGTGCTTGTGTGTGTGTTCAAAATCCCAAGAGGAGAATGGAGAAGGGATCACAGTGTGGCCATTCCCCCAAGGGGTGATTTTTTTCTTTCTGTCTCTATGTCACTCTGTTTCTCCAGCAAACGCACGTACCCTAAAGCAAAAATTCTCTCTCTCTCTCTAAAAAAAGAATTATTTACTTAATTTTATTTGTCATTATTATCATTTTTGTTATTATTAGAAGTTTTGGAAATTTGACCAGAAGAGAGAAAGAGAGGGAAAATGAGAAAGCAAGTCGCCAGGTCCTGCTAGGTCCTGCCAGGTCCGGGACTCAAACTGTGGTCAGTCATGTGGGAGTCCAGTGCCCCAACCACTATGCCACCTGCTGGCCCTGCCTGTTTTATTTTTATTTAAAAAAAATTTACTAGAGGATATACCTGCTCACTGGAGAGAGACAGAAAGAAAGAGGGGCGGCTTCTCACTTTCTCTCTTTCTCTGCTTCTCTCTGGAGAGTGCTCACACTGTTTGGCAAAGAATCTAAAAAGAAAACAACTACAGCATAAGCAGCCCGGGGGGGGGTCTCCTGGCTTGGTGCTGAGCCTCACTTCTTGGCACATGCTCATCATCAAAGAAATGAAGGAAAGCAAACTCCCCTTTTGGGAAGTAAAACACTATCATACGCCATCGAGTGGACCTCCGAACATTAAAATTGAAGACGTTAGAGTGTGCGTTACGTACATGTTTTTTTCTCCTCATATGTTAATTTTTTTCAATATTCCAGCAGGTCATCCCACGTGACCTTGTTTATCCCCGTGGTTTACAAAGGCAGAAGGAAACTACACTGGAAACCCAACAGCCTGAGGCGGGACTTCTGCTGGGTTGGCGTTAGAGCTGTCAAATGTGAAATAATAAGCACTGTGTTTCAAGAGCCTACATATTGTGCCAAGAAGACAGAGACACTGGGCATCTCTGGCCCCGAGTAGGTGATGAAAAGTATCTGCCGCATCAGTGACAGAAGGGGACCACCCTAAGGACTGCTCTCGGAGGCCACCGGCACCTTCCTTATGAATACATTACGGGAACTGGATGAGCCCTGAGACAGACCGGAGGTGCAGGCCCACTGGGGATGAGCGGTCACCGTCCTCAGCGGCCCCCTCACCTCTTTGGGCGCGTCAGCCTCAATGAATTCAGAGTAAATCATCCTGGCTTTGGAAGCAATTCTTTCCGCACTTTCTGTTTTCTTGAAGTCTTCACAGGCAAGCCAGAACTCAACATTTTCTTCACTGAACTCTGACTTCAGAAACGTTCGAAAAGCATCTAGACCAGCTGTAAAACATACAAGGAAAACTTTCGTACAATGTCGTACAGAGAATAGGCCCCAACGAGTACACCGCGTGACGAGTACACCGCGTGGCATAAACGTGTCTTAGCTATGCACTAGCGAGGATTTACCATCCCCCTAAATAGGTAGGACCTGTATGTTTCAGTTTTCTTTACGCTACTTTAAAGTCTGTTATTTCTTCCATGAATGAGAGAGAGAGAGAGACAGAGAGAGAGAAAAAAAAAAGAGAGAGTCTCAGAGACAGCACCCCAACTGGGTCCTGACACACGATCCACCCCAGCCTCAGCCGGCCCCGAACCCGGGCACCGGGACCCAGCATACTTAGGGAGGTCTCCAGACACAGACCTAGGACCTTCCCATGTGGGTCAGCCTTGCAGAGTGGCGTGTCTCCCTACTGCGCCCCCTCCTGCCCCTGTTTCAGTTTCTAAATTTAGAAAACCTTATTTTGTATGAATGATGATAAACAAAATATTTATGTATTTTTATTTCCACAGTTTGCTCCATTAACAACAGCAAAAACCTATTCTTTCTCTGTAGGCCTGAAAATTCTAGCAGTTATGTGTGGGAGAAGACGATGGTAGCTCCTTCTTGGGAAACCCCGAGGACTATGTTTTCAGCAGCATGCTCAGGGCAAGCGCATGGATACCAGTTTCAGAGTCATTATGTCTTGGTTGCTAGGAGTGGCTCAGAAACACGGTTTGATGCTAAGGGGTTAAATGTGCTGCTTTGGGCTTCAAGCGTGGAAGCAAGGGCTGCGTTTACTGAATTTAGGTAAGTACAGTGGCCACCGCAGAGAAGCCCTTGACCAGAGCTGGTGTGAATGCTGCTCTCCTTTAGGTGCGGATAGGCAAGTTCATTCCAACAAGCGAACAATGGCTTCTCCCCAGGGTTGCTTTAAGCAAAACTGATGCTTCTCGCTTCCCCTCCGGGCAGTCTCTCTCCTGCTCTTAGGCGTTCCCCTGAGCGCGCTCTTCCTCAGATCTTGAACTCAATGACTGCAAATGGAGTCTTACTTTGGCCTGACTCGTATACGTGATTTTATTTTGTTTTAATTTCCTCTTTCTTTTTCTTTTTTTCTTTTTTTTTAAGAGAGGTTTTTCCTATGGGGTATGTGCACTCGCTGGAGAGACAGAGAAACAGAGAGACAGAAAGCAAAAAATTACCCCAAAGGTGGGATGGCTACACTATCATCCCTTTTCCTTCATTCTTCTCTTGAGATTTGGGGCACACATGCACATGAGCCCAGTGTGATTTTTAAGCCTCCAGGTCCAGGACTCAAACCACAGTTGAATACGTGGGAGTCTAATGATATAACCATTATGCCATTTGCTGGTCCCTAAAAAATTTCTTATCTGCCCGGGGAACACGCACCTGCCAGAGAAACATAGAAAGAGCAGGAAAGAAAGGAGGAAACTACCTCCCAAAGGGACATGGTCACGCTGTAACCCCTTCTCCTCCATTTCTCTATCCTGTTGGGATTTGGGGGTACACCCACATACCCAGAGTGTTCTTCAAGCCACCAGGAGCCGGACTGGGTCCCTAGCTGTCCAAACCACCAGTGCACGAGGGCTTCCCTAGTCTGGGCCTTTCTGCGATCCTGTAGGTCCTGCCTCTCTCCCCTTGCTCTCACTTTCCGTCAAACTGGCGCCCTTGTTCTTTGCCCTGGCAGATGTTCGCGTCCTTGACCTGCAGATTAGATCCTCCCTTCTCTGCTTTCCGCACCAAAATGTGCCCTTGAAAGACTCCCATCTGGCCGACCCAGACTTCATCCGAGAAGGCAAATCTCGATAAATATCGTAGGGATGTGCGTGGGGAAGGGTGACACTGACTAAGAAGGCTAGGAGGATTATTACGTGTTGGCCAAGATAAGCTGATATGGAGGACCATGTTATTGGGGTTCACAGGTCGTACTTTTCCTGAGGGTAGCTTCTGTTCGTGAGACAGTGTCCTGAGGGGGAAAACAAAGGGCAGTGCTTGTCACTCATTCGTTCGTTCAGAGGGATTTGTCTTCCAGAGGCTGGCGGTTTTCTCCAGCTGGGAGGAGGGCCTTCTGCCCGTGCTGACTGCGGGCTGGGATGGTTAATCCTTCGGGTTTGAAAGCAAGGGAGAAGTGAGTTCATGGAGAAGGCCCTCAAGAGCACTCTCCATAAACTGGTTTATGGAAAATAGGAAATACTGACTAGAGACAAGGAACACATAAAAGCTAATGGGAAGGGGCCCCCGATGCTTGCCCGTGGGTCACCGTGGTTGGCAAGAAAATGCAAAAGCAAGAGACAATGAGAGGACCTTTCTGGAGTAAGAGTCAAGCATCAAAATCACTGAATTAAAAACAGATTTAATAGTATTTATTATTCAGAATCGAATTGAAATAACAAGTCATTGCAAAAGGTTATTAGATACCAATTAAAATTCTCGGTAGAAAATGGTGAGTGTGGCTATTGTTAACGTGCGCACTGTAACAATGCAATCAACTGCACACCTCTTACGTTGAAAAATACACCCAAGAAGCTTCTGGGACACCGACTTCAGTTACAGAAATCTCCTTAGTCACACTCAGTGAGAGCTTTCTCTGATTGTAGTCAGAGAAATGATGTGCGATGGTCTACTCAGAATCTATGCTGAGCTCGACTTTACGTAGAGGGTAAACTCTGCTTTAATAATACTGCAGGAATGTCACGGATTCCCGCCTGCTGAGATGTGTTTTTTTTTTTTTGGAAAGGTTTTTGCTATAGGGCGCGTGCGCTTGCCAGACAGACACAGAGAGACAGAGAGACAGAAAGCAAGAAATCACCCCCCAGGGGGTTGGCCACGCCACAATCCCTTCTCCTTCATCCTCCTCTCAGGATCTTGGGCACACACGCACACGCGCCCGGCGTGAGTTTAAGTCACCAGGTCTGGGACGCGAACTGTGGTTGACTACATGGGAGTCCAGCGACATAGCCATTACACTAACTGCTGGTCCCCCGACGCCTGGTGACATGTTTATGTGTGCCAATAGGTGAGCTGTGTGAAATTTCCTCCCTATGAGAGCTAGGTAAACGCATTCCAGGCAGATGGGACTTAGACATCAAGAACCTATGATGTTCATTCCTGGTTTTAGTGAAGGGTTATTCTGACCCAGCAAGTAATGTCTTTGTTCCTCCTCCCATTGCTTGGTTTAGGAAATAGTGGGACAAGATAAATAAACATCTAAAACCAGGCTAGTTATCTCTTTCTTAGACACAATATTGTATTGACCTAATCTTTTGTCCTAGTATACAATGTGAATGTTCAAAAGATGCCAAATAATTTTGAAATAATATGCTACACATAAATAAAATTGTTATAGAATAGACTGGCTACTGGTTAGCCCCGAAGGGGTGTGTTAAAGCCAACCATGAAGGGTAAAAATGACAAAAATCCCACTATACAGTACATTCTCCAGGGGGTACCAACAAGGACACATCTGGTGAATCCTTTAGTATTGAAAGCATTAAAAAGCATCATGCTATGCTATCACCATTTCTCTGGCCTTATAAAAAGCAACACCAAACAGCTGTTTAGATCAGGCAGTGACCTTTCTGTTTGAGGTGGATATAAAGTCCAGGGGCATGCAGATGGAAGCGTCTGTCTCCGCCCTCACCCCTGACACTGTCCACAACTCTGTTCTGCTGTGTGTGCAGAACTCCTCCACCCAGAGCCTGTCAAGTTGCAAAAGGCAGATCTACTTCGGTGAAGGCTCTTAGTACTGTGCTATTGGTTGTACCCTTAAGGAAGAAATGCCCCATTCAAACATTACAGAAATGCAATCCATGTCCTCGGTCTCTTTAACATAGATCTTTACATAGATTCTGGGGTTCAGTGAGGTTTTTTTTTTGAAAGATTTTTGCTATAGGCCGTGTACACTTGCAGGAGAGACAGAGACAGAGAAACAGAAAGTGAGGAATCACCTCCCAGGAGGGATGGCCATGCTGCAATTCCTTCTTCTCTCTCCTCTCAAAATCTTGGGCACACATGCACATGCACTTGACATGAGTTTTAAGCTGCCAGGTCCAGGACTCAAACCCTGGTTGATTATGTAGGAGTCCAGCGATATAACCATTACGCCACCTGCTGGTACCTCAGTGAGTTAGTTTATCTTAATACTTGAGGAATTAGTCATTCAGGAATGATGAATTTAGGGTATATATGTTCATCTCATCCAACCTAACTTTACATGTGAATAAGCAGCAATGAAGAAATTATTCAACTTCATCATGTTCTAGATTTTTCTAATGTTATGTTTTCTTTCTTAATGAATTTACAGCAAAAGGCTATTTGATTGGAATGGACACTGCACTGGGAACTTCCATTAATGTCTCTACAGTCCGTTCTTTGCTCTCCGTTGGCTAAGACAGACTACTTGCAACACTAACTGAAGTTGGAGATACCACCATGACTACCTAGTGCATAGCTATTTTCTATTAAAGATATTTTATTTGAAATTAACCAACATTGCCTTTTCTTTTTCTTTTTCTTGTGGGCTTCTTTTTCTTTTCTTTTCTTTTTTTTTTTTGTCTATAGGGTGCGTGCACTTGCCAGAAAGACAGAAAGTGAGAAATCACCCTCCCGGGGGGATGGCCACACCACAATCCCTTCTCCTCCATTCTCCTCTTGGAATCTTGGGCATGCATGCACACGCACCTGGTGTGAGTTTAAGCTACCGGGTTCGGGTCTCAAACCTCAGCCAACTACATGGGAGTCCACAACATAGCCATTAGGCCAACTGCTAGTCCCCCAACATTACCTTTTCTGTAAACATATTTATTAAAAAAATATTTAATTAAATTAATTAATTAATTTATTTATTTTAATTTGACCAGATAGGAGCAGAGCGAGAGAGCAAGAGAGAGAGAAAGTGAGCAAGCAAGCCACCAGGTCCAGGATTTGAACTGTGGTCGGCCATGTGGGAGTTCAGCGCCCTTAACCATCACACCACCTGCCAGCCGCTCTATAAATGTATCTTTTAGGCTCAAGCTAATTCTGTTTAGACTTTGGGTCTTCATAAACTTTTGTGATTTTAGAATATTCTACCTCAAATAGTGGATGAACTTATCTTTTATGTCTTTCACTTTGAAAATTCGCTATTTACATTTAATTATTGTGTTTGTTTTGTTTTGCCAAAGGGCATGTGTGCTTACTGGAGAGAGACAGAGAGAGAGAAAGTGAGGAATCATCCCCTCGGGGGATGGCCACACCACAGTCTGTTCTCCTCCCGTCTCCTCTTGGGGTTGCAGGCCCATTGTGATTTTCATACTGTCGTGTCAGGACTCAGACTACGACTGACCATGTGGGAGTCTACACCTCAACCATCACACCGCCTACCAGCCCAACTACTGTGCCTTCAAACCCACTGTCAGTTGAATCTTACCTTGGTTGGCTAAAAGCGTGTCCATGTTCTCAGACCATGCCATTGCTTCTGCGGTTGGTGACCTGTAGAAACAGCATCTACTCTGACAATAGCATCGTGATCCTTTGCATCTGTAGCCTACAGTAATATCTGAGTTTCGTATATTTGTAAAATTGCACTGAGCTTTGTGACATTTGCCAAACAACTAAAGATCAACGAAAATTGCATAATGCTCTTTTTCCGCAGCAAACAGCTATAGCAATCTGAAGTGGCATGTCATTTGACATCGGCAAATTATTTATTAATGTAGCCGAAAGGGTTAATCATAGTTACACACTTTTTTTTCTTTCTTTCTTTATTTTAGAGAATTTTTTTGCTATAGAGCATGTGCGCTCACCAGAGAGACAGAGAGAATGTGAAAAATCATCCCCTAGTGGAACTGCTATGCTGCAATTCCTTCTCCTCCATTCTCCCCTTGGGATTTTGGGCATGCACACACACTCGCTGATGTGAGTTGCAAGCCGCTGGGTCTGGGATTTGAACTGCAGTGGGCCATGTGGAAGTCCAGTGCCTTAACCACTATGCTACCTGCTGGCCCCTTTGCAAATTCTTAGATTCCAATTAAGGCACAAGAGAAATTGGTTCTGTGGAACAATGTTGCATTTCTTCTCTAAGTATACGAATTGCTAATGTTCATGACATTAGTCTGTTTCAGAAAACTTATGATAGCAGTGGAGATGAAGTAGCTATGTCCTAAAGTTTCACCCTATAAAGTGTTATCCATTTTATAATGATGCATCTCAAAAAAGTTTGCAAAGGTTTGAAGGATTTCTGCTATGTGATAATCCTGGAAACGTTTGTTCATAGGATTTTGAGACATCTTTCTCCCGCTCTGAGGCAGCCATTATTTCTTCTTAGACTGGTAAACTTCTAGTTCTGGGCTGATTTATTTAAATCTAGGAATCTGGCAGGACAGAGCAATATCTTTTCCAAAGCAGTCAAAAAATTTATAGACTTACGTGTTCTGAAGAAGGTATACTTTTGGGGATGCAATGAAGAAATAATAAATCAGGTCTAAGACATAAACTTTCTGAGATGCAAATATATCATGCATTATTCCCTTTAATAAACAAAGATCCTGATAAAATAAGCCCGCATGCATAGAAAACATCTGATGCCCAGAGAAAGCGTGTTAGAGGATGTAGCTGCAAGTTGCAAAGGGTTTAGTTAAATAAAGGAATGGTCCAGTGTAAGGTTTCTATTAAAATGACTGATAATAAAATAGAATTTCATAGTGAGTCACTCTAATACAAGATCGCATTTGCACGTTAGGCTAACTAGTCTTAAGCACTAGTGTGAAGTGATCCCTATGCTTCCATATTTCATTACTTTCTATAATTTACTGCTGTGTTTAGCATTTTCGGATGGACTGGTTGAGCTCCACGCTGCGGTAGCTGTGTCTTCAGACAACAGCGGGTATCCCTGTCAGGACACGCGGAGGGAAACCGTGCCTGGGAATTCATTCACCATCATCCATTTCTTACATCTCCTGCTTCAAACTTCGTCCCCCAGCTGTGGGCAACTGCCTTTCCCTTCTCCTCTGACTCACTAAATCTGGGGAACACTAGGTAGGTAACCTGTGAAACCATTTTGAAATAGCATTTTTTTTTCCCATTCAAATAAATATTTTAAAAACTGTGGGTTGTTCAATTTTCTTTTTATTTTAAATAAATAGAGGATGAGATGACATCCTAGATTTAATTTTACATTGAAGAGATATTTTGCCTTTTTTTTTTTTTTTTAGAGATTTTTGCCATAGGACCTGTATGCTTGCTGCAGAGAGAGACAGAGACAGTGAGAAAGAAAGTGAGAAAGCAACCCCCTGAGGGGATGGCCACATGACAATGCCTTCTCCTCTATCCTCCTCTCGGGATTTTGTGCATGCACGCACATGCCCCAGGCATGATTTTCAAGCTACCAGGTCTGGGACTTGAATGGCCGTCAGCCATGTGGGAGTCATAACCCTGACATAACCACTATGCCATCCCCTGGTCCCTGGAAGGGCTTTTGTGTACATAACCTGTTATCCAACTAAGCTTCTGCTATATTTCACATGACTCACATATTAGTTTTTAGAAAAATTTCAACTATCACATGGTCACTTAAAATGAAGATGTTTAAAAGATCTCTATTTGCAGACACAAATCTGGTGGTTAGCAGGGTATGGAAATGTATGTCTACTACTTAGTACTTGTGGAATCTTCTAACTACTCAGGGAGAGGGGAGCCTGGCCACACAGCACACCCATTGTGAATGAGTGACAGCTGTCCAGGCAAAACCCCAGGAAGAATCTAAGCAAACTCACGTGAGGATGAACATCTACCTCTTAATTAGTACATAAGTTCTCTGATGATAGGACTGAATTTTTTTCCTAGCACAAAGAAGAGTGGGTCTGGTCCAAGAAACATGTGTTGACTATAGCAACGAATAATCAATGGACAACCAAAGCCCAGGTAATGGCCGGTGTTAAAGCCGTCAGTGGAAGAGCAGAGGTTTAGCAAAGTCGTGTGACATTCGAAGACCAAGTGTGTGCTGGACGAGGACAGAGGAGGCGGGCTGTGGAAGCATCTCTGGGGACAGCAGAGCACAGCAGACCTCACTCTTGACCCTGTGGTACGTGAGGCTGTTGACAGGGGGCAGCGTCCATTCTTGAAGGCATCGGGGCACGTCTTGTGCTTTAGGAAGGACCAGGTTTTGTTTAAGAAAAAAGCAAAAAGAATAGTTCATGAAATGCCTCGTAAATGTGCAAGAATTCTTTTTTTTTTTTTTTTTT
>NW_006159673.1:416913-432215 GCF_000334495.1 Tupaia belangeri chinensis | reverse complement strand
AGAGATTTTTGCCATAGGACCTGTATGCTTGCTGCAGAGAGAGACAGAGACAGTGAGAAAGAAAGTGAGAAAGCAACCCCCTGAGGGGATGGCCACATGACAATGCCTTCTCCTCTATCCTCCTCTCGGGATTTTGTGCATGCACGCACATGCCCCAGGCATGATTTTCAAGCTACCAGGTCTGGGACTTGAATGGCCGTCAGCCATGTGGGAGTCATAACCCTGACATAACCACTATGCCATCCCCTGGTCCCTGGAAGGGCTTTTGTGTACATAACCTGTTATCCAACTAAGCTTCTGCTATATTTCACATGACTCACATATTAGTTTTTAGAAAAATTTCAACTATCACATGGTCACTTAAAATGAAGATGTTTAAAAGATCTCTATTTGCAGACACAAATCTGGTGGTTAGCAGGGTATGGAAATGTATGTCTACTACTTAGTACTTGTGGAATCTTCTAACTACTCAGGGAGAGGGGAGCCTGGCCACACAGCACACCCATTGTGAATGAGTGACAGCTGTCCAGGCAAAACCCCAGGAAGAATCTAAGCAAACTCACGTGAGGATGAACATCTACCTCTTAATTAGTACATAAGTTCTCTGATGATAGGACTGAATTTTTTTCCTAGCACAAAGAAGAGTGGGTCTGGTCCAAGAAACATGTGTTGACTATAGCAACGAATAATCAATGGACAACCAAAGCCCAGGTAATGGCCGGTGTTAAAGCCGTCAGTGGAAGAGCAGAGGTTTAGCAAAGTCGTGTGACATTCGAAGACCAAGTGTGTGCTGGACGAGGACAGAGGAGGCGGGCTGTGGAAGCATCTCTGGGGACAGCAGAGCACAGCAGACCTCACTCTTGACCCTGTGGTACGTGAGGCTGTTGACAGGGGGCAGCGTCCATTCTTGAAGGCATCGGGGCACGTCTTGTGCTTTAGGAAGGACCAGGTTTTGTTTAAGAAAAAAGCAAAAAGAATAGTTCATGAAATGCCTCGTAAATGTGCAAGAATTCTTTTTTTTTTTTTTTTTTTGGGAGGTTTTTGTTTGTTTGTTTTTGCTGTAGGGTGCATGCACTCACCAGAGACAGAGAGACAGAGAGAGTAAGTGAGAAATCATTCGCAGTGGGGGATGACCACGCCACAATTTCTTCTCCTCTATTCTCCTCTTGGGTTTTTAGGCATGCATGCATAAGCGCCCAGTGTGATTTTTAAGCTGCTGTTCAGGACTTGACCTGTGGTCAATCATGTGGCAGTCTAGCGCCTTAAGCACCATGCCACCTGTTGGCCCATGCAAAAGAATCTTTGCAGAATGGAACTCTTCAGCTAAATAGTAGCCATCCTTACGGTCTTTATTAATGTAGGAAACAGTTAAACAGAAGAAGCCAATTCAGTGGAAGGGTATAAAACCAAGGACAAAAGGAAAATTTCTATAGTTCTGAATTACAGACAGATACTAAAACGTCATAGATATTCCATTGCTATAGACAGAAAATATTATAGAAAATAGAATTAGAGACAGTGGCAGAGTCTAGCATTAATTAATGTCCACAAAATGCTGACATTGCAATAAATGGAATAGCTGCTTTTCAACACTCTGAAGGAGTGAGCCTGCTGGTGTGTGATAATGTCAGGAGTGGACCATTTCTCACCTCGTTTCCACCCACGAATTTCAGTTTTGACTATCTGATGTGCTGCAAGGGTTGGAAGCGATGCGGTATTCGCTTTTCAGAAATTAGGGGAAATGGAGCTATTTTAAAGAATGTTGCGTATTCATTGCTACTTACGTGTTTTAAATTTGGGTTTTCACGTGTAATTCTAAGTCAGCGGAAAAGCAATTATTGGCACTTGGAAATAAACTAAAAGACAATATCGATAATAGCGTGAAATGAACAGCACGGTATTGAATGTTGATAGTGTACACCCCACTGCCCTGAACACTCGTACGCATTTCCTCACTGAACCTCAGCAAGAAGTCTCTTTTATTTCCGTTTTACCCGTGGGTGAAGAGGGTCAGCGATGCTGATGCCTGGGGCCACATGTCACAGCCAGCCAAAGGCAGGGCTAGCATTCAGAGGCGCGTGTGCTAGTAACCCAGTCTCGTTCCACACCTCCTCCTGGGGTGGAAGTCGGTACATCCCTGCTTGTACTTTAATTCAGGTTTTGGAACATTTATAACTACATGGGAAGCGAGTTTTCTAAAACAGAATCTTTTTTCCCATCAGGCAATTATTTCCTCTAAATAATAATTCAAGGGTGGAAATTGGCTACCTAATAACAAGCTTATCCAAAATACATTCTTTAGGCTTGCACCTTTGGAAAGTAAACAGAAGACATTTCTTAAAAATCAGGACGCTGCCGTTAGGTGTGACTCAGCAACATGGCTTGATAATCTGAAATGCGCACCTGTACGAGCGTTACAAAGAAATTCACGGATAAAGCTGGAGGCCCAAAGCGGGGAGCTGTCCCTCCCTGTCCTTGGTTGACTTCCCTTCTGTTCCCTTAGATAAGTGGACTGCGGGCCACTCCCTCATCTCTCGCTTTTATTTGGAGTTCAGTCATCACTTCAACAGAGATTTTGTCTGGACTTTCTCACGCCCACGCGTGTGTCTGTAGTAAATCATCATGCATAATCACGGCCACTTTTCGCCTGCGTGTGACTCGCCAGGAATATCCACTGTGTGTCTGGAGCCAAAACTGCACTTAGTACTTCATGGGGTTTTGGCCGATTTCCTTTCTGCTTCCTTCATTAAGCGAATGCCATCAAGGCCAGCGGTATCCAGATAATGCGTCCGGACAGGAGTCCAGCCAGATGGGAACTGCGTGAGAGCTACCAGCTATCTTGCTAATTGTGCCAGCTAGAACCAGTTGTATTGCATTACAACATGTAGACTCCAACAACTTAGCTGTTCACACTCAATTAGCGGTGTGCTGGAGAGGGAAAATGCCAGCAGAGTCCATGTGCTCCAGAAACGACAGCTGCTTCCTTACCCAGCCTTTCACATCCATGGAGACATTGCGCAATAAGCGCTGTGATGAGAAAGACCTTGTGTGGGGGGTCCTGCTTTGTTCTGTCTCTAACTCAGGGCGTCATTTGGAAAAGCATCGGTAAGGAGGGACCAGTGGTCTTCCTACTCTTCAGCCCCTGTCTCTCTCTAACACACCTAAAGGATTAGTTGCGAAGGGGAGCCACACGTTACTGACCTAGTTTTAAAAAGAAGAGATCAAGAGAGAAAGCAGAAAGAAATCGATCAGGAAGAAAGATGACAATTAGCACATGGATCAAAAACAAAGGAAACAAAGCTTCGAGAAGAACGAAGGCGCAAGGGTTTCATTCGTACATCTTCTGAGAGAAAAAGACAGTAAATGGCAACTCACTTCACTGGCATTTCTCCTTCCACTGTCTGACTGTCACAGGTGAGGCCGAGTTTCTCTCTCTGACTGATCTTCGAGCTGAAGGTAATGTGACAGTGGGAACATCACAGTTAGTATGCAGATACCTCTCCCCGTTACACGTCGGCATTCTTTAGTGTTACGCTCAGCCTTTTCACTTTGCGGTCAGCATTGCGCCGGCCAGAACACGCCAACTTGTATATGACAAATAACTCTTTGAATGAATATGACATTTCTGTGACATAACTGAAATAGATTCCATTTGAAAGTCTGGTTTCTAAGGTTCACATAACATTTATTTACAAGACAGCTGTTGTTCACATGAGGTTCCATCAATACACAGTATATATTTAAAACATAAATTAATGTTTACCTTTAGGTCTTTAATCTGCCTGAAAGATCATTTTACTTTCTTTTGTTCTTTGATTTTCAGGAAGTCTGAGGAACGCTCTACTTTTGATAAACTTATTTTAAACAATATGTTTAGTATTTTAAAAATTGTATTCTGGGCTCACCGGTGGTGTGGTGGTTAAGGGCGCTGGACTCCTTCATGACAGATCATGGTTTGAGTCCTGGACCTGGAGGCTTGCTTACTCATTTTCCCTCTCTCTCTCTCTCTTGTTCTCTTCCTCTCTAGTTAAATTAAAATAAATAAATAAAGTTAAATAAAATAATTCTTTTAAAAATTTGTGTTCATGCCCTAAAATCCTCTAGTAGAAGGCATTATACTTTGAAGTTCATGCAGTTTTACAGCTTAGTAACAAGTACTTCTCTATTATTATTATTTTTTTGAGAGATTTTTGCTATAGGGCATGTGCACTCACCAGATAGACACACAGAGAGAAACGGAGAGAGAGAAAGTGAGAAATCATTTCCCCAGAGTGGATAGCCACGCTGCAATCCCTTCTCCTTCATTCTCCTCATGGGACTTTGGGTACACACGCACACGCGCCCAGCATGAATTTCAAGCCGCCGGGTCCAGGACTTGAACCATGGCTGCCCATGTGAGAGTCTAGCGCCTCAACCATCATACCACCTGCTGGCCCCTTCTCTTTTAGTCACAAATCTCATGATATTTTGTGCCATTACATCTTCCTGTGATACTAATGTTTGATAATAACGCTGTTAGATTCATCAAAATGAAGGCCACCTACTGATATTTTTAACTGTAGTCAAATTTTGTAACCTCATGCTTTGTCAAATTTTTATTTTAAAATGTTTAAGTCTTTCATAGTAAGTTCCTGCCAGTACATATTTATGACCCTTATCGTGAAGGGTCAGAATTCTCAAAGATGGGTGTTTTCAGGATGGAATGAGGAAGAGTGGGGAAAACAGACAGCCTGCCTATCCCTGACTGAGCCTCCCAATGTGCCTCATGGGGGATCTCTGGCAGTGCCTCGGGTCTGTGTGGCCCTGGAGTAGGAGACCAAGAGAGGGAGGGGGAATGACCTACAAAGTCAGTGTATCATTAAGAAGACCTCATCAATTAGCTCAGTTCATTTCGTTAATTCAAGCACCATTAAGTAACATTCTTATGATCTGCAAAAACTGTATCATTAAACATATTTTGACTTTTTTTTTTTTTTTTTTTTTTGTGTATAATGCAGTACTAACTTTATAAAATATGCTTGAAAAGAAACTGTGAAAATGTAAAGACCATCTTGGTAAAAAGCCATTCAAAATCATTAAGAAACAGAAGGAATAGGTTGTTTTTACTAAAACTTTAAAAGAGAAATGAACATTTCAATGTTGAGTTCAATGCACTTGCAGGTAACTCAGAAATCCTTCCACACAGCACAATTATTATTTGTTCAGTGTATCACTCTCATAGCTTTCAAGGTTCTTTGCATTATTTAGGAAAATCTAAGAACTGATCTTCTGTACAAAAAAGGCTTGTAATACAATGAGCCAGTGAAGAGAGATGCTTTCTTCGTAGGCTGAATGACTCTTTATGGTGTTCAGTACATTTTGGTTAAATATTTTGTAAATAGATGTTGTTGGGGTGCCTAAATATTCCCCACCAGCAGTCCAAGGGCATTGGGGCTCTATTATCAGACTTTTTACACAGTATGACAGCCTGAACAACAGCCCCTCAAAGACGCGTGCGTCCCATTCCCTGGAAGACGTGAACGTGTTATCTTCCATTAAAAGGAGTATGGTGGTACCAGCAGATGGCATAGTGGTTACATCACCGGACTGATTCCCACGTGGCCAACCACAGTTTGAGTCCCAGACCTGGTGACTTGAAAATCATGCCGGGTGCGTGTGTGTGTGTGTGTGTGTGTGTGTGTGTCTACGTTCCCAGGAGGAGGATGTAGAAGGGGTCGTGGTGTGGCCATTCCCCCTGGGGAGTGATTTCTCACTTTCTCTCTCACTGTGTCTGTCTTGCTCTCTCTCTGACAAGCACGTGTGTCCTGAGGTAGAAACCTCTAAAAAATAAAATAAATAAATAAAATAGAAGGATTGTTGATTATTCTAGATTTCCCAGTGGGTCCAGTGTGATTTTGAGGGACCTTTACAAAGGGGAGGCCGGGGGAGGATGTGCAGGAACGGAAGCAGGAGGTCGGTGGACTGTGAGGAAGGGGCCAAGAGCCTCTGGAAGCTGGGAAAGGTCAGGGGACTGATTCTCTCCTCAGAGTCCCAGAAACCCCCAGCCCCGCCAACATCTGAGTTAAGCCCAATGAGGTGATTTTGACTTTTGGCCACCCAAACTCTAAGATAATAAATTTGTGTTGTTTTAAGCTATTCAGTTTGCAGTAGTTTGTATCAGCAGCAATAGGAAAGTAATAACCAGTCTTTAAGATCCTGCTTAAAATAAGATAGGAATGTGGGAGGGCAGTGGTGAGTTCCTAGGTAAGGGTGGGCCTTTCATGCCGGACTGAGACGTTGGCCTCCCTGAGTCTATTGCCATTCAAACAGAGATCGTATTTATTTTACTAAGTTATTGTGTGGGGCCAAAAGGTGGTATACTAAGCCATTGCATTTCCTTTTCGTAAGGTTTTTGCCATAGGGCACATGCACTCGTCGAAACAAGAGACAGATAGACAGAGACAAAGTGAGAGAAAGTGAGAAATCACTCCTGGAGGGGTAGCCAGGCCACAATTCCATCCCTCCATTCTTCTCTTAGGATTTTGGGTACACATGCACATGCTCCTGGCGTGAGTTTCAAGCCACCTGGTCTGGGACTCAAACCACAGTCGGCTATGTGGGAGTCCAGCACACTGCCTTAACCACCACACCACCTGCTGGCCCCCTAAGCCACTGCATCTTATGGAGCACTATTTATGCATATTTATTTTTAATATATTTCCCCTTGTTTGACGTTAGCAGAACTGTGGTTAAAATAATAGTACATGTGATTTTTAAACAATTATTTATTTAATTTTATTTATTATTATTATTTTTTACTTTGACCAAAGAGAGACAAAGAGAGAGGGAAAGTGAGAACGCAAGGTGCCAAGTCTGGGACTTGAACCACAATTGGCCACATGGGAGCCTAGCTCCTTAACCACCATGCCACCTGCTGGCCCCAGTACATGCGATCTAATGGACACCACTGCCATCAGGCTACCCATAAGATGTCTGTGCAAGGATATGAGACTACCTTTTTGTTCACGTATTTTGAGAGCTTGCGATTTGTAAGAGCTCATGATAAGTGGTATAGAAATACAAAGCCTTAATCAGGAAGTATGAAATTGATAATTTTAGGAAATTAACATGTTGAAAGTGTGTGTGTGATAAATTGGAAGAATGTGAGACTAAAGGTAGGTGGAAGATTTGGCAGAGTTAAATATCATATTATCATATTAATACATCATCATATCATATTAATACATATATTATTATTGTAGTTTTTTGCTATAGAGGGTGTACACTTGTCAGAGAGACACACAGAGAGAGAGGGAACGTGAGAAATCACCCCTCAGGGGGCTTGGTCACACTGCAATCCCTTCTCTCCATTCTCTCGGGATTCGGGGCACACATGCACATGCACCCAGTGTGTTTTTCAGGCCACTTGATTAGAGAGTCGAACCACAGAGTTTGCCATGTGGGACCCAGCACCTTAACCCAGAAAAGAATACTGTGAATAGCCTATTGGGAAAAAGAAGGGTGATGAAGAAGTCAGACGACAAAGGTAGTTGTGAAGAGTGAGGATGGATAGGAGTTGTCGAATCTCTTAGAGGAGATGCTGAACAAACAGGATCGCTAAGAATGAGACTGGATGAGTGAGGTAGTTCATAACAAAGCTGGGCTGATCATTTGTCCATAATTATGCACCTATTCAAACCCTAAGGGGAAAGGAATGATGACTTATTTATTTTTACGATTGTCTTCATAAATTGATAAATAGGTTACATATGCAGTTTATTTTCAAAACAAGTGACTTACAATTTATGGGCCTAGCAGATGGCATAGTGGTCAAGGCACCGGACTCCCGGGAGGCAGACTACAATTTGAGTCCCAGACCTGGGCACATGTGCATATGTGCCTAAGATCCCGAGAGGAGAATGGAGGAGAAAGAATTGCGGTGAGGCAATCTCTCCTGGGGGTGATTTCTTGCTTTCTGTCTCTTTGTCTCTCGAACGAGTGCACATGCCCTATAGCAAAATTTTGCAATTTTTTTTTTTAAAGTTAAAATTTGGGACCAGCAGATGGCATAATGGTTAAATCACTGGACTCCCACATGGTTGAATGCAGTTAGAGTCCTGGACCCTTAAGACTCATGCCAGGAGCATGTGCATGGATGCTCCAAACCCAGAGAGGAGAATGGAGAAGAAAGGACTATGACTTGGCCATCCCCACAGGGGGTGATTTCTTGCTTTCTGCCTTTCTTTCTATCTCTGTCTCTATGGTGAGCACATAAGCCCAGTAACAAAAAAATTAAAATTTATTTTGATAAACAAAACAGAAAAGAAAGTTATATTTTCTTAATTCCGCTTTGCCTCAAGTTACGGCTATATGCGGTGCAATTTATAAAGCAGTGAGCCCGGGCTTTGTATGGTTCATAAATTATGTCTGAGAGCAATTCCAAAGGAGACGTTTGAAATGTTTTGAGCAACGGCAACACCACCGAAATGTGTCTGATCTCCCCAAGTGGCTGCGTGGAAATAGAATGCTCATTTGGATGGAGTTCTTAGTATGCTTGGCCACAAATCAGGCACGGTACCTGCTGGTCATTCCTCAAGATCGTGAGTCCTAAGTGGACTTTATTCTCGTTTTCTTGTAATACCAAGTCACTGATACTGAAAGAAACATTTGCCTCAGTAAAATGAAAGCTTTCGAGGCTTAACAAGCTCTCTAATATAAGTAAAGTAACATTTCTTTTGGTTTTACAAATTAAGCAGCATTTTGCATTTTACTGACTTGATATGGTTAACTATATTCAAATTTGAAAGGCGTGTTAGAAATTAGTAAGGCTGAAAGTATTATCCGAATAAAAATTCAGCTTCTATGTTGGGGAGGAAGTAAAAAATGGTAGCTCTGCATAATAATCTATAGCCTTCATAGTGTCTGTTTTTAATTGATCCATCGCAGTTTCCCTTTACGGTGGCTTTGTATTTTAACAACGCAGAGATAAATAGCCATGGGCCTGATGCCCACTCCATGTCTTCGATTTCCACATTGCCGTTTTGTTTTGGAGTTTTGAATATTTGGTTATATAATTTTATTAATTGTCACTATTGTTGTTTAATTTTATTTAATTTTATTTATTGTCACTATGAGAGATGTGGTGTGTGTGGCTCAGGAAAGTGCATTCCTTATAATAATATTGAAGGTAACAACTTGTGTAATGCCCTCGTGTGTAAAGCATGTTGTCTAAAAATCAATTGATTTAATTTTATTTATTGTCACTATTGTTGTTTAATTTTCTATAGGGTGTATGTGCCCACTAGAGAGAGGAAATGAGATAAAGAAAGTGAGAAAGCAAGCCATCAGGTCTGGGACTTGAACTGTGGTCAACCATATGGGAGTCTTAGTGCCTTAACCACCATGCCAACTACTGGCCCCTATTATTATTCTTTTAAAGTTTGCTATAGGGCACATGCACTCACTATGGGGCAAAGAGAGAGAGAGAGAGAGAGAGAGAGAGATGATCACCTTATAATCCCTTTTCTTCTATTCTCCTCTAAGGATATTTTGAGCATGAATGCACAAGTGCCCAGAGTTTTTTTAGGACATGGGTTCCAAGACTAGAACCATGCAGGCAGCCATGTAGGGTCTAGCTGCCTGAACCACCATCTACCTGACCTGGCCATGCCATTTTGTACACACAGCCGTCTGATTAACTTTTCTGGGCTAATACTGCCTTTCCTTCCCAACTGGTCAACAGCTCAGTAGTCAATGAAAAAAATGTGTAAGGGAGAATAGCAGTCATGCTATTAATAACGCAAAGTAATATGATTTTAAAAAGAATGTTTCAACTGGAATTGATGTACATCTTTGGCCAAAGGTATTTTCTTAACTTTTTTTTTGTACTAAGAGAATACCAGACAATTCTAATTGAGAATAGTACAGTCTGGGTAAATTTTGGCAATATGGAGAAAAGTTGTTCTCCAAAAATTGCAGCAATTTTGTAAACATGCAATAGATAGAAGTTCCAAAGGCTCTCTTTGTATTTCAAACATAAATTCAGGCTATATGTGTATATTTGTTACAGCCAAATACATTTCAAACATAGCATATAAGATCTTTTACTAATTATGTAAGTCAATGGTCTGAATTTTTCATTGTTGGTTAGTACTGTGATATTAAAACCATGATGTAAAGTAAGATTTACTTAATCGTATCATTTCAGCTGTATTCAGATTCTGCCTATAGATAGCTTTTCTCATCTTGCTCATTAGTCATATTGAACAGAAAAGGAAAAAGGCAAACAAAATGCTCATCAAGCGAATCACTTTTTTCTCCTCGACACATAACAAGATTATTTTAATTTATTTCCTTCATAAACAGGTATCTTCCCTTGCCTAATAATTGTGCTTTCACACTTTAGTTGATGAAACTTTAAACTTATGAAATATGTTTTTCAAGAAGGGAGAAGAAAAAAAGACAATGAAAAACTACCTTTATTGCAAGTATTAGTGAAGAGTCTGGCTTGATACTTAGGGATCCTGAATCATTTAATTTTTGACAGGCTGAATGGGTTTCTCTTAATTTGTAGATTATTGCTGAAAGAACTATCTTTTCAACATTATAAAGAAGACAGGAAGTCATCAAATACGTGCACTGCCGGGAATCAGACAGTAGAAATGCCTTCCATTGAATTTATCATTCTTTGACTACTTGAGCCTTTTAATCTTCTGATGAGTGGTACTTAGGCTTGACTTATAGACTGGCTACAGGAAATTCAGAAATGTCATAGGTACATTAATTTTCAATCAATTGATTTTTAGACAATATGCTTTACACACAAGGACATTACACAAGTTGTTAGCTTCGATACTGTTACAACGAATGCACTTTCCTGAGCCACACACACCATCTTCACTGCTTTCCCACCTAGGAAGTCCAAAATCCTTCGCAGGCAATATGTAAACTATTTCTTTAAAATACGATTAAAATATTTTTTCCCCCTGCAGATACACAGACTGTCTGATATTCCCTGACAGTGCCCTGCCCTACAACTCTTCTGCATAAACGTTCTTCTCCTTGAAATGATTTACCTTTTTTTTTCCTTGTGGAATTCTCTCTGGTATAGTTGGCAAGTGGCCTTTTGGAAGCCTTTGGTGTTCCTACCTCTATCCTCCAGCTGTGACCCCAACAGATGGCGTTTCCCACTGCAGTGCAGTGTGCCTTTGCTTTTGCTTGTCTCGGTCAGGGACTTGGTCTGGGACACTTCATGGCCTGTGACCAGTGCTTTGCGTCTTGTAGAATGCCCCGTGAATATTTGCGAAAAGAATAAATGAAACAGATATGGCAAGAAACCAATAGAAGCTAATGAACACACTGGAAAGACTAAAGAAACAAGCCCTACTGTGTGCCAGACACGTCGTGGTCTCTCAAATAGTCATGATGTATGTGAGGAAAACAGTCTAAGAGGCTCTCTCCTTCTTCTCCAGAATCATTCAGTTAATATGGTAGAACAAGGATTCGAAACTGATTCCAACATCCATTTGTTTCCTTGCAAAGAATTTAAAAACTTTAAATGATGTGCATCCTTTGTTGCGAAGCTATTTGTCATGGGTTCAAAGAACACAATTTCAAGCATTATTGTGACGATCCATGGAATGCAATTTTTTTGAGATGCCTTCTTTTTGTGAGAATAATATAATGCAAAGGTTGATTCAGGATCATAGTACTGTTATTTTTAGGTCCAGGTATGGTGATAAATATTTAGTTGGAGATGGATATAATATGTAAATTAAAAAGAGAGTTTGTGCAAACTCATTAGAAGGCTTTCAAGCTTTGTATAGACATAGAGAAAGGTGGTCTGTGAGTTATTCTAAAGTGCTCTAATCTCACCCCAATTCTGATGGAGGAGAGAAGGGGAGAGAGGAGGGAATATGAAGCACATATTCTTTTACTAGTTTAACACTGTGATTCTCATAGTTCATCCTCTTTGTTGTGTGAAATTCTTCCCTTGGTAAGTTCAATATACACACATCTAATTACAGTATATGGTTTGCCAGTGTCTGTTCAGAATCTTCCTACTTATTTTCTACTTCTACAATCCCTCCCTCTTCAACATCTTCATGGTTTTTTTTTTTTTTCTTGTCCTTAGTCTTCTACATATATTACAGTATAAATCAGAGGTCTCTTGTACTCTTTATTTGAAAAAGTTTCTAAATTAGAAATTAGTGAATGTTAGTGGTCTTTATAGTGATAAACTTAGATTATACTCATTGTTCTGTGAAAAGACAAAAGTTCTTTCCAGTGGAGACAAATTCAAATTTCAACCCCAAATGGAAGAATGTTAATAGAAATCACTTCAAATACTGTATTTGATCTATACCATCATACTCCATGTTACCTGTCAATATTTGTTCTCTCCTCTTGGAAGATGGAAAATGCGTTCAGATTTTTTACCGTCCAGCCTGTGGCTTGATGAAGGCAGCTGGTTCCCACATGACCCACTGGGCAGCTTGAACAAGAGCCAGCAGCTGTGCATGGGTGCCCAAAGCCCGAGGGAGGAAAAGGGATTGTGGCATGACCGTAACTCAAGGGGAAGTGCTTTCTCACTGTTCCATTCCCCTTCTCTCTCTCTGTGTCTCTGGCTAATGCACATGCTCTCTGGCAAATTAAAAACTTTTTTTTTTTCTTTTACCTTGTGGTTGCACAACTAGCAAACTTGTTAAATTACTAACTGCTGGGTGTGGGTTTGAAGCTGAGGTTTCTCTAAGTCTAAATATGTTTTCTACTCCACTCCCTTTGAGCAGTTCACTGTCTAAAAATATAGCCTGGGTTAGCAAAGACATGGAGACCCAGAGACAACGCACATACACGTCTTGTTAAAACTGTAATATGTGTAGGGAGCCATATGTTAAAATAGTTCACTTTCTCCACAGAATTAATGATATCACATTGAATTAATTTCAAACCATACAATATGTTTTATTTTACTTCTTTAATCATTGTAGTGTGACATGATTACAGATTCACAGGAATCTGTAAAGCTAGGAGAGGTCTCATGGCCCTTCACTCAGTCTTTCTCAGTGGGGTGGTAGCAAACGGCAACTTGGCACATGCATGCGTGTGTTCATTTTTTGGCATTTTATCACACTCATTGCTACGAGCCAGATATGGAAGCACTCTTCACCTCAATAATCTCCCTCAAGCTAGTCACCCCTCTGCAGCATCCCTAACCCTAGAAATCACTGATTTGTTTTTAGCTCTCTGCTTCTTGGTCATTTTGAGAATGTCCTGTAAATGGAGACATACAGTATGTGGCTTCTGGAGATTGGCTATTTCCACTTCCCTAACATCCTCGAGATCCAGCCACATTGTGTGAATAGCTCTTTTCTTTCATCACCCAGTTGTCCCCTGTGGCACAGCTGTGTTGCTGTGGCTTAGCCATTCGTCTATGGAGAGACACTTTGGTTGTTCAGAGTTTTGATCTGTTACAAATGGAGGTGCTCTAAGCAATCGTTTGCAGGTTTATGTATGAACATATTTATATTTAAGAACCTGCCCAAGTAATTCCAGACAGACTCTCTTTACCTCCCACCTGCAGTGCATGATGGATCTGTGTTTGTGTATTCTCACTAGCTTTCTGTTTTGTGATTTAAAAAATGTTTTATCAGTTCTAATAGATATGTACTTACAGCTCATCATGGTCTTAATTTTAATTCCCTATTAGCTACAATGCTGATCCTCTTTTCATGTTTATTAGCCATCTGTATATGCTCCAGTGAAGTGTCTCTTCGTGTTTTTTATACTACTTCCAATTGTTAGTAGTTCGTTTTTTTAAACTTCTACTTAAAAAAAAAATTTTTTTAAGAGAGATTTTTGCTATAGGGTGTATGTGCTCCCTGGAGAGTCAGAGAGACAGAAAGTAAAAAAACCACCCTCCTAGGGGATGGCCACACCGCAATCTCTTTTCCATTCTCCTCCTGGATTGGGGTACATATGCACACATGCCTAGAATGAGTTTTAAGCCACCGGCTCTAGGACTCAAACCATGGTTGACTATGTAGGAGTCCAGCAAAGTAAGCGTTACACCATTGGCTGGTTCCAACCTTTTTTAAAAATTTATTTAAAAATATGTTTTAGGTTTTGGCTTTCCAGAGAGAGACAGAGACAGTGAGAGGGAAAGTGAGAAATCCCTCCCAGGGGGTATGGTCATGGTGCAATCCTTTCTTCTTCATTCTCTTCTTGGTATTTTGGACATCAAATGACTTTTACAAAATTTAAAAAAAAAATCTTTTCAAGACCTTTCTCTAAATATCTTCATTATTGTGGATACTTTATATAAAGTATTTATTCCTTTAATATTATTTTAAAGTGGTCTCAAGGGAGAATCATGATTTTATTTTCAATCTACTATTTTGAATAAAAAGTAGAGACTCTCATATCCAAATTTTGAAATGATTTTTGAAAATGTAAATATCTGAAAATATTGTCCTTATTATTTATTATATTATTAGAAGTTTTCTAACCCATGATTTTAATATTTTATGGTATTTTATCAAATATCTATAATTTAAATTTTTAAGTTACTCTATGCCAACTCCTTATGTTTGTAAATGCATCAAATTTTCTGAACAGGCCATGTTTTAAATCCATTTAAATTATAAACATTCACATTTATTTAAAATAGATCATTTTAAAAATCAAATCACCTGGGCCAGCAGTTGGCATGGTGGTTAAGGCACTGGACTCCCACATGGCTGACTGTGGTTTGAGTCCTAGACCTGGAGGCTTGCTTTCTTACTTTTTGTCTACCTTTCTTTCTGGCGAGCATGCATTTGCTATCGTAAATGAAATAATAATAATAACAAGTAAAACTTCAAAAATCACTTAGATCCAGAATCAAGAGAGAAAGCAAATTGTGCAAGATTTGCACTGCAAAGTAAAACCAGTTAAACAAGAGGAACCCAGGACACCACATGCCCCATCACAGCGGCTTTCTTAGTCTAGGTGGGCATTGCCAAGTCATGAGCATTGACCCGAAGTATGAACTGCTGCCACGTACAGAGGCGTCAGCGCAGCCTCCCACATCACTGCCACGTACAGAGGCGTCAGCGCAGTCTCCTATGTCACTGCCACGTACAGAGGCAGCAGCACAGTCTCCCATGTCACTGCCACGTAAAGGGGCGTCAGCGCAGCCTCCCACATCACTGCCACGTACAGACAGAGGCATCAGCGCAGTCTCCCACGTCACTGCCACGTACAGAGGCAGCAGCTCAGTCTCCTATGTCACTGCCATGTACAGGGGCAGCAGCGCAGTCTCCCACGTCACTACCCCGTACAGA
>NW_006159673.1:411386-416596 GCF_000334495.1 Tupaia belangeri chinensis | reverse complement strand
AGGCAGCAGCCCAGACTCCCATGTCACTGCCACGTACAGAGGCATCAGCTCAGTCTCCTATGTCACTGCCACGTACAGAGGCAGCAGCGCAGTCTCCCATGTCATGTTCACCCGATTCCTTTTACTTTTTTTTGTAAGAGGTTTTCACAGTAGGGTGTATGTGCCTTCCAGAGAGAGAGCACGGTGAGAGGGATAGTGAGAAATCACCTTTCACGAGAGATGGTACATCACAATTCCTTCCCCTCCATTCTCCTCCTGGGATCTTAGGCACACACTCACACATTCCCTGGTGATTTTCAAGCCACCATGTCCGGGACTCGAACTGTGGTCAGTTATGTGAAAGTCTAGTGATATAAACTCTACACCCTCCTGTTGGCCTCTACATTTGCCCAATAACCACTACACCCCGCTACTGCCTTCTACATTCCCCCCTTTATTTTTTTTTTTTAAGAATTATTTTATTTTATTTATTTGTTTTAATTTGACTGCAGAGGGACAGAGAGAGAGAGAGAGAGCAAGCTGCCAGGTCTGGGACTCAAACCACATCAGCCATGTGGGAGTCCAGAGCCCTTAACCACCGTGCCACCTGCCAGCCCCTCTCCTAATTCTTAATCAGAATGTAGCAGCACGTTCCCAGTTTTTTTTTTCTTTCCCCTGGTCACAGCTCAGCTCTTTGAACTCAATGTGTCTAAACACAATTACTCACTTTGTGTTGTCCATCATTCAGTTTTCGCTTACAACTAAACCATGCTATCCGTCATTCAGATATAAGATTTCTAAATTATTTTGGCATCAGTGGTCACAAAAACTTCCTATAGTCCGATCTCTTCTCACCTTTTCCTATAGTGTCTGTAAATCTCCCAGCGTATCCCTAGTTTATGTCCTTGCTTCTTCCTGGGACTAACACGCCTGTCTGAACTGAGGGTGCTGTGTTCAGATTCCGCTCCACTCTACATATCTCAGAAGAGGTTGACTGAAAACAGATGCAGTCTTGTTATCTTCAGCCCCAATACCTTGCATGTTTGCTTCTTATTAAATCGTATGTAAACCTCGAAAAATTCTTTTTCACATCTTTCAGCATCTGCTTCTAATCCCATTTTCTAGATTTCCTTCCTAAGTTTATTGTTTAGAAGTAGCAGCTACTTCTGGAAAGCAATTTTTTCTCCACTTAAATTCTGTACCTTTCTATACCACTATCCGTATTTGCTACTCCCCCTGGAATTTATTTAACCTCACCATCTTTAATCTTCCAAATTCTACCAATAAGTCAAAGTTTGGCTGGCATGCTCTCCTGTCTCCGATCCACGGAGCTGGCACACTCTTGTGCCTCCAAACTTCTATCGCTGTGTGAGTTTTAGGGCTTGATCTTGTCCGTCCTTTCAAATCTGTTATTCTGATGAGATTAAGCTATATTTATTCTGCTGTGGCATCCTCTCAACATCTAAAACATTTCCTTGTATAACTACAGTTACATCGACAATAATATTAGATGTAAAAATATAATTTAAGAAAATAGTTTTTTGTGTTTTTTTTTTTTAATTTATTTATTTTTTATTTATTTATTTTTTTATAGCTTTGTGTTTTACCCGCAAGTGGTATAGTGGTTAAGGCACTGGACTCCCTTTTGGTCAATTGCTTGTTTGAGTCCTGGACTTGGCAACTCAAAAGTCATGCCAGGTGCGTATGTGTGCATGCCCCAGATCTCAAGAGGAGAAGGGATTGCAGTGTAGCGGTGCCCCTGGGAGAAAGGGTAATTTCTCACTTTATCTGTCTCTCTCTGGCAAGCTCATGCACCCTATAGCAAAAAACTAAAAACAAAAAAATAAAAATTTAAAAGACAGTTTAATATTTTTTTCTTCTTCCTTTTATTATTTTATTTTTTGCTGTAGGACATGAACGCTTGCCAGAGAAAGACAGCGACAGAGAGAAAGGGAAAGTGAGAAGTCACCACTCCAGGGAAAAGGCCACACTGCAGTCTCTTCTCCAGTCCCCTCTAGGGATTTTGGGCATGTACGCACACATGCCTGGTGTGATTTTCAAGGCACTGGGTCTGGGACTCAAACCTCACCCTTGTCCATGTGCGATCCAACGTCTTAATCACCATGCCACCTCCTGGCCTGACGTTTTGCTTTTTAATCTTCCTTCAACCTCTAGTGATTCTTCATGGAAACATGATTTTAACTTGTCATGAACACATCTGCCAACTGGAAGTAAGACTGAGTCAGAACACCTCTGTGTCAGTCAGCCGGTCTACACCCAGTCCCACTTATAACTCGGAAAGGCAAAGAGTGTTTATTCTGTGTGTGCGATTTGTGGGGTTCGGGACATGAGTCATTCTTTTCTACTCTTTCTTGTCTTTGGTGACCTCCTCCTGTCATTGGCATCATTGCCACAGGCAGTAAGGTTACAGCACAAAGACTTGGCTACAGTTTTACATTAATTGCATGATACACCTCATTAGAGAAACATCCCTCTCCTTTTTAGAATCTATGAAATTGCCTTAATACTTTAATCCCTGTGTTGTAAATATTCCTTTAAGTCAGAGTAAGAGATGGTTATGCAGTTTCATTTTGCTTATGTAAGCTGCTGTTTGTGTAGCTTCCTTTTCTCTCTTAATAACAAGCAGAAAATTAAAAAAAAAAAACAACTTTCCACATTTCAGTTTTTTTCACAGCACTACAGAATCATAACTAGTCAAAATGCAGCTTTGGTAGGCAGGAAATCTGGTTAATCTCAGGGTGATGGCTCTGGGAAAATTAACGATGGGATAATATACATCTTATGCCCGCGATGAAGCTAACATATATCCAAGGTAAAAGGAGAAGAGATAATTGGATTTTATGCTCACACCGATGGATCAGCCCGGGATACTTCAGGCACTCGGCATCTGCTTCTTTCACTAAACTCAGTGAGATGTTATCAATTTATTTCCAGTTAAATCCAATAGTATTCAGGCACCAAATCTCCATTCAAACCCTGTTAATTATGAAATTTGTGACTTATTGGATCCAATAACTATGAGAGATGAACTTCCCCAAATCTCTTTTTGTCATTTAAAAAAGAAAAAGAAAAAGGAAATGCTTCACAGAATTGTAAGAGTTGACTTACCAGGAGCCAGCAGGTGGCATAGTGGCTACATCACTGGACTCCCACATGGCCAACTGTGGTTCAAGTCCTAGGCCTGGCGGCTTCAAAAGTACACTAGGCACATGTGTGTGAGTGCCCAAGACCTAGGAGGAGAATAGAGGAGAAGGGATTGGGGTATGGCCATCCCCCAGGGGCATGATTTCTCACTTTCTCACTGTCTTTTGTCCTATCTCTCTAGCGAGTACATGCACCCTAAGGCAAAAGCTGCTTAAAAAAATAAAGAGTTGATCTACTGGCAATCATTTTAAATTGGATGAAATTTAAAAAAAAAAATTGTTTATTTTTCAGGAAGAGAGACAGAGAGACAGAGAGAGGCACCTCTTGGAGTGCAGCAGTGTCTTTACACTGCAGTCCCCCCCAGTCACAGCTGCTGGGCTCTCGGTCAAGCACATGTGTCTGCAGAGCTCAGGGGATGCTGAGACTCAAACCCAGGCTGTTTCCATGGAAATCCAGTTGCATTACCATTGTGCCATTGCCTGGCTCCTTACATTGTACAAAAATAAATCAGTTTAATTTAGTCATAGGTATAATATGAAAGCAGATTGCTACTATCAATCTTTAATCTTTTTACAGCAATACATATATTTCTTCCAGGTCGTGCATGGCAGGGGCTCTGCCGTGTGGGAAGGCCCTGGGCTCACCCTCTGAGGTCTCTCTGAGCACACTGGGTGAGCAGGTGCCTCTGTGATCCTGGCTGGCGTCAGGGCACACGCCCTCCCTGAGAGGAGGATAACGTGAGAACCCATTGAGTGTTGAAGGTACCTGTTTGCCTGTCTGACTGTCTCTCATTTACTCTCTCATATGAAGAAAATAAACAAACTTAAAAAGAATAAGTAAATATATTTTTGAGCATAACAGCTAATGTCTATAAATTATTTCATTATTTAATCAAGTTTCTATTAAACTTTGAGTGGCTTTCTCTATCCACTACGGTAATTCTGTGATAGACACCCTTTGTGTGCACATATCTTATACAAAAGCAGTTATATAGATGTCAGCTCCTGGAAGGAAGGGGCTGGGCAGTGGGGTAGTGGGGCCGAGGTGTCCCTGCTGGGCCCACATAAGCAAGGCCCAAGGTTCTCATCTCAGGATCTCCCTGGGCATGCTGAACATGGCGTGTGTGCCCACCATCCAGGCCAGCTGGGGATGGGACTGGGGTGGGAGCTTGTGACATGGGGGCCTCTGTAGGGGGCTTGCTCTCGCTCTCATCTGTCTGTCTCTATCCTGAAATAAATACGTATATAAATAAACCTTTAAAATCAACTTTCTAAAAGTGTGAATGCTAAAATAAAATTGTATGCACCATTTATATTTTCATACTTATTGCCAAATTGCCCACTAGAATATTTTGTTCTAATTTGCTTTTGCCCAAAGAACATTTCTCTGAACTTTTCCAGGTATGAGATTTTATTATGTAAATAAACAAAAAAACAGTTTCGATATTCTTATTGAAGAAAATGATAAAATGATGTAGTATAGGTGAAATTGTAATATATGGTTTAAAAAACAAATGAAGTATATAGAGAAATTACTAACTACTTAAACAAGTAATAAAACCAACTTATTTCAGGAAAATGACACCTATTTGTGTTTTAACTTTCATCTCCAATTCTTATACCTCCCTGTACACGAGTTAGTACACCTCGCATAAGAACTGGTATTAATATTGACTGGCCTGGATTGTGGTACCCGCCTTGTTTTCAGAGTTGAGAACAGAGCATTCGTTTTGCATGTGGGTCGGACAGTCACCAGCTGTAAGGTTTTCCATTTGCATATTGCCACTTACTGGGATTTTACTCATCAAAGTAAAGCCAACCTTATTGGATCCCACTTTGACTAGGCAATATGACTGAAAATATAATCGGCATCTCAAAGAATTGTAAATACTCAATTGGCACAGATGCTGAAGTCAAAGTCTCTGTTTTCAGTATCATTTTTTCCCTCATATTGTCATTTCATGCATGTAACAGGGGGTATAACAGACCTTATATATGTAATATGTTAATTATTTAACAGGACTCTGCTTTCCAGATGGCAGAGCCTGTTTACAAAGCTTTCTCTTT
>NW_006159673.1:403344-410973 GCF_000334495.1 Tupaia belangeri chinensis | reverse complement strand
TTTAAAAATACAGCATTTTCTAATTCATACACTTTAGAGATTCAGTATTATTTGTTTCCTAATTTCCTGTTTGGGGGCTACAATATGATCTGTGCATTATATAGCCTGCTGTTTGCGAGACTGTTTTGGGTCAGAACATCTCCGTCTGATCTGTTCTAGAAGGCCAGCCATCTTCCTGAACTCTGCTCATCTAATACTGCACTTTCCCCTTAACTCACTACTCCTCACCTGGGAGCACCTGCTCATTTCCTTACTGAGGCTGTGTGCTATTTGGCTGACTCTTAACAGCTTCTTAGGTCAGTCAGTTTAATGCCCATGAACAGATGAATGGATTGAGAAAGTGTGGCACATATACTCGATGGAATACTACTCAGCCATAAAAAAAAACAATAAGAACCCTGGCTTCTGACAGGAAGTGGATGAATATGGAAGATTTACTGCTGAGTGAAGCAAGTCAGGCTATGAAGGAGAGACATTGCAAGTCTCCACTTAATATATACCAACTGTCCACACTCTATAGCTGAAACTGAATGACTAGAGGATATAAAAACATAGGAAATGATTATAAATACCAGATACAGTGTGGGAATAGGGTGGGTGAAAGAGAAGAGTCTGAGGAAGGACATTAAGAAAAAAAATAGAGAGGCAAGGCATTTCTGGGACAAAGAAGTGGGTTATGATCTGTTGAAGATAATGTGTATAATATTCTCAACTAGATTGGTGAGAAATGTATACATGTTGGAATATTCACTCAGCAAGTGAAGTGACATATGTGATTGAATATATAAGAGAAATTGAAATAATATATGAAAAATAAAAAGTTTGACAATTTATTTATTATCTGATACACATTGAGAGGGAGTATGTGTTTACTGTTGAAAGGAATGGTTGCTTCCTTGGAAAGAGTCATTGTAAAACCATTTAATCCGAAGACAAAGGTGGTTCTTTGACCACCCTTGACAATACTGTGAACTAGGAAAAAAGGGACCTAGAGCCTGTGTGTTCTAGAATAATCTAGATCACTTTTTTTGACTTCATTGCTATCATATCAGAATTATTTATTTATTGTAAAGTCATACCTAGCATTTTTCCACATCCAATGTTACAGTCTGCTCAATGGAAAAGGTCATTCTATAGTGTTTGCACATAAGTTGTAACATTTGCAGGATGACTAGATTTTGAGTACTATTAGTCATAGAAAAGCCAACATTTATCTCCATTAGATAATAGATAATTACAACAACCTTGAGTGCAAAATGTTACTCTTTTTTTCCACAAAATATTTTTAAAAGATCCATATTCTTTTTGTAGTGTATATCTCCAGCTAATCAAATTCTTGACATCACAAGACACGTTAAAACCGAAAGAGTGAGATATTCAAGTCAGGTCACCTTCATTCTCAGGGACCATTTAAATTAAAGACAGAAGAGGCCCAAATCGATCTCTTTCATAGCCAAGTGGTTTTTCAGAGCTTAAACCGTTTCACCTTGCCAGTCTGCTCTTAGACACTCCCATTTCCTATCATTTCAATTCAACTTTCAAATGATCATCTTGAAACTGACATTTGTCGGCAATGGGATGAACTTGGAAGGGTTACCACTGGCAAGGTTTTATACAACTTATTTTTAACATTAATGATATAAAAAATAAGTTGTGTTTAATAAATATGGATGGAACTAAAATAATTTTTTCTGCAGGTGAAATCTCTATTAAGTGTAACTACTAATGGCTTATCATTGTGTGAAGAAAATCTTTCATGGACAAGCCTAATCAAGGGGGAAAATTATACCCAAATGTAGACTAACAATCAAACGGAAGTGAAAACTCTCCTAATGAGAACATTATTTCAATATCTTATAGAATCTTGTCATCATCCTAGAGCTTTTACAGCTTCATTTAAATTGAAATGTAACTACGGGTATTACTGATCTCAACACCTGTTGATTCCTTGATAGTAAATCAAACTCTTGATGTAATGTTTTGATGTTATGATTGTAAAGAAATACACGTTTGTCTTGGAAGCAGTTTATAACTGTTAATAACAGTTAATAAACATGCAGATTTCTTTCTATCTGTATTCTTGTTATATGCTTGTATTTACTTTTCTTTATCAATCGTGGTATTTCTTAGGGGTGAACAGTGAAGCATGATAGAAACATTAACATAAGGCAAAATTAGCTATTTTTAGAATGATTTATTTAATTTCATTTATTATTATTATTTAAAATTTTCTATAGGGTATGTGTGTTTGTCAGAGAGAGAGAGAGGGAGAGAGAGAGAGAGAGAGAGAGAGAGAGAGAAAGCAAGAAGCTAGGTTTGGGACTAGAACCATAGTGGGCCTAGTGGGGGTCTAATGCCTCAACCACCATGCCACCTGCTAGCCCCTGGCAAAATTAGTTTTTAACAATCATTTTTTGTTTTTTTTTTGCTTGTGGGAATTTTAAAAATATATCAATTCCCTAGCATGATACTATGGATCTCTTTAATAAATCATCTGGTTAATAATTTCTGTGTATTGTTATGAGTTGGAACTTTGCCTTTTTTTCTCTTCTGAATCTATGCATTCTGTTTGGGCCAGCTCACTATTTGGGTGATTTTCTCTAGATTCACATGAACACCGTGGGGCTGATGATTGTCTATCTTTATCTATAGCATGGACCTACCTCTGGAACTTCTTAGCCTTACACCCCTACTGAAAATTTACACACATGTGTAAGCACTTACGTGCCCACAATCTTCCCCCTGTATCCAAAAGGCTCCTTTTCCTGACGCTTCCCTTTTGTCAGTGTTTCTATCATCTCGCAGTGATCTGAGCAAAAACTTGGGAAATTATTTTTGACCCTTCCCTTCCTTTCACCTTATCCTATCTAGTCTCTCTCCCCCACTCCTGATTTATTCATTTCACTTTTTCTTTACTTTCCCTCGTGTAGGAGGGCTTCTGCCTGACATTTTGGCGACAGTGCTTCCACTGTAACCTGGCACCCTCTCCTGACTTCTTAAAGGCTGTGCGCTGTAAGGCAATTTCTGAGAAGCACATCTGAGGTTGTGTAGTTGCCTGACCAGACACCATGCACGCGGATGCAGTTTCCTTCTCGGCCGGCCTTCAGGCAAAGGCGGGAAGAGGAAGCTGCCTCTGAGGGGGAGAGAAACAATTTCAGTTTCTTCATCTCGAATGTCTCCATTTGCAGCACCATCCTTCCCATCGCCCTCATGATTTGTGTTAACACACAGAGTTCCCTTGGGAAGGTGCAACATTTATTT
Source organism: Tupaia belangeri chinensis (assembly GCF_000334495.1). Taxonomy (NCBI): domain Eukaryota; kingdom Metazoa; phylum Chordata; class Mammalia; order Scandentia; family Tupaiidae; genus Tupaia; species Tupaia belangeri. The sequence continues at coordinate 407,712 of NW_006159673.1, read as the reverse complement.
TTAAATTACACCATTTAGGACTAGTTTTAGTTTTACATGGAAGTTGCAAAGAGAATACAGAATTCACAGAGACCCTTCATCCATTTTCCACCTTAACGTTTTCTATTATTACGGTATATTGTCGAAACGAAGAAACTGGGACCAGCAGATGGAGTAATGGTTATACCACTGGGCTCCCACGGAGTTGGTTCTTATTCCGGACCCGGCAACTTGCAACTCATGCCAGGCACGTGTGTGTGCGTGCCCAAGATCCTGAGAGGAGAATGGAGGAGGAGGGGTAACAGTGGGGCTGTTCCCCTTATAGGGTGATTTTTGGCTTTCTGTATTGCTGTCTCTCTCTGTCGCTCTGGAGAGTGCACACACCCGATAAAGCTGAAGCTTGGTTTGAAGTTTACTGTTAACTCTAACACTTACTCAGATTTCATCAAGGTGTTTCCCACTGATTTCCATTTCTGTTCTAAGATCCAATCCAAAATGCCACCTTGCATTTACATAACATTTATTTTGACAGAGGAAATTGCTTACACTTATTGAAAAGTTAGCGAATGACAGTTAAGGATACCCTTTTAGAGGTTGACCTAGAGGGCAGAAGGAGTGAGATGTGTGTGGGGGGGAGTACTCCAGCATGGGAACTTGGCCTCCTGGGAGGCTCTAGTGTTGGTGGGAGACAGGGAAACCACATCATACCCTAAGAACACTTGATTTAGTACGTGCAAAATGTGGGGGTGATTATGACACCTTGGGAACAAACATTTCAGTTATAAATATGTTTGAGAGTAATGGTAATATATTATATTAATTATGATTGACACATTAAGAATCCAACCTCAGGATGGGAAAATAATTTAGGAAAAAACTGAAAAGACTAGAACTGTGAATTTACAAATTTCTTCCTAAGAGAGGTGTTATGTAGCGTTTGAAGGGACTCTAAGTCTGGAAATGGGAAACTGATCCTGAGGTTTGGAGCAATTGGTTTGATTACTGCTGCACCAAGATCAGAATTTCTTGGGCTGATAAAAAGTCAGTAATTAGCTTAGGTATTTGAAGGGGATGCTTCCATATTCACTCGAATCTTCTCAGGTTCCAGAGAGGGCACTCTACCTTTCTAGGTCAGTTGTCTACACTGGACCCTAGGGGAAAGACTATGGCTGTCAGGTTTCCGGTAGACCAGCTGCAGTCCTCAGCAAGAGGCAGGATATGGGATTAGCTGTTCCACTTTTAATTTCCTGGGAACATAGTGTGTGGTAACAAGAACATTAGAAGGAAAAGGTGTATTAAATTCCTTTTAAAAAATGAGATTAAGAAAGATTTGTTTGCTATAACCTGTAGGGAGGTTATGTGTTTGTGTTTATGGCTTTTTCATGTTTTGGTCAGTCGTATTTCCCATCCTAATACAATGTGCTACTCAAAATGACAGATTTGTCCAAGTATTGATAATGAGCATTTTATCTTTTTCTTTTCTTTTCTTCTTTTTAAGAGGGACTTTTGCTATTGGCCACATGCACTTGGCAGAGAGATAGAAAGCAAGAAATCACCCAATCACCCTTTAGAGGGGTGGCCACACCATAATCTTTTCTCCAGTCTCCTGTAGCGATCTTGGGCACGCACGCACATGTGCCTGGCACAAGTTTTACCTCTGGGTCCGGGACTTGAGCCATGGTTGACTACATAGGAGTCAGGGACATAACCATTACACCACCTGCTGGGCCCCAAATGAGCATTTGATCTTTAGATCAGGGCTTTCTTGTTATTATATCAAAGTGTGTGCATGTAGGGTCAAGAGAAAATAACTATTTATACTAGCTGTACAGCCCTACAGCACATGGTTTAACTTATCATCATGCTCATGTAATAAGGATCCATATAAAAAGGCATCAAATAAAATCAATAAAGATGTGCTCTTATATAAATTGTCAATATATATATATATATATGTATATATATATATATATATATTTTAGAGTTTAATGACCAAACTTATAATTAGGAAATAGTAAAGCTCAAGGTGATTTTATATTAGAGTTGGATCTCATCAGTACCCCTGGGGACTAGAAAATCCGGAGGCATAAAACTTTCAACTAGTTCTAATGAAAAATCAGCTCTAATGTCAAATCATTATAAGTTTATTAGACACTTGTCATAACACTAATTATAAATTAGACCATTTCATATTCTTGGGAATGGGAAAAGTAATTAAATTGGGGTTTCATTAGTTGATGGACAAGTTTGAAAGAGTTTATTTCTTTTGGAAAATGAAGGTATATTGTTTTTTCATTTCTTAAAGAAGTGCTCATAGCAAAATGAGCATGAATGAAAACCTAAATTGAACAGAATAAAGTAATTTTGTTATGAACATTCACTTGATTTATATCAATACATTTTAATACCCATGTCTTAAAGATGTGAAGCCTTATTTCAGAATTTAAATATTAGGATTTTTCATCATTAATAGGAGATTTCATTTTTAAAACATATTTAATTGGATGAATTAAAGACAGAGTCATGACAATATCACCTACTCTATGTCACTATTTAAAATTATGCTAATTACAGGCTTTATAAATGACATGAAGATTAAAATCTCTGTAAATCCTTAAGCAGTATAATTAGCCTTTATAAATTTATTTTAACTGGCCAGATTTAAAAACATAGAAATGATTAATTTTAAGTCAGCCAAGCTGAAAAGGAAGTTTTCAGTATTTTTAGGCAAGTAGCTAATTCTAAATATTTTTTCCGCATTTTGTTTCCTATTCTTTTACTTTTTTTACTGAAATTGCACGTGGAACAGTAGGAAGTTAAATTAATAATACACTAGATCATCAAAGCCCCGTTCCAGTGAGATTTTAGCTCAGCGTTGGTCGTCTTGCTTTAGAAGGCATGCGCTTTCCTACTAGCAAACCCTGGAGAACTTATTATAATACACTCTGGCCCTCACGTGCTCCTTCACAGCGGCCGCGGCCTGAGCTACAGCACTAACATTCACTGGGCTCCTGCACGGGGTGCTTCGAGTCTCAGCTTTCCATGCAGCCATTGTAACGTGGAGCTTCCTGTGCACATACATTCTTGCAGAATGTGTGTGGCTATTCTCTATGCATATATTTTTTAAAAGAATTATTTTTATTTAACTTTATTTATTATTTTTTAATTTGACCAGAGAGAGGCAGAGGGAAAGTGAGAAAGCCGGCAGCCAGGTCTGAGACTCGAACCGCAGCCTGCCATGTGGGAGTCCAGCACCTTTAACCACCACCCACGTGCCGGCCCCTGTGTGCTTGCATTCTAAGTAAATGGCATTGTGTCCCATATTTCAGTCTGTTCTCAGTGTTCGCCACCCAGCTGTAAGCACAAGAGTCATCGGTACTGCTGTGTGTCCTCTGCTGCGAGGCCCTTGACTGTGTGCAGAATCATGCGCTCCCATATCCGGGAGTTTCTGTTTCCCAGCAACCACGGTGCACTTAGATTGAACATCCTCACTTGGTTCCCCTTTGTTACTATTTTTTAGAGGAGGAGACTGAATGTGGAGAATTGAGTAACTGCTGGAATTGCGCAGCTAACAACAGAACCCTGGTCATCTGCTACCAGAGCCCACTTACACTCTGAATCCCACAGGGTGCTGCTCTGGTTCTCGGTCCTCTGAGCAGGAGACTGCTCTTTTATCTTGTATTCCACGTGTTTTATCCAGAAGGACTTTACTAGCCTGAACTAAGACCTCAATACGTAGCTTATGGAGAATAATTCAGTTAATGATGATACACGAATCCAAAGTCTATTCGCCACACAAGAGTGTGTAATGAAAAACTAATGAATACTATGTGTAGCGCTCTGGTCAAATTTGAAGTGGCAAAGAAAGCCACAAATTATGAAAGGTCTAGTGTAGATCATAAATTGTAGCCAAAGTTTTATGTCCCATAATTAACTTAATCCACTTAGGTATTCTATGAAGTGGCTACAAGTCCCTTCTGACAATCAGAACAGTAGCCTGAATTAGAACTGGTAACTGGCAGAATCAGTTTACTTAATATTGGCCATCCCTCCAAGCTTATCCTGTTCTTACTGAAAGACAACATTTCATTTTAATGAGCCCATTGCTGATAGAAAAAAATAGATTTATGCCAAATTGCTTGATTATTCAGGTGTTCCTCTCATTTTGGAAAATTTCTAGTATAGTCACTTGGAACAAAGATTCCTCTGAAAGTGTTTCTAACTACCAATTTCTCTATACTTATTTTACTATTGCTGAATAACCTATGGCAGCAAAAGGAGATCATATATATTCTGTATGTTCTATACAGGACCTGGAAGGTTGATTTTTTTTTTTTTTGAGAGGTTTTTGCTATAGGGCGTGTGCGTTCGCCAGACAGACAGAAAGAC
>NW_006159673.1:401616-402737 GCF_000334495.1 Tupaia belangeri chinensis | reverse complement strand
CACGTAGTCGACCGCGGTTTGCGTCCGAACCCAGTGACTTAAAACTCACACCGGGTGTGTGTGTGCGTGCATGCCGAAGATCCCTAGAGGAGAACAGAGGAGAAGGGATTGCAGCGTGGCCATCCCCCCTAGGGGGTGACTTCTCACTTTCTGTCTCTCTGTCTCTCTCTGTCTGGTGAGGGCATGTGTCCTGTAGCAAAAACCTCTCCCCCCAAAAAAAAAAATGACTGCATTCAATGTGCTTTGAATCCTGCCCTCCTTTTTTGTTTGTTGGGTTGCAGATGGATGGCATGACTGTGTCAAATATTATTTCTGCCTTTTTATCTCTAAGTGAAAATGACCAGCAGGTCTTTCTGGCGAGTATGACCTGGTATTAATAAAGCTCTGCAGTAATTCTTCAGAGGATTACTTTTTCAAAAAAATATTAAATAATAATAATAAGAAGAAAAAGCTTCTAATCTTTCAATAGATTATTTTCCCCCTAAGCTTGAGCATTAAGGTGCATGATGAGAAATCAACACCAGCTGAAGTCATAGAATGGCTATAAAGACAGAATGAAGCTGACCCCGGGAAGTACAGTAGACACGACCCAGACCACTCCTGTCCCTGCAACTCCTCCTCTGTGTTTCTGCTAGAAGTGCTGGGAGAGAACAATATCGCAGCAGGGGCAGGACAGAATCACCTGGGCCTTAGGTGCTGACAGATTTCTCTGTTCAGAGAGGCACAGCCCTAGTCCTAAGGGGGAGGAGAATTAGAGGCAGGGTGACAGCTGAGATCTTGTGATGTTCTTCAAATCATCCGCAGTGGAGGTTGCTTTATTCCTTTCCCAACTACTCGGAGGCAATTAGCAGAAGTAATTAATAGTGTTACTTGGAGAATGTTGTGGCTGCTTGATTTATTTGCAAATCAAATGGAAAATTGTAGCGTCTCCTTAGCCAACCCAAAGGCATACTTGACATTTTTAAGTTTAATGACTAGGTTTTTTTTTTAGATAATGAAATATTTTGACATTATCTAAAAATAACAATGTATTGATTCTTTAGAAAAGCAGCTCTATGATGGCAATAGTAATAGTTATTAATATTTTAGGCTATGAAAAATGTTAGAAAGAAGGGGAAAGA
>NW_006159673.1:396648-401585 GCF_000334495.1 Tupaia belangeri chinensis | reverse complement strand
AGTTTGCTAGTATTTTGTGTCGTAAACTTGGAACTTGATACAAACCACTCATATGTAGTTGTATGTACAAATACACTAGTCTGAAAGCGGTCCTAAATATGCATGAAGAAGGTAATATCGCTTCATCTTGACTGGGGAATACATGTGATCACCAAAATCTTATTAAATTGCAAATGGAATGTGTATAAGCTATTTCTTAAATATTTAATATTTTTTTTCTTTTTAAGAATTATTTTATTTAACTTTACCCATATATTTATTTATTTAAATTTGACCAGAGAGGGAAACAGTGAAAGAGAGAGAGCGAAAAAGTGAGAAAGCAAGCCATCAGATCTGGGCTCTGAACCGTGGTTGGCCATGTGGGAGTCCAGCACCTTAACCATCATGCCACCTGCCAGCCCCATGAGGATGATAAAAAAAACAAAACAAAACAAAACAAAAAAAAACCCAACCAAACAAACAAAAAACTTTAACAATAAAGTTTGAAGAATAATGAAAATACTACCTTAAATATAGCTTTAAAACTTTAAACACTGTAGAAGTAATACTTTAATTTTTTTCAAGTTCTGCCTAAGTTCAAACGACTTAAATAAATACAGTTAAATGTAGCTCTAAAGAGTAATTTCATATTAAGTGTGCTTTTGTATGCTATCCGTAACATCTTTCCCACATTCCCTCTATTTATATCATTCATCATTTTAAGGTATGATAATTGGCCACCTACTAACCGTGTGTCCTTGGGTAAGGTCTCATTACTCGTTCTAGTCCTTTTCTTAAAAGATACAGGAAAAGGGTGAGAGTTTTATTTTAACCTTCCTTCTGGCTCTGAGATTCTATGGGTTCTAAGACTCGACATCTTGTCTTCTTTCTTTCCTCCCATGGAGTCTGATATCCTTTGTTCATCTTTTTTTATACATTTGGATCAGACTTTCTGGCAGAGTGCCAATTCTCTGACAATCTGTGACAATATATTATTTTGCGCAAATGTTACCAAATGAATAGCTAGTAAAAGTTTCTCTTTTTATGGTTCCAAATGCTGAGATTGATGAATAGGATCTAATATTGGGCATTTTTATCTCTAAATGTCATCATTTTAATCTGTGGAGCAAGTTCATTTATATAACAAACTTGAAATCTCTTTATACTCACATGGATGCAACGCGCGGGAGATCACAGTCCTCCTTGCTGTCTTGGTTTTTCCTTTGTTGACAGGGTGGATAAGAGAATCTGTGCCTCTTCTAAATACGTCTCTTTTTGAGCAGTAACTTTTTCTAGATGAACATACTTTCTACCACAGATGTTACTTTGCTGTACAATCTTCATATAACTGCATTATTTCTGAGGTCAAGTTTGATAAACTAAACACCTTCGGCTCCATCCCATAATCAAGACGTTTAGATTTCAGTTAGTTTTAATTTGAAGAATTTTGGTGGTGTTTCTCTCAATTATATTATATTATAATAAATCAAATTCAATCATGACCCTGACTAGCTGAGTCTCTTTTTAAAAAATGATTTAGTGTCTGCCTATGTCAGTGTCCTGAAATCTTCACATTGTGAGTTCACTTGCCATGTGATGGGGAAATAATTTTTTAGTGAAAGGACATGTAAATCTTGACTTTGCAAGTGTTCTCTGACGAAAGAGCTCAATTTGAAAAAAAAAGACACACCTTTTTTTTTTCCTGCTGAACTTTCAGTATATAAATAATATCTTTAACAAGTCAAGTAGACATTGAAGGAAAATTGTCAAACTAGGTGTTTTTTTAAGGACTGAGTCTAAGATTCTCCTGGAGAGAGATTCTTGAAATGGGGAAAGAGAAAAGAAACAATCACTTCATCTGCCCGGATGAGCTGACTTTTTCTTGAATCAGTAAAACATCAGCTGTCACAGTGAGATCACCTTTAATACGACTCCTATTTAAAGATCTAAATGCATTAATGATTAATTTATGGAAGATCTAGATGCATTAATGATTAATTTACTGAATGTGGCTTATTAACATTGACATTATATCCAAAAGCTAAACAGAGCCAGCTGCCACGACGTGGTGTTCACACAGTGGTCTGCGATGCAGGGCCCCCATCTGAGCACGCCAGGTACCATGCGTGTGCCTGTGGTCTGGGCTGGCTGGGCCAGGACTGGGTTGTGGTGTGGGGGCCCTGCTGGTAATGCATCTCTCTCTCTCTCTCTCATGAAGAAATACATACATTTTTTAAAAAGCTAAATAAATGAGTTTGTCACATTTCAACCCTTGATCTTTTGGGTTTTGGTTAAAATAATTGACTCCTCCCTATCTCACATACCCTCAAAGTATATATATACACGCACACTACACATACATATGCATAAATATATATATATATATATATAGAGAGAGAGAGAGAGAGAGAGAGATACATAGATATGCAGATGGGCGTGTGATTTAAGCTTACATTGCATGGAGAGGTACACTTGCATGATGGTGGTGGTTCAGTAGGTATTCTGGGTTACTCGGTTCTGTTTACGTAATAATGCATGTAGTACTTGAAATGGGATACAATCATTCGCTGTACGTTATTATTTTTTTCTTTTGTGTCAGCGTCAATATATGTAGGTCCCTAATACAGCCTCTGCAGAGAAATGAGTTTCATGAGAAAAAAAAAAACCAGATTACATAGAAATTCTGATTAAGTCCTTAGAGTGAAGAAGTCAAAGGGAAAAGCCGGTGCCACCTAATGAAGTAGGCCATCGGTAATGGAGTAGTTTGAACTAATCAAAGTAGGCCATTGCATTAAGAACAATCAAAAAAAACAAAGCAAGGGACAGGGAGGCGCAGGGGAACAGTAACAGCAAACAGTTCTTTGAAAGAATAACAACTCTTTCCTCTTAAGTTCTCTCTAATGGTTTTAATTTCATTTAAAAATGCATATTGATAGTAATAAATGATTTCAGTCTGATTAAAGATAAAGAATTAATTGTGAGTCTGAAAATATTTTTCTTTGAAGACTGATATTTTTATCTTGAGATGTCATCTTGTCTAACTCCCTAGTCAGATTTTGGATTAATTTCGGAACCAGTTCAAGCCTGGAACTCAGCGCTCATATTCAGTGTTTTTATGGACAATTGATAAACCATGACAAAAAGTAATAGTGCCTTTGTTTTTCTTTTTCCAATAGGCTGTGTGTGCTCACTGGAGAGAGAGAGAGAGACAGGGACAGATAGTGAGAGAGAATAACCCCCCCCCGGGGTTATTTCTTCTCCATTGTCCTCCTGGGAATTTGGGCATGCGCGCGCACACACACACACACACACACACGTGCTGGGTGTGATTTTCAAGCCACTGGGTATAATTTTTAAGCCACCAGGTCCAGGACTTGAATTGAGGTCAACCATGTGGGAGTCCAATGACGTAACCACTACCCCATCTGCTGACCCCATAGTACTGTTTTCTAACCTTCAGTCTCAGGGAAGTGTTTAGAGATCATTTAGGCCAGTAAATAGAGACGTGCTTTGGCTGCTTAAGTCCAAGTTTATGTTCAACTTTCGTCCAAAACTATGTACATTTGATCAGGGCCTTAATTTCCTAAGCAAGTTATTAAATCTTTATTTATTTATTTTTTTGGAGAGGTTTTAACTATAGGGAGCGTGCGCTCGCCAGACAGACAGAGACGGAGAGACAGAAAGCGAGAAATCACCCCCCGGGGGGGATGGCCATGCCGCAATCCCTTCTCCTCCATTCTCCTCTCAGGATCTTGGGTACGCATGCACACGCGCCCGGCGTGAATTGGTGTGAGTTTTATGTCACCGGGTCCAGGACGCAAACTGCGGTCAACTACGTGGGAGTCCAACGACATAGCCATTATGCTAACTGCTGGTCCCAGCAAGTTATTAAATCTTTAAAAACATTCATGCTTTTACAAATTTTTATTTATTATTAAATATTATTACTATTATTTTAATTCACTGGGGAGGTGGGAAGAGAAAGCAAGCTGCCAGGTCTGGGACTTGAACCACAGTTAGCCATGTGGAAGTCCAGCATCTTAACCACCCCGCCACCTGTTGAGCCCTATTTTATTTTATTTATTTACTTTTGATAAAGACATGGACCAATCCATGGGCTATGGAGCTCTGCCTGACCAGCCTGCTCCTACTCCTGCCTCACCATTGTTCCCTCTCACTGGAGAACAAATTGGTCAGGAAACCTTTCCCAGCCATGCTTTTAAAGATACCAGAAAAACACTGGATTCAGAGGGGGCCATTCACCAATTAGAATTACCTTAACAGGCCAGAACTCAAATCTCTGGAGAAGAAATGTGCTGACTTGACCTTAGGTGTGCAGGGAAAGAATCTCAAAGTGGAAGGACCAGTGTACCTACCAAGACTTTGAGAATCACTTGGGTACAGGTTCCAAGACAATGGATCATTTCCAGATGAGAATCCTCAAACAACTCACTGAGCGCACAGTCCTTCTGAGATTAACGGATGGCTTCCATCAGTATTGAACCAGGAGCTGAGGTCAAAGTCACCATTGCAGATGCTTAAGTCAATTATTTTAATAAATTATCAGTTGTTTTAAAAGAAAAATGGGGCCAGCAGGTGGCATGGTGTTTGAGGGGCTGCATTACCACATGGCTGACCATGGTTCAAGGCCCAGATCAAGCAGCTTGAAACTCAGGACAGCTGAATGTGCATGCATGCCCAAAATCCCAAGAGGAGACTGGAGGAGAAGGAATTTCCAGTGACCATGCCCCAAGGAGTGATTTCTCACTTCCACTCTCTCTTTCTCTCTCTGGTGAATGCGCATGCCCTATATCAAAAACAAAAACAAACAAACACAAAACCAAATAAACAAAAAACAATAAAAAATTAAAGTTTATATTTCTTTTTTTTTTTTGGAGAGGTTTTCGCTATAGGGCACGTGCGCTCGCCAGACAGAGAGAGACAGAGAGACAGAAAGC
>NW_006159673.1:369614-396619 GCF_000334495.1 Tupaia belangeri chinensis | reverse complement strand
AAGCCACCGGGTCCGGGACTCGAACCGCGGTCGACTACGTGGGAGTCCAGCGACATAGCCATTACACTAACTGCTGGTCCCAAGTTTATATTTCTAATAAAATATATAGAAAATGAGATTGAGCACTTCTATTTATAGTAAGGATTGAATGAAGTAACTCACCTGGGCACCTATCAGCGATTGCTGCATGATAAACATTAACACATGTGCCATTACTACTGAGGGGAGAGTGTTTGAACATAAAAATGAACATAAATATCAAATACAACCAGGAATATGGGTTTTAATTATCGGTGAAAAAATACTTTGAAAGGGACCCAGCTGTAATTTAGAGCCCAGTTATCAAGTCAGATTATTTCCCATCCCGGAGGAGGAAAGGAAGTTACCAAGGATAGTGAAGTGGCAGGGTGGTGAGCAAGTTTTGCAACAGAGCTGACGAATTCTGAGCACAGGGTTGGAAGGGAAGGTCACTGGCGTGAGAGCGTTATGCATATTTTCTATAGAGGCAGAGCCCTGACAACGTGATTTACAGAGTTTATAGGAAAGGCAGCCAAGGAGGGAAGAACTCAAGATCCGGACTGGGGTTTGAGGCGAGGCATAGTTTAGCCGAGGCGATGGGTGTTGTGAGAGAAATCTGAAGGATGAATGTGGTCATATACATGAAACACTCTCTGTTCCTTGGAAGAAAGGTTCTATAAAAACATAACGTATTGCGGTTTCTTAGGATGGATGGCGAAGGTTGAAAGATTTTTCAGACAGAGAGAAAGGGCACTTTCACAATCCTGAGGGAGGCATAGGATATTGAAAATGGAAGGTCAGAAACCAGGAAGGAACAATGAGGGAATTGTAAAGCCCCTCACAAGGCCACACGCATGCGCACCACGGTCTTGAGCTCTGTTGCTCTGTAAAAGAACAGTGTATTTTGTACGAATTTTGATTTCCAAGATAACCACACTTAGAACGGGACACTTAAAACGCATGAAGTTACGATAAATGTAGTAGTCAGGAAGAGCAAAGAGCGGATTTGGGATAGATCTCTAAGCTACCAGTGAGGTAAAGAAAAGGTCTAGCAGAAACAGCAGAGAAGTCGGTGTTTGAATAAAACGAGTTTGTTAGGAAGTTTAGGGCAATGTTTCAAAGGAGAGAAATGTGTTAGAACTGCCTCGGAAAAGGTCTGCACGTAGGGGCTAGAGAGAGAAATAGCTTGCGAGAGAAGTGATGGCCAATTTTAGGTATACAAAAGAGATGGAGGAAATTCACAGAAATGAGAACACGCCCCCTGGAGTGTGTCACGCGCAGTCGCTGATGACACGTCTGGCCTTGGTGCCCATGGAGGTGGTTATCAGGTAGCACCAACAGAATGCCTTTGGGACAAATCAAATGCCCCACATTTCAAACGCTCATAGAATGTGTTACAATCAGAGGCCGATATTCCCTTAATGATCGGAATCTGGATGGAATACGGATGCCCTGGCTAATTAGAGAACTCCATTATGATTGTTACTAAGTAGGTTTATCAAGAAACATTTTCTAGTGAAATGGAATGACAATCTAATGGCTAAAGTCCTATGAATTGAGGGAGGAGCTTTGAGAAAATGCTCACAGGAAACAATGAGTACTTCAGTGTCCTAATACATTGGAATCCTGTGTCTTATTAAGTCTTAAACATATATTTGGAAAGACAATCATAGATTTTTTTACAGTACCTACCATGGAAATATGAAAGAAGTCATTGACCGTCCTTGGTTTTCCAGAGTTATCAGAGTCTGTGACTGTACAAACTCGTCACAAGGTCAAGTGCAAATCAGGAGTGACCTCTGACTTTCCCATGAGGGTCTTTCCAGTTCTTGCAGAGAGGGAGTAATTGTGACTTCGTTTATCGTAGACTTTTGTCTGGGCCCTTCTGGTCTCTCACACGCACTTCTGCTCAGCTACCCAATCCTTTTGATCCTTCTCTGAAATAAACCCACAGCCCCAGTTTACTCACTCGGACACTGTCACTCCCCTGGGTCACCACAGATGCCACTGAGCTGGGTCCTTGTTTCAGCCCATGTCCCTACAGTCTGCTTGCGACTTGGCAACTTGGGTGATCTTCCCTCACTCCGCCACTCAGTCCTGCCCAGACTTGCCTTCTGGCTCAGAGATGCCATGCCCTTGAGAGCCTGAGTGTCCCGAAGAATTGGTCCCTTGTCATCATTCTGACACAACTTTTTTTTCTGGCCCACCCTAGCCACATTGGTCCACTTGTTGCTTTTCTGGCTTTCTATCCCCCCTTCTTCCCAGCCTCTTTCCATTTGCTTCTCCTTTCTGAGAGCTCGTGGCCAGTCCATTCCCATGACTCGTGTCTCACTCGATTTGCTTCTGGACCTGCTCAAATGGAATAGTGCCCACACTCAGCCTCTGCTTCCTGCTTCTTTTATCTTCTTCCCCCTGCCCTGCTTTATTTTGTGCAAAACGTGTGACAGCAGACATTACTCTCTGGGATACTGTACCATCCATCTCAATTTTATATTCTCCCTCCTTGAGTAGAAAAAGCAATGCAGACTGGGATTTTGGGGTGTATATCGTTTACTTTTGTCTCATAGCATGTACAGACATTTTAAAAACATTTATTGAATGTGTGAATGAATGACTTTACATCTAGAAGCTTCTAATGTAATGGCATCTTGATAATGTACAACTGTTTTAAAGCAGTAAAATGCTGTGTAGAGATCTCTGGATAGAAGTCAAAGACAAGGCCAGGAGGTGGAGAGGTGGTTAAGGCGGCCAGATCCCAGAGAGCCACGTCCCAGGCCTACTGGCTTGAAAAACATGTCAGGCACGTGTGCATGCATGCCCAGAATCCTGAGAGGAGAATGGAGAAGAAGGTGGGGTGTGGCCATCTGCCTGGGAGGTGCTTCTGCACTTTCTCTTGCTCTCTTTCTCTCTCTCTGGTGAGCTCACATGCCCAATAGCATGTGGGAACCCAGATTCAGTTTCCAGTTCAACCTAAGTGCTGAGCAAGGTGGTATGTGCATGTAATCCCAGTGTCTTGGGAGGCTGAGGCCCTGAGGAGTCTAACCTCGAGGCGGGTGTGGGCAACATAGCAAGACCCTGTCTAAAATAGGCCCAGGGTCCAGAAAATGGTGCAGTAGTAACTCCACTTGATTGATTTGGGAAGATCTCATGTTCAAGTAGTGGGGTCTCCTTCTGCATGCTAAATACATGTGCACACATGCTTTTGGTCCAGGCTGGCTGAGGCTGGGAGTGGACTGAAAGATGAGAACCCCCTTGAGGATGATTTTTCTCTGTCTCTCTTCTCATTCTCATAGAATAAATAAATAAATAAACATCAAAACAACTGTTAAGGGCCAGCCCTGTAGTGCAGTGGTTAAGCACTCTGCACTGGGAGCCAGATCCCACAAGTCTGATCACTGTGCACATCCCAGCCCCAGAAATTTGAAAACACTGCCAGGACATGTACCCCAAATCCTGACAAGATGCAGAAATGGAGGAGAAAGAATTTTGCATGCCCAGAATCCTGAGAGGAGAATGGAGAAGAAGGTGGGGTGTGGCCATCTGCCTGGGAGGTGCTTCTGCACTTTCTCTTGCTCTCTTTCTCTCTCTCTGGTGAGCTCACAGTTGCTACAAGCAAAACAAAAACAAAACAAAACAAAACAAAACAAATGTCAAGTATATACACTAATTAGAGAGGGAGGTTAGAGAATAATGAGGACGAAAAGCTCATAAATGTGCACAATGGACATTAAACTTTAATGATCTGATTTTAGTGAAAATTTGGGACAGGTTTTTTCTTTTTTCTTTTTTTTTTTTTCAAAGTTTACATATTTATTTCTCCATGAGTGAGAGAGAGAGAGAGAGAGAGACAGCATCCCCAGATGGCCCTGATGCCATGACCTACCCCTGCATCAGCCAGCTTGGATTAATGGGCACATATGTGTTGAGCGTCCACAGGGAGACCTCTGGATGGAACCAGAATCCCTTCCCTGTGGGGCAGCCTCCAGGGTGCCCTGTTTTACTGCTGTGTCACCATCCAGACCTTTTATTGCTTATTTATCTTTCAGAGTTAAGTACATCATGGATTTGCTGAGCTTAACTCACCTTTTAGCAGATTAAGTTCTCCAGTTCTCCAAACTGGAAACTTGTCCTAAAACTTTTTTTTTTTTTTTTTTTAAGAGAGATTTTTTCTACAGGGCGCGTGCACTCGCCAGACATACAGAGAGAGACAGAAAGCGAGAAATCACCCCCCCAGGGAGGATGGCCATGCCACAATCCCTTCTCCTCCATTCTCCTCTTGGGATCTTGGGCACGCACGAACACACGCCCGGCGTGAGTTTTAAGCCACCGGATCCAGGACATGAACCGCGGTCGACTACATGGTAGCCCAGCAACATAGCCATTACACTAACTGCTGGTCCCACTTGTCCTAAAACTTTTTTTTTTTTTTTTTTTAAGAGAGATTTTTTCTACAGGGCGCGTGCACTCGCCAGACATACAGAGAGAGACAGAAAGCGAGAAATCACCCCCCCAGGGAGGATGGCCATGCCACAATCCCTTCTCCTCCATTCTCCTCTTGGGATCTTGGGCACGCACGAACACACGCCCGGCGTGAGTTTTAAGCCACCGGATCCAGGACATGAACCGCGGTCGACTACATGGTAGCCCAGCAACATAGCCATTACACTAACTGCTGGTCCCACTTGTCCTAAAACTTTTTTTTTTTTTTTTTTTAAGAGAGATTTTTTCTACAGGGCGCGTGCACTCGCCAGACATACAGAGAGAGACAGAAAGCGAGAAATCACCCCCCCAGGGAGGATGGCCATGCCACAATCCCTTCTCCTCCATTCTCCTCTTGGGATCTTGGGCACGCACGAACACACGCCCGGCGTGAGTTTTAAGCCACCGGATCCAGGACATGAACCGCGGTCGACTACATGGTAGCCCAGCAACATAGCCATTACACTAACTGCTGGTCCCACTTGTCCTAAAACTTTTTGATTTATAATCTTACAAAGGGAAAAGAATAGTTCTTTAGACCACTTCACACACTTAAGTTCAGTATTTGCAGCTATAAATTTTAAATAGTCCCCTCCCTATCTAATTTAACCAAAATCATAGCTAAACATTGATTTCTAAATAAATTTGTAATATTCAAACTAGAGCCATTAAAAAGAAGAAATCCTGTCTGCTTCTGTAAGTTAACCAAACCTTGCCTGCCTATTTTTGCCAATAGATGTCAGTGGTCGACTGTATTAGTGAAATTATTGCAGATTCACTTGTTTTATGCCACCATTAAAAAGCTAGTCTTTAAAGGAGTGTCTCATTCCTTAAATGATCCTTTTTATTATTTCACCTTGAGAAGTAAGATATATTATGACACGATAGAGTTGACAATAGGAAATGGTAATAAGTCCTTAATTCACTGAAATTGTTAAAATATTTAAGAGCTATTGAAGTATATAAAAAATTAAAATGACTTTTAAAAATGGTTGCTTTGTTTACGTAGGTTTATGTTTATTTCTCCAACCATACCGCTTTCAAGTATGAGAAAAACTATTGTATGTAGAGTGTTTTATGCCCATTCGGGTCTGCCATGGAGAATTTTACTGAAGTTCCCAGCAACTTAAATAAAAGCAAACCCAGGAACAGGAAGGCAAATTGCAAATCAAGTTTTCTTTTCTTTTTAAATGATAAATGATTGCATGGTAATCAAGTAGTCATCATTTTGGATCCCTTAGGAATGAGTTGTGAGCATTGCATTTAACATGAATATTCGCATTCTAAAGTTTTAAACACTTTCCAGGTGATCTAATCTCTTTTTTGTTCTCTTATTTAATATGTTTTCCTGATGTTTCATTCCTTAATTATATCATCTGGAGTTAAAATTAATAATAAAAATAAAACAGTACATGTTATATTTACCTTGTTTAATAGTTTCCAAAACACCTGATAACAGTTCTTCAGAATTTTCAAGAATGGTATCATGCCATTTTTCTTTGGTCAGTGAGAAATTTATAAATCCCCAAGATTAAAAATTTTTTCTTAATCATTAATAGTTTTTTCTAGAACATTTCCAGTGCTACATTAAACAAAATATTGGAGCAATAGTTAGATAACGATTTAACTGGACAGAACTGAGATCTATGTCATCATTTATTAATGAATTCAGCACATTTCTTAAAAAGAATTTTTTTATTTTTATTTTATTTATTATTATTGTATTTTAATTTGATCAGAGAGAGTCCAAGGCCTGGAGAGAGAAAGTGAGAAAACAAGCCATCAGGTCCGGGTGGAACCATAGCTGGCCACGTGGGAGTCTTGCGCCTTAACCACCACGCCACCTGCTGGCCCCCAGAACATGTTTATTAAACTGAAGTCGATAGGAGGAACTTAGCATGGCTTCTTTCTTTTCTGTGGTTACCTGCTGCAATGTAAAGAAGTTCTTAGTTCTTTTTCCTGTGTATAAAACGATTGAATGCATGTGCTTTGTAAATAAACACATTGAATAAAAGAAACCATAAGCCACGGAATGGAGGAAAATGTAATATTTAATCTGACAAAAGATGTGCATGCATAATAGATAAGGGACTCATATAAATCAGGAAAAAGGCAGAGCCCACTGGAAAATAAATGGGCTAAAAACTCATTAACTAGAATTACCTCGTTGTACTTCAGTACTCTAGAATTTGTCCTCCAATCTCATAGCAGTTTCCTATCTGTCAACCAAGGTTTCCTCATTCTTTTCCCTTTCCCCCTTTCCCTTCCCAGTTTCTGGTATCCCCCCGTCTGCTTTCTTTCTTCTATTTGTTTTTTCTTTTTGGAGAGATTTTTGCTATAGGGTGCATGTGCTTGCCAAAGAGACAGAGAGAGACCGAGAGACAGAAAGTGAGAAATCACTCCCAGGGGGCAATGGATACACCACAATCCCTTTCCTCCATTCTCCTCTCAAGATTTTGGGCATGAACTCACACGCACCCGGCATGAGTTTTAAGCCTCTGGGTGCAGAGCTTGAACTATATGGGAGTCCAGCGACGTAACCATTACACCATCTGCTGGTTTCGTCCACTGTCTGCTTTATTTCTATGCAATAAAATATTTTAGCTTCCACAAAAGAGTGAGAACATGCAACATTTGTCTTTCATTGCCTGGCTTATTTCACTTAACCTACAACACGAAGTAATGATAAACATTAGAGATGAGAGGTGTGATTATCACCCTAATTCAATTATTACACAGTGTGTGCATGTATTACAAAATTGCAGTGTACCCATAGATATAGCCTATTATAATATGTTAAATAAAGACTATTTTTAAAATGGGCAAAAAGTTAAGCAAGCTCACTTTATAATAGAATATATTAAATGGCCCAAAAGTAATATTTGTCAATATTATTTGTCAAAGAAATAAAAAGTAAAACCCTTGCAGTGTCTAAAATCTAAGAACCAATAGCAAGCATAGGTGAGACTGTGGAGGAACAGGAACTCTTTCACAGTTTTGATGGGTGTGAGAGTTGTTACCGCCATCTTGGGAAACTGACTGGATGAATTTTTTAACACCAAACAGACAAACCCTGTGACCTGGCAATTTGTATTATATACTTTTTATTTCTTTTCTTTTTAAATAAGGATTATTAAGCAACATAATGCCTAAAATTTATAGCTGTTTTGTACCACATACACATACAAGGAGAAAAAATTCAAATTAGGAATCATGTTACTATTGACTTAAATGGCTCATGGCAATAACTTTTGCATTTAATTTCGTGTAGATGTCTGAATTCTATCACGAAAAACAATTGAAACAGTCAAACTCCCTGGAAAGGGATATTTCTATTTTGTTTTCCCCCTTTGGAGAGGTTTTAGCTACAGGGCACGTGCCCTCACCAGAAAGACAGAGAGAGACAGAGAGATAGAAAGCGATAAATCACCCCCAGGGGGGATGGCCACACCACAATCCCTTCTCCTCCATTCTCCTCTCAGGATCTTGGGCATGCACACACACGCGCCCAGCGTGAGTTTTAAGCCACCGTGTCCGGGATGCAAACCGCGGTCGACAACATGGTAGTCCAGCGACATAGCCATTATGCCAACTGCTGGTCCCTTTACATCGACTATATATACGCATATATGAAAAATAGAAGTGAAGAGTATTAGGAAAACTCAGTTTATTTTAAATTTTATTTTCTTGCTCTCTAAGCTTATGTGATGCTTTTCTTGAGTTTTTTATACAATAAAGAAAAAACCAACTGTTTATAAGCATAAATCTTTCTCTTATATTTACTGATAGTCCTTGAGTAATATTCTGAAACTTTGTAAACTTGCATTTTTCCAGAAGAAAAGTGAAGGTAATTTAATGGTCAAGACCCTGCCGTAGAAAACCTCCTTTGTGGAGGCCTCCGAAATAGGAGTTGGTGACCCCATGGCCAAGGATGGTTAAGAGTTCAAATGGAGGAGACGCTCTGTCAGTGAAGGCAGAAGCTTGTATCGTGGGGACCAGCAGAAGGCGCCGTGGTTATGTTGCTGGACTCTCATGAAATCAACCTCGGTTTGAGTCCCTGACCCTGCAGCTTAAAACACACCAGGCACATGTGTGTGCGTGCGTGCCCAAGATCCCAAGAGGAGAATGGAGGAGAAGGGAGTACAGCGTGGCCATCCCCCCTGGGGGGTGATTTCTTGCTTTCTGTCTCTCTGTCTCTCTCTGTCTCTCTGACAAATGCAAGTGCCCATAGCAAAAAGTTCTCTCTCTCTCCAAAAAAAGAATGTTTAATAGGTGCATAAAATAGTAATAAATAATAGCAGATCCTTTCTGAAGAGAACAACTCTTTGAAATGAAGTTTTGCTACTCTTTTCAATAGGCAGTTTAAAAGCACTGCTTCTATTGTAAGCAGTGTTCTACAGGATAACTTAATGCTATTGCTCTTGAATATAAGGCATGAGTTCAAATCCTCATTCTGCCATTTCTAGCTGAATGGCTTTGAGGAGGACTGTCACTTCTGGATCTTAGTTTACCTGTTGGAAAATGTGGGCATTAGGAAAAAGATTTGGAAGTTTTCTCCTAGTTCCAAAATAATGCTATGCATTGTTACAAATTGACACATCATCAACTTAAAATAAGTTAGCAAATACCTCTGTATTCCACTGAGAGTGCTAATCATTATTGCTAAAAATAAAAACACAGCAAAACCCAAAAACGTCAGGCAGAGCTGCTCTGTTCTCTTTTCTCTCACTTGATCATTAGAGACATAGCACTCTCGATTTCTGTGTAAACCTGCGCAAGCTTGAATTTCAGTTCCTTTCACTGTTAAATAGGAACAATTACATGCAATTGGTCAAGTTTTAGTGACGTTTAACAGCCTGTTGGGAGTCCAACAGTGGTACAGTATGGCTGTCCCATGTACGAAGGCTACTGGCTCCAGGTTGGAGGCCTTCCTGAGCACATCAGGCACCCGCCAGCGTGTGATCCGGCACCGGCAGAGGCTGGGTGTGGTTACGTGTCAGGACGCAGTTGAGGATGCTGTCTGTCTCTCTGTCTCTCTGTCTCTCTTGCTGATGAAAGAAATAAATACAATTTAAAAAGAAAAAAGATCTGTAACATTTGAAAAGTTACGTTTCCATATTGTTCAAAATTGCTAGTTTGCCTACCTTATCGGATCTTATTATTTTCAACCAATTATGATCAGTTTATTAGAAGTGGATAGCCAAGAGGTTAAAAAAATTAATACACATCACTGGAGAGATAAAGACAATACAGAATCTTTAATTTTGTGGAAAGAAACCTGATCCACATGGGTACATTTTTTCTTAAGAGAGATTTTTGCTATAAGGAGCACGCGCTCACTGGAGAGACAGAGGGACAGAGACAGAAAGTGAGAAATCATTCTCCAAAGGCCATGGCCATCCCACAATTGCTTTTCCATCTTCCTCTCGGGATTTTGGGCACACATGCACCTGTGCTTGGCATGTTTCAAGCATTCGGGTCCAGGACTTGAATCATGGCTGGCCATGTGGCAGTTCAGTGATGTAAACACTATGCCATGTACTGGTCCCCAAACTTCTATATTTTTGACTCAGTATCTCATAGCTACCTGGAAATGTAGGCCACTGTTCACAAAGAATAGTTTATCTGAGAAGTTCTCAGAGGAACTCCAAGTTTCGGGGAAGATGAGGGAAAGCCTAAATTTTATGGGAGTCCCATTCCCAACAGATGGGGAGCCTGTATTTGGGTTTAAAATGGCTGAGCATTTATAATGACAATAACAAAAATACGGCTTCTAGGTATACAACTTTGGCCCCTGAACTTCATGGAAGAACTTGATTACTTCGCTGCAATATGTAGTGATTAATATTTAGGAATCTTATTTCTTTCCACTGAAGGATAGAGTCTTACACATACCCAGAGACTGTTAGTGAAGTTGGGTTAACGTTACTGCTTCACGCCAGCGGAGGTAGTATCTTTCTAATAGAGGGTGACGAGATTAATACTTTAAGAGAAACATTTTAAAAATGAAAATTTGAATTTCTCATTACATTCTTTGGCATATATTGATTTTTATCTGCCATACACTGATTTGACAGAATTAATGATTTAGGAGATTACCCACAGGGACTGCAATGTACACACTTAAAATCTTTAGCCATAGTTTTAAAAAAAAAAGTCAAATTCTGGGTTCATTGGACCTAATGTTTGTGTCTGACACTAGTATGAAGGGAATAATTTTGAAAGCTAGTATATTTTCTGAGTCACCTACTACATCCTTAAAAGCCTATGTATAGTTCTCCCAGGTATCTTAATATTTCCTCTAATATAGTCTGTTACAAGCACATCAGCCCTCACTATGGAGAGGTTATAATATAATCTTGTTTTTTCAGTTTGTAAATAATATATAACACTGATTTTCTCTCTGTGATGTAAAGTACTTTTAGCTTTTCTAGTTTTCTTCTTTTTTTTAAGATTTTAAAGTACATTCTTATTTTCCATTCTTCAATTGTTCAATTTGAGATGCTTTTCTTTTCATGGTGAAATTAAATCCTCTTTTTCACTGTTCATGGCATTACACATCTGTTTAACCAGAAGACCACGGCACACTGGGATATTCGGAGAGCATCCTTTTGTGGCTTCTTCTTTTTTCTAGTAAAAATCAATAGCTCTGGAGTCCATCATCAGGTAACCATTATTGGAATTGTTTTTCTCCAAATCCCAGTGTGTTTATGTTTACCGTCTGCAGAGTTTTGCTGTATGTTCCTTTAGTTAATTTTTTCCTGAGGTGTCGATTTTTGTGTGAAATGTTCAAATTGACTTGCAGCCACCACGGTCCCTGCCTCCTTTATGACTGAAATCCTTGTGTTTTAGCAAAGCGCAAGGCCCAGCTGCCTTTGCAGCAAGGTGCAGCCATGTGACTGGGAGTGGGCCAACAATATACAAATTGCAGTAATGGTGATAGATTCCAGATCATAATTTTATGGGAGGATTGCTTGCTCTTCGATTTCTCTCTTCTAATTGGCTGGGCTGAAGATGTGAGGAGGCTGAGCAACCACAGAAGAGCTAACGTTATCCCTGAATGACTTTGAGGATCCCAGACAGTGCCCCATTTCCAACTGCAATGTGGAAGGTAAGTGAACCTCTAGGTTGGCTGAGCCATTGAATTTGGGGATATCTGTTAGAACAGCAAAGCCTGACAACTAGTTAAGGCGTGTGAAGCTGAAATTGCACTGAGAGCCCTTCCAGATGACTCATCAAGTACCGAAAGCGCCCCCATTCTTGAGAATCTTGAGTCTGCACATTCATTTTCCAATAGCCCTAAAATAGTTAAGAACTATTCGTTGGAAGACAACTGAGGACACACTACTGAAATAGACCATCTTGTGGGACCACTTCATTCCTTTTTGGAAGAAAGAAGGGATTTAAATAAACCATAAGCCCAGTCCCTCTGATGTTCAAGAAAATCTACATGCCCAAACTTGATGTTGCTGATTTTCCCAAGAGATTATCAACTCTATTAAGAACAATGAAAACATAGATGCTGATGGTGGCTCAGTGCCCCAGGCAGTCCCACACAGGAAGGATGTCAGCTTGGTCTGGAGACCTCCCTGAGTGTGCCTGGCATGCCTGTGCCTGCGATCTGGGCTGGCTGGGGCTGGAGGTGGACTGCGGCATCAAGGCCCTGTCGGGAGTGCTGGATCTGCGTATCCCTCTCACCTCCTGCTTCGACCCCCACCTTTGTGTGTGTGTGTGTGTGTGTGTGTGTGTGTGTGTGTGTGTCTCAGCCATAATAAATAAAGGAGGAAATAAATAAATACAACTTTAAAACACATTTAAAAAAAAAAAGAAAAATGAAAATGTAATCAATGAATAAACTACAAACAAGCAAATAATGGCAATATTTTTACATACAGTCATTTTCTTTTTTAAAGGAGCAATAAAAGGTTCATATGAGTAGGGAAGGGGCTTGAGATAATTTGAACTTCTGTCTTGAAAGGAGGAACATTAGTATCTTCATATTTTAATTATGTTTTATGGACGAGAAGCTATGCAAGAGGATGGGAGAGAAAACAGCACGTGCGGAAACGGAGAGGCCCCCAGAGGCACTTTCCTTTCCTGTCCTCTCACAGCTGAGCAGCGCGTCTTGTCGCCTCTGGGCCCTGCAGTTCTCCTCTTGCTCATGAAGATGTGGTCACGTGAAGGTATCTTAGTTTAGAAATACACTACCTTCTTTTCTCTCTCCACATTTTTCAGATGTTGTTCCCTCAGATTCCAGCAATTTTTTCCTGCCATGGTTTTAATGACCTAATTGTAGCATTTACTCTAAATAAGCTTTCCCAACCGTGTAGCTATTTTCCTTCCTCTTGGCCTGTCCTCCCAAATGCTGGGATCATGTCAACCCCACATGCGGTGCCAAAGACCAGAGCTCAGTGTCTCGGCCTGGGCACTGTGGTGTGCACTAAAATGCTGTGCTCTACAGGCTGGGAACACGTGGGAGGCCCAGGTTTGATTCCAGGTCCAACCTAAAGGCAGGGCAGTGACCTGGGCTTCAGGAATCTTTCTAAAAACATTTAACTGTATCATCAGAGCCAGCAGGTGGCATGGTGGCTAAGGGTGGTGGACTTGCACATGGTTCAAGTCCTGGACCTGGCAGCTTGCTTTTACACTTTCACCCCCTTTCTCTTTTTCTTTCTCTCTTTCAGGCTCTCACTCTGCCTCTCTCTGCTCAAAATAAAGATAAATAAAAAAATTTAAATAAAATGATTCTTTAAAAAAACTTAACTGCATCATAAACTAGCTATTATTTTGTACTCTTGAGCACGGACTGAGAGGATGAGTGCTATGGTTTCTAAATAACGTGAGCTCATTTCTTCACAATCATAATGTAAATGACAACTTACTGGGTTTCCTTTGCTTTTCTTTTTCTTCTATCTTTTTTTCTTTAATAGACTGGCCTTGAGGCCAGCTTCTATATTGCTCAGTACCATATCCTCAAAATCTTCAGAATGAACAATTTAATGACGGAAAGAAACCATCCAAATGTTACCCGCTGTGATACGGATTGATGAGACAATTGTTTTGGTTGTATTAACTCAATGATGATGCACATGGCTCCATTTTGAGCATGATGGAAAATTTAAAAGTCATCCAGCAAAATCACTCTCCTCAAGAAGTTTCTAGTTCTATTGAAGATAGAAAAAGTATAAACGATCGTTATTATAGTAGGAGGCTGAAAGTGAGATATTCCATAAACAAGACCCTGGGAAAGGATGGAGAAAGAAATGTCACAGGATCGGAGAAATTCGCTGATGACATTTGGATTGGTCATAACACATGGGTGTGACCAGCTAGAAGAAGGCCACAAGAGGAACAGGAGCAGTGACTCCTATGGGATCCTTCGAGTGAGCCAGAGCTCAGTGTGTGGGAAGACAGCAGGAGAGGTGATGGAACATGCAGGCTGTCCAGTCGTCACGTTCTGCAAATGCAAGCCTGCTATGGCACGTGGTTCTTGACAGTGAAAAATCGCTCAAGGTTTTGAGTTGTGATATGAATGAGGATAAATTTATCTCATCTAGAAAATGTGGCAGCTCTGTAGAAAATGGACCTGGCATGAGCTAAACTTGGTGGAAAACAAGGGAAGTTGCATCTTACTATTGGGGCCCTTGACTTAGGCAGTGAATTTTGAGCTACCACAATTACTAGATATAGAAATATAAAACAGAGATCTTAGCATATTATTTATGGGCAAAGAAACAGGAGAAGCACAGATTAATCTGATGTTTTAAACGTTCATGGCTGAGAAGAAAGCACAATGTATAGAAGAACATGATCCTCCACGATGAGACTGACCCCAGCACAGACTTTGAAGAATTAAGTTTTGATATGAGAAGCAGCAATGTCTTCTTCTTGGGGATACAAAGGAAGAATAAGGATGTTTGTAGACATAGAAAGGCTAGGAGGAACGAAAGTAACATTTAAGTTCATATAAAATATATTAGAGGGGTTAATTTTCCAGAGTACGAGAATGACATCAGTCCTTAACCAAACTGCAAAATCAGTAGGTGCTGTGTTTATTTTTCCTCCATCTTATAACCTATCACTTGACCTCTCTTGGACCAGGGAGTTTGGACTTTATTCCGGCTAGGCCTAGAGAGGTCCTGCTGTGTCCTGCCTGTCCTCTGCTTTTCTCCTTAGTGCCAGAGAAAGTCTCTGGCCTCTCTGTGTCAGCTCCTCAGAGTCTCTGCCATATTATTTCAAGGTAAAATTTAATAGCCACTTTGCACCAACTTGTAATCATTTCCATAGTGGGAGACTGGGTTAAGGCTTTGTTTCCTCCTTCATAGGAGTTTTCACCTCGCCATTTGTGTCTGTGTTTCTGCTGTTATCATTCTCAGTGATCATCATGGGGTCTACGTGATGGTGGTTTCAGAACTGAGGAAATACAGACAAGGAAAGGTATCAGGTGACCGTGTCTGCAGCACCTCAACCCTCAAACATTAGCTATGCGTCTCTCAAGTTTACCAAATGCTAAACTATTCCGCTTGGATTGGGAAACTGAATTCATTAAATCTGTAAATTTGGCACCACATACAAAAATAATGAAAATATTGAATCACTTTGTCCAGAGCGCACAATACGACACATCCCTCACATAGCATATGAAAACTTCGGCAGTAAAATATGATGAAATACTCATACGAGTTTTCTTCTAAAGTTGTTTAAGATGAAAAAAGCGAATTTGATTTTTTTAATCTCTGACTGGGGCTAAGTGGTATCTCATTGCAGTTTTGATCTGCATCTCTCTTACAATGAGGGATATTGATCATTTTTTTATATGCCTTTTGGCTTTTTGTATATCTTCCTTAGAGAGTAGTTTTTTCAACTCATTCTCCCATCTTCTAATAGGGTTGATCAGCTTTTTTCAGGACAGTTGCTTGAGTTTCTTGTGTATTTTGGTTATCAGTCCCTTATCTGGCACATGGTTTACGAAAATATTTTCCCATTCTGAGGGCTGTCGATTCACACTAATTAAATGCTAAGTGCTGGCAGGGGTGTGGTGAAAGGGGAATTCGCCTACATTCTTGGTGGAAATGTAAATTGGTTCAATCACTGTGGAGAACAATTTGGAGATTCCTCAAAGATCTACACATAAGGCTATCATGTAATCCAGCAATCCCACTCCTTGTTATCTACCTAAAGGACAGAAGAATTCTTAATTGTGAAAGTGCTTGCACATGGATATTTATTGAGGCATTATACACAATTGCTAAGACATGGAACCAACCCAAATGCACACAAACAGATGAATGAATTGAAAAAGTGTGGCACATATACTCTACAGAAAACTACTCAGCCATAAAAAACAAGACCCTGGCTTTTGACAAAAAGTGGATGAATATGGAAGATTTACTGCTGAGTGAAGCCAGCCAAGCTATGAAGGAGAGACATTGTATGTCTCCACTTAATATATATGAGTGTCCGCACTCTATGGGGGAAATTGAATGACTAAAGGATATAGAAACATTATAAATAGTTGTGAATGCCAGATACCATGTGGGAAGAGGGTGGGTAAAGGAGTAGAGTCTGAGGGAGGACATTGAGGAGAAAAATAAAGAGGCAAATCATTTACGGGACAAAGAAATGGGTTATTATCTATTGAAGATAATTTTATAGTATATTGTTAAGTGGACTGGTGAGAAATGTACACATGTTGGAATATTCACTTTGCAAGCTAAGTACATGTGATTGAATGTAAAAAAAATTGAAGTAAAAAATTAAAGAAAAAAGTAAATTTGAGAATCATAGAGTGCATTAAAATGTATAGTATTAATATTTGTTGTTACATATACTCAGAATATAATTTTTTTGCTTTTCTTTTGTAATTTTCTGAAGAGTGTGTATGCTTGTGTGGAGGGGAGGAGAAAGGAAGAGAAGGAAAATGAGAAAGCACCTTCCCATGGGAGACAGTCATGCTGCAATCCCTTCTCCATTTCTCCTTTTAAGATTTTGGGCATGCCCCCAAAATGTGCTCAGTGTGTCTCTTAACATGCCAGGTCTCGGACCAGACCACAAAGTCAGGCATGTGGTTTCAGCCGCCCCAACCACTATGCCACTGGCTGACGCAGAATATAGTTTGACATGAAGACCCTGGCATGGCTTTTCTGGTGTTACCTTCAATATGCTGTATTCAAGAATCTTACCCTTGGTTTACTGATGGCCACTGAGTATATAACTGAATGGTATAAACTCCTAAGTCCCATCCTGCAGACTTTCTTTCTGATGAAATACTTCCATTATTGTCAAACAAAATATATTGAGTAATAATTTTTAAAAAGCATGAAAAAAATTCCATGTGATATACTTTACAACTCCCATCTAACTAAAAACTCCCAAATATAGATGCTAATTAAACTTGAAATGAATTATTAAAATAAAAGCAATGAATATTCAGTATAGTACAATCAATACTTAGTCAACTCTTGTTGTGACAATCTCTAAATCCTAAATGGGTGATAATGGAAAAGCTTAAAGGTATGTCAAAATGCTGCAAAAGTCTTGTTATCTTAGTGATAACTCTGAGTTAATAAGTTTGTATACTCTGTGTGTGTGTGTGTGTGTGTGTGTGTGTGTGTGTGTGTAGGAAAGAAACAGAAAGAAAAGGATTGCTTGGGATAAATCTCTAGTCAAAAAATGAACCCATAAGTTATGCATGATATATTTCACTAAATGCAGGTTTTGCATATGCTTATTGTTTTATAGACTTTCATAGCTAGAGAATATGTGTCTCCTTGAATGGACTCTCCAGGAGCTGTGGTTTTTAGCCTAGAAGTCTAACAGCACAGGTCTACAGTGGGGTTGAGACCACAGGGAAGTGAGTAAAGCCATGTCAAGTATAAAATTTCAGGGCACACAGAAAAATTCAGGTCGACAGTGGGGTTGAGACCATAGGGAAGTGAGTAAAGCCATCTCAAGTATAAAATTTCAGGGCACACAGAAAAATTCTCAATAATCAAGATAATTAATGTCTTATGCAATATTTCAAAATTGAAACCAGTGCAAAAATAAGTGATGAACAAAAAATTAAAATTTTAACTAAACAGGATCAGTATCACTGGTATTTTGGTGGGTTTTACATTGAAATTTAAAAGATGAAATTTAATCAGCAAAATATGAAATTTTTCCGCCAGCTAAGCTGAATATTATTCACCACTGGAAATAAGAAAAACTATATATGCACCATTGATGGAACCTAATTTATTTTTTATGATTTAAAACATAACATAGGCCCTTCTTCTATGAATATAATTTTAGAAACATGTTTGAGTATGTTTCACGTATCAATCAAGAAATTATTCTAAAGAATACATATAAAAATAGTAGGGACATATGGGTACCACACCCACAAAAAAATGTGTATTTGGTATTTAAAAGTATTTATTTATTTAAAATAATCAGTTTTAAAAATTAGTTCACTTCACAAAAAGTCTTTATCCAACCCAGGTACAGGCAAGGATATTGATAATTTACTTCTAGTATCATTCCCCAAATATCTTTATTGCAAAGTCAAAGCACTGTCCCCATTATTATTGGTCATTTCATTGCCATAATCTATTACCTTTTTCATGGATTCAGGGATGAGTTTGGTTTTGGCCATTGGCAATAATTTGAAGAACTGTGTTTTGACTCTAAGCAGGAGCGGGGAATGGAGTCTGGATTTGGACTTACAAAGATCTTGTTGGGTAGGGCAGTTATGTGTTGCGTACATAAAAAAGCCCCTTTAATGCTTCAAAGCTGATGTCAGGTTTTACATTAAAAATAGAATATAATACTCACGAGGGAAGTGCAAATCCTAATACACCAATTCAGCTGTGTCACGGCCATCCCATTGAAATTTTTCTTTAATTTATGTTTTTAATGAGTGCCGGGTTCATTCCACTTGGTTACTGAACACCACAATCTCATTCATGTTTATGTCTTCTCAGATTGCACCTACACGCCCCACATATGAGGGAGGAAATCAGGATTTCTTTCTTTTTTGTTGTTTTTTGAGAGATTTTTGCCATACAGCATGTGCTTGCCGGAGAGACAGAGACAGAGAGACAGAAAGTGAGAAATCACCACCCGGGGAGATGGCCACACCCCAATTCCTTTTTCTCCATTCTCCTCTTGGGATTTTGGACACACACACATGAGCCTGGCATGAGTTTTAATTCTCCAGGTCTGGGACTTGAACTGTGGTTGACTAGGTGGGAGGCCAGCAACAGAACCTTTATGCCATAGACTGGTCCTGAAATCAGGGGATCTTAAAGTGAAGTTTGTGGTTGGGAAAATCCCTCTACTCTTAGCCTCACGTTGATTGTCATTGAAGAGCCCTGTGTCTAAGCCTGCTGGCTCACTGGAGCCCGGCCACCCCAGTGCTGCCATGACACAGGACCTGCATGTGCTGGGAGTCCTGCTACCTGAAACCCCGAGATTGTGTCTTTCTGGCTGTATCGACTAACCCTCTGAGGGTGTTACCCCCTCTCAAGGCGGTGCCAGTGTTTGGGACAGAGTCTTCTACTCTCTCAATCCTTTTTAGATATTTTGGAATTTCTTCCCATTCTTGGAGATGGAGAATTCTTCTTGGAGAATGAGAAGATGGAATTCTTCCCATCTTTGGCAGTCTTCAAAGTCACTTCGTTTTACTCACTCCCTTTGAGATGTTTATACTAATCTTTTTTTTTTTTTTTTTTTGAAGAGGTTTTTTGCTATAGGGCGTGTGTGCTCGCCAGAGACTGCTCGCCAGAGAGACAGAGAGAGAGGGACAAAAAACAGGACAGAAAGATAGAGAGATAGAAAGGCACGCTGCAATCCCTTCTCCTCCACTCTCCTCTCAGGATCTTGGGCACACACGCACATGCGCCCAGTGTGAGTTTAAGCCACCGGGTCCTGGACTCCAACTGCGATTGACTACATGGAAATCCAGCGACGTAGCCATTATGCCAACTGCTGATTCCATTTATTTATTTATTTAAGCTAGTTTCTTTACAAAGGTGGGGAAATCTGTTGACTTTAAAAGGTTTCAGCTGTTCTCTCTGCAAGTATTCTTAAACAATTATAAAGTAATTTTCTCTGAGGAGGAAAAGAAGTACTTAGAATAAACATAAATAATCCTATTCCACCTATCCAATGGGGTTTTGTTTGGTTGGTTGTTTAAAGTTTATTTCATTTATTTCTTGAGAGAGAGAGAACTTTGACATGGCACGATCTTGCCCCAATTTCCTAATGAGCAGTCCGTGGTCGGGCAGGCTCCTAGCTGGTTCACGTTCACCTGGGATTTGAACCTGGGCCTCCCATGTAACTCCAGGATCATGCAGTACTTCCCTGCTATGTATATCACTGTGACTGGACTAACCTATCCAACAGTGTGTTTTCAGGTTTTTGCTCGCCAGAGAGAAAGTGAGAAATCACCCCCGGGGGAATGGCCATACCGTAATCCCTTCTCCTGCATCTCCTCTTGGGTTTGGGGCACCCACACACACGCAGCCTGACATGGCTTTTCTAGGTGCCGGATCCAGGCCATAAAATACGGTCGTCAATTTGGAGCCCAACATCTTAGCCACTGCGACACCGTCTGGCCCTACCCAGTGGCTATAAAGGGACACTAGACCAGGCGGATCCTAGCTTGGCCCTGACGTTTGCGGACAGCCTTTGTGTGTGTGCTTTGCAGTTTCTCCTCACAGACACCTGCGTAAGCACACATTTCAGCAGAAACCGAGCTCTCTTTTCTCCATACGGACAGCATCTGAAAGCAAAGATTCCACTGAATAAAGAAGTTCCAAATTTAAGAAAGGTTAGAATTCAGTATAAGGAGAATGGGGCTTCATTATCTAATCAGTATAAAATAGCCGAGGCAAAAGGAAAAATAAATATGTCCTGACTGGTCGCATGGGAGAAAGTAAAGGTTTCTTTTTCTAGAAAGAGAGCAAAGACTAATTGAAAATTTGTTTCTGTAATTTTCCCCGGGGGTGGGGTGGGGTGGGGTTCTTGTGTGTTTTATTTTGCTTTGCTTTCCACAAAAGGCTAGGGACCAGCAGTTAGCGTAATGGCTGTGTCGCCGGACTCCCACATAGTCGACCGCAGTACGAGTCTCGGACCCGGTGGCTTAAACTCATGCGGGGTGCATGTGCGTGTGTGCCCAAGATCCCTAGAGGAGAATGGAGGAGAAGGGGGATGATCTCCTGGGGGATGATTTCTTGGTTTCTGTCTCTTTGTCTCTATCTGTCTGGTGAGCACACGTGCCCTATAGCAAAAACCTATCCTAAATAAATAAATAAATAAATAAGGCTATTATAGAAGTGTATTTATGTCTTACGGTCCAACTAACAGGTTCAAATGAAGCTTACTAGAGAGCCAGGCTATTTGTGATTAATTAACATAAGACATAATATAATTAGTTGAAAACTTTTTTTGTCTCAAAATTCTATTCAAATGTAACGTTTCCTATAACTATCGAGAGCAGGAAATATCTGTTAGGTATGCTTAGCTACTTGAGTCATTTTAAAAGGACTCTCTTATGGTCAAATGTGTTGTATTGTTTCAAACTGCAGAATAAGAAGGTAAAGCCAGGGTTTCGGACCCACCCCATATCTCAGAGTAACATCTTGAATTTCAGGGGGCCATGAAAACTCAGGTCCGTCCAATCCAGTACCGGCAAAAGTAAAAATCACCTCTAATATTCCGAACACGTTTTCTAAAACGATACCTGGTCACAATACTTTCAATTTGGAACCTTCCCGTGGTTCCTCGGGTTCCAGGAGAAAAGCTGACGGTCGCATCTAGTCCTCCCTTCTCCACTCCGTCTGCTCCTCTTCCACCTTACTCCCTCACTGGGCTCCTTCTCTCCCCTCACACACCAATCCCAATGGCACACTCTTTGTAAAAAGCTGTTTCCTCCTGAGTTTTGGTATCACTCTGCCTAGGAATCTGACAGGGCTGGTTTGAACCTGTTTCCCTAGAGAGAACATTTGCATTGTGTTTGGAAGACAAACCCCCCCCCCCTTGCAGAATCAACCCATCAGGCCCAGTTTTTTCTATTCGGACTCTCCTTTTTCTCACCAGTGCTTTGTCTAGCTTTTCACTCTCACACTCTTTAGCCAGAGGGTGTGTGCAGTCACGAGAGCGAGAGCAAACGAGAGAGAGAGAGAGAGAGAGAGAGAGAGAGAGCGAGAGAGAGAGAGAAGGAACTCCCGTGGGGGATGATCAGGCAGCAATCCCTTGTCCTCCATTTCTCCCTCTCGGGATTCAAGCATAGTTCAGTAAGGGCAGACAAAGGTTTGGGCGTTTTTCAAACTGCTGGGTCTGGAACTTGATTCACAGAGCCAGTTAGGTGGGATCCAGCGCGAATTGTCCTTGCTGTATTACATCACAGTAGATTAAACGGCTTCCCTTTATTCGTGATAGCGCGTGTGCACACGTGCACGGGGCCAAGGAAGAGAGAGCCCTGCACAGAGTTGCTCACACTGAGACCTCCTTCCCCAGGGACCACCAGGCCACGCCTGCCGCCTAGCCTACATCTTCACTGAGTGAATAACTTCAATTGTTCCACATTCATGTAGAGAGTTCAGTGTTTACTTCTCTCCCAAATCTTTCTTTCTTTTTTTTTTTTTTTGGAGAGGTTTTTGATATAGGGTGCGTGTACTCGCCAGCTAGACAGAGAGACAGAAAGCGAGATATCACCCCCCAGGGGGGATGGCCACACTGCAATCCCTTCTCCATTCTCTTCTTGGGATCTTGGGCACGCACGCACACGCACCCGGTGTGAGTTTAAGCCACCAGGTCTGGGACTCAAACCGCAGTCGACTACGTGGGAGTCCAGTGACACAGCCATTATGCTAACTGCTGGTCCCATCACCCAAATCTTTCTCTTCTGTTGTTGAACTGCACTAGAACACCTGCCCCCTAGGTCTGGGAGTGGAAAGTCTCTGTGTACCGTGGGGGTCCCACCCCCACCCTCTTTTTCTGCAAGTTCAGCTATGCATTGGGTAAAAACTCTATTTTTTATATTTGGCCAGAATTTATATATTAAAAAAAATTCTTTTATATGTATTTTTTTGTCTTTGGAACATCTTACCTAGAGTATTTCCAAACTCTAAAACAGGAGGGTCTATACAGGAGATGAAAGGGTGAATAACTTTTCCCTGCAGTTGAAAATATCCTGGATGGAAGCCACTTTTATATATAAGCAAAGTGTTTGCAAACACATGCAGTTCTGATAACCTAGTCAGTCCTGTCCAATAAAATGTCCTGCAACGGTGGAAGCAGTCTACCCATTTAGGCGGCTCAGAATGGTAACCACTATCCGCACAGCCACGGGACTGCTGAACACGTGGCCCGTGGCTAATATACCTGCGTCTTTATCTTAATTAGATTCGATTCCAATGGTTATATGTGGCTGCCCCTAGCATATTAACGCAGTTCTAGACATTTACTGACGGAGCTGACTCAGTGGGTGAGATAAATGGTTTTGTTTTTGCAGTATAGAGAAGAGTGAGAAAGAAAATAATAACAAAGGCAAAAATAGTGAAATGAAAATGACCAGCATTCTGGGCCTAGAGCGGGAGAGAGAAGCTTGAAATAAATCAGCACAAATGATCTAACAAAAGCATGGACGACAGTTATTTTCAGTGATTCTTAAATGTAACTATGATCAGAATCGTCTGGAGGACTTGACGAGCCGTTTTCTCCCTCATTCATGATAGAAAGTGTGGTGCGTGCGAAGGCGGGAGAGAGACCGCCCTGCTCAGGGCTCCATCAAGCCCTGAGCCTCTTTCTGTGGTTGGAGGGTCCTGGGCAGGTGTACTCGTGGCCAGAGTGTTTTTAGGCGGTCTGGGCTGGGGGCTTAGACCAGTTCCCAGTCTGGTACTGACTGTATGGAGAGGCCAGACCCTGGAGGACCTCTGAGCACACAGGGTAGGCAGCACGCCAGAGCTTCAGACCCAGTAGGTCAGGGTCAGGGCTGAGCCACAGCGAGGTGCACCAGTTCACTAGGGACGCCGGCCTGGTTGGTCTGAGGACGGCGTCTGAGAACTACAGGTCTCACCGTCAGAGTTGCTAGTCCAGAGCTGACGTGTACTTAGTGGGCCTGACCCTCAGCCTCCCTCTGCTGGAAATACTTCCTTCTGGGCACCTGGATGCTGATTGCATGACCTCCCCAAGAAGTCATATACAACTTAGTTAACAGGACAGATTTTTCTGTACTTTCAGGCAGAATGAAGTAAGTACATTTTTACTTACATGTTTATAAACTCAGAACCTAATTATTTCTGCTCTAACATGGAAATTATTGTTCACATTATTTACATTATTTATGATAATCAAAATAACAGTGACTACCATGTAACCTACCCAACTTTTCTTTCTTCTTCTTTTTTTTTTTGGAGAGTTTTTTTTTTTTTTTTGCTATAGGGCGCGTGCGCTTGCCAGACAAACAGAGAGAGACAGAGAGACAGAAAGTGAGAAATCACCCCCCAGAGGAGATGGTCACGCCGCAATCCCTTCTCCTCCATTCTCCTCTTAGGATCTTGGGCACGCACACACACGCGCCTGTCGTGAGTTTTAAGCCACCGGGTCTGGGACGCGAACCGTGGTCAACTACATGGGAGTCCAGCGACACAGCCATTACTCTAACTGCTGGTTCCCATCAACTTTTCTTCCTTCTTAAAAGAACTCTGATTTTGTTTTTAATTGCCAGAGTGTGTATGCCCTCACTCGAGAGAAAGCAAGCATGGGGACCGGCAGGTGGTATGGCTGTTAAAGGGCAAGACTCCCACGTGGTCAACCGTAGTTTGAGTCCTGGACCTGGTGACTTGCTTTCTCACTTTCGCTTTCTCTTTTTCTCTTGTGCTCTCTCTCTCTGATCAAATTAAAAAATAAATGATAATAACAAATAAAATTAAATAAATAATTATCTTTCAAGAAAAGAAAGAAAGAAAGCATGCATCCCCTGATAGGCCATGGTTATACCGCAATCCTTTGTTCGTCCCATTTCTCCAGCCTTCAGGATGTGGATCATGTGTACACGCCAGGCACATTTTTTTCAAGCCGCCAGGTGTGGGGTTTGAACCACTGTGAGCTCCAGCTCTCCATGCCCACCCAGCATGTAACCATTGTGGTATAGGGTTGGCCTGGTTTTTCTCCCCCACTTCTTTTATAATAAAGATGGCTTCATTCCTACTTTCAGGATTTGATCTTAAACTGCTCAAATTACTTTGTCTCACAACGGATTAAAGAAATAGCATTCTCTTTGGCATTTAAGCTAAGCACGCAAGAAAAGTTCCATCCGTTTGAAGGTGGAGGCGTGCTAATAAAGGGCATTTGACTTTTCCAGTTCTCTAAGTTTGGTTTTGATACCTGAGCTGCGACCTCCCAGTGCTCTCAGCTAGTCTGCGGAAGGGCCAACCCTGGAGAATCAGAGAAAAACCCGAGCCCTGAGACCTGGGGCCCATCCGAGAGGCAAGAGAAGCAAGCCTGTGTTCCTGAGAGGCGCCAGGAATTAGGGCAGGAAACCCTCTCTTCAGTGCTACTCCTGATGTCTGTAACGTCCAGTGATGCTTACGAATGTTAGAAGCCAAAGGCTAGAGGGCTCTCGGGGGGGTTCCCCAATCGTCTGTTTTACCAAATTAATCGTGAACTCTTTCAGGAAGAGCTGGTAAAATTCTTGGCAGGTAGTAATTGAATAACAAACTCCTGTGCAAATCATTTATGGGCAGACAAAAAATTTGCACTTGTTTTATTACCATCACGATAGATTAAAAATTTTTTTTTTCTTACTCGCGATAGAGTACGTGCATTACATGAGGGGGGGAGAGAGAGAGAGAGACAGCCTTCCCACGGCCTGGTCACACCGTGATTCCCTTTTCCCTTTCTACAGTGCTCTGGCCTGTCAGACCCCGGACACCTGCAGGAACATTGCTGGTTAATAGGAAGGAAACGTTGCTTTATTTACAGAATTATACCAAGATTTAATTCAAGTTGTATCTATTTATCAACAACTGTAGAACCTGAAAGACAATTCCTTGTGGTAGGTGTCTGTGCTGATATGCCGCATCTAATTTGTTTTCACTATGATTTATCTGTAGAGAAAAATGGCAACATCCATGACCTACTTCTTGTTGTATTTTTCCCTAATCAGGTCAAATAAAGTAGAATAAAGTAGAATAAACAGCACCAGGAGCAATAGCGATGCGAGAGCCTTCTTTCACTTTTCACATAAAGGGCACTTTCGGGGTGTCCTTTGCCATGGTACAACACGAACCTTTCCGATGTGTTTCTTTTTTCCTTCGTGGACATTCTCTAGCCTGGCAAAACCTGAAAGCAACTGGTGACACAACGGCTAGTGGGCAATGGCAGCATCGCTGTTGAGCCGCCTACCTGGGCTTTCCGAAGCAGCAGCATGCACTCTTAGATGACCGAGAAGGTGTGTGATCTGTACGAGCTTATCAAGGCATAGTGATAAAACTGTCGTAATACAAAAGGGTTTATTTCTCAAATGCCTTGGCCCAATAATATATATACATACGAACTTCTTACCATCTTGAAATGAAATTTTATGATATAAATTAGACATTTCTCAACCTTCCGTCTGAATTTATGAGATCGAGTGGTAGAGGAAAGGGAAGGCCATACACAGGGACATAGGAATACATCCTCGTGCAATGATGCAAACTCGCGCGCGATGAAAAACATTCACCAAATACAGTGGACTGTGTGTAAGGCACACGATTTATTTGGGGACTTTTTACATGTTAGAAACGTTTTCTGAATTATCGACTTTTGTAAATTCTCTTCAGAAGTCTCTCTTTTCTTCCCTGCTTGGCAAAGGTAAGCAATAGGTCATTTCTTCTTCTAGTTCTGCCCCTTTATTCAGCCATTAAGTTTTAAATTCTTTAAAGCTCAGTCCCAGGACCCCACCCTCTTCTTCCCCACTTTTTATTTAGTTTTGCTTTTGTTTTTTGAGAGGTTTTTGCTATAGGGCGCATGCGCTCGCCAGAGAGACAGAGACAGACAGAGAGACAGAAAATGAGAAATCACTTCCCAGGGGAGATGGCCACGCCACAATCCTTTCTCCTTCATTCTCTTCTCAGGATCTTGGGCACACATGCACACATGCCCAGTGTGAGTTTAAGCCACCAGGTCCGGGACTCGAACTGCGATCAACTACACGGGAGTTCAGCGACATAGCCATTATGCTAATAGCTGGTCCCAGTTTTGTTTTTGTTTCTCTTTTTGTTTTTAGTTTTGGTATAAGGCACATGCGCTTGCGGGAGAGAGACAGAAGGAAAGTGAGAAATCACCCTTTGCAGGGAGGGCCATGTTGCAGTCCCTTCTCCTCCATTTTCTTCCTAGAAATTGGGCACACAAGCACATGTACCCAGCATGTTTCTCAAACCTCCGGGTCCAGGACTCAAACCACACAGTCGGCCATGTAGGATCCCATTGCCTTTACCACCACACCACCAGGGGCCTGGTGACTGTTTTAAACAGCC
>NW_006159673.1:364333-369311 GCF_000334495.1 Tupaia belangeri chinensis | reverse complement strand
AAACCTGAAAGCAACGGGTGACACAACGGCTAGTGGGCAATGGCAGCATCGCTGTTGAGCCGCCTACCTGGGCTTTCCGAAGCAGCAGCATGCACTCTTAGATGACCGAGAAGGTGTGTGATCTGTACGAGCTTATCAAGGCATAGTGATAAAACTGTCGTAATACAAAAGGGTTTATTTCTCAAATGCCTTGGCCCAATAATATATATACATACGAACTTCTTACCATCTTGAAATGAAATTTTATGATATAAATTAGACATTTCTCAACCTTCCGTCTGAATTTATGAGATCGAGTGGTAGAGGAAAGGGAAGGCCATACACAGGGACATAGGAATACATCCTCGTGCAATGATGCAAACTCGCGCGCGATGAAAAACATTCACCAAATACAGTGGACTGTGTGTAAGGCACACGATTTATTTGGGGACTTTTTACATGTTAGAAACGTTTTCTGAATTATCGACTTTTGTAAATTCTCTTCAGAAGTCTCTCTTTTCTTCCCTGCTTGGCAAAGGTAAGCAATAGGTCATTTCTTCTTCTAGTTCTGCCCCTTTATTCAGCCATTAAGTTTTAAATTCTTTAAAGCTCAGTCCCAGGACCCCACCCTCTTCTTCCCCACTTTTTATTTAGTTTTGCTTTTGTTTTTTGAGAGGTTTTTGCTATAGGGCGCATGCGCTCGCCAGAGAGACAGAGACAGACAGAGAGACAGAAAATGAGAAATCACTCCCCAGGGGAGATGGCCACGCCACAATCCTTTCTCCTTCATTCTCTTCTCAGGATCTTGGGCACACATGCACACATGCCCAGTGTGAGTTTAAGCCACCAGGTCCGGGACTCGAACTGCGATCAACTACACGGGAGTTCAGCGACATAGCCATTATGCTAATAGCTGGTCCCAGTTTTGTTTTTGTTTCTCTTTTTGTTTTTAGTTTTGGTATAAGGCACATGCGCTTGCGGGAGAGAGACAGAAGGAAAGTGAGAAATCACCCTTTGCAGGGAGGGCCATGTTGCAGTCCCTTCTCCTCCATTTTCTTCCTAGAAATTGGGCACACAAGCACATGTACCCAGCATGTTTCTCAAACCTCCGGGTCCAGGACTCAAACCACACAGTCGGCCATGTGAGAGCCAGTCACTGTAACCTCCAAGCCACCTTCTGCCATCTCCCCTCCCCTTTCAGTATGTAGTTTCTTGAATTTAGAAACCCCTGCCTTCAATTTCCATTGCTATGCTAAAGATCACAACATTTCCATACGCTGGATTTATTAGATGAGCATGTTCATCTGCCCAGTTGAATATTTCATGAGCATTTCAAACTCAGCCTGCTCCACACTTAATTCACGCCATTGCTCTCCAAGGCAGGGCTCATTTCAGTTACTGGCACTAAAGCCCACATCTGCCCCCTTAACAAGACAAACATTTACTTATAATTAATGACCCCTCCTCTTTCCTCTTACTTCACACTTCCCATTCTAATCTGTTTTCAAGGCTTGAGATTTAAAAGTAATTGTATTGCTCCCATTCCCCTACCATGCAATGACTCACCGGAAGTGCGCAATGCGGTGTTTCTTCGTCAATTCTCGGTTGTACAGCCGTGTCCACCACGCAATTTCAGAGTGTTTTTGATCCCCGGCAGAAGAAAACCTTTACCTATACGCTCTCAGGCCCGATCCTCCTGTCGGTTCTTCCAGCCATAGGCAAGCACCATTTCCTGTCTATCAGTTTTGCCTATTCTGGGCATTTTGTATAAAAAGAATCATAGCATACCCTTTCTTTCGTAACTCTCACTTAACACGTTTTCAAAGTTCATTCACATGGTGAGCTGTATCATTACTCCATCTCTTTATTGGCAAAGGTATTCCACTGAATGGCTATAACACACTTTATCCATTCATTAAGCTTTTAAACTGTTTCTACTTTTGGGCTATTATGAACACTCACATACACATTTTTATTGGGGATATATGTTTTCATTTCTCTTGATTACATACCTAGGAGTGCAATTGCTAAATCATAGGGTAATTTGATGTTTTTGTTTTTGTTTCTGTTGTGCTTTTTTGCTATAGCACATCTGTACTCGGCAGAGAGAGATGGGGGCAGGTTGGTAGGAGAGGGAGTGAGATATCACCCTCCGGGGATGGGGGATGGCCATATTCTCTTCTCCATTCTCCTCTCAGAATTTTGGGCATGCACGCAAACAGGCCTGGGATGATTCTCAAGGACTCCACCTGTGGTCAGCCATGTGGGAGTCCAGCACCTTAACTACTGCATCACCTACTGGACCGTTAGTCCTTTTAAACATGAAGGTATTTTATTATTGAGTCGTAAGATTTTATACATTCTAGATAAAGTTCAGTTATAAGGCATATAATTTGCAAAAATTTCTTTCCATTCTTTGGAATGTCTTTATTTTCTGGATGGTGTCACTTGCAATATGAAAGTTTAAATTTTCTGAAATCCAAGTTATTCCGTGTTTTTCTCATGGTATTTGTGTTTTGCTGTCAAGTCCAAGAAACCACTAACATAAGTCATAAATATGTGCTCCTATGTTTGCTTGTAAGGGTTGTATAGTTTAATAGTTTTACACGTAGATCTAGGAGTCATTTTGAAATAATTTCTGTATATGATGCGATGCAGGCATCGAATTTCATTATTTTACACATGGATATCCAGTTGTTTCAGCAGCGTTCATTCAAAGACTATTGCTTTCCCATTGGATTATCTGGGCACTCTTGTTGAAAATCACCTAACCTCAGTGATCTTAATTCTGGAATCAACGATTATACTTCAGTCTATAGGACTATCTTAACGCAAGTACCGGCATATCTTGATTAGTGTAGTTGGGCAGTAAATTCAATTTTGAAATTAGGATGTGTGAATCCTCCAAGTCTATTATTTTTCAAGAATGTTTTGGCCATATGAATCTCTTGTATTTTCACATAAACTTTAGAATCAGCTTACTCCAAACCAGTCAGTTGGGAAACTGAAAGGAATTGTGTTGAATGTGAAAGTCAAATCGTGGAATATTACCATCTTTTTTTTTTAAATAGTTTTTTTTGTTTTGTTTTGTTTTTTAACTAGAGGGCACATGTGTTCACTGGAGAGACAGAGAAAGACAGAGAAACAGAAAGCAAGAAATCACCCTCTCCAGGGAGAATGGCCATGCTGCAATCCCTTTTTCTCCATTCTCCTTTCAGGATTTTTGGCACGCACGCACAAGCACCTGTCATGAGTTTCAAACCACCCGGTCTGGGACTCGAACCATGGTCAGCCATGTGGGAGTCCAGTGATGTAACCATTACACCACCTGCTGGTCCTTAGAATACTACAATCTTAACAATATTCTCTCTTCTGATCTTTGAATATAGTGTATCCTTCCATTTATTTATGTCATAATTCCTTTCAACTCTGTTACAGTTTTAAATATACAAGTCTTGCACTGTTTTTGTTACTTTTATATGTAAGTATTCTTTTCAGTGCTATTTTAAATAGAAGTATTCTCTTAATTTCATTTTTAGGGTATTCATTGTTTTAAGCTTAACTAAATTGGCCTAATCAGGCCTCTGTACTTGAGCGATAAATTTGGCTCAAAGCAGTCTCTTGTATTCTGAACTACAAGTTAGCTCGGTGTACGAGCAAGCTGTAAGTAACCCAGGGTTATACTTTGGTAACCCAGCAACTGACTGAGCCTTGGAAAATCGCAGCAACCAAGCTTTAGGCAGTGACAAGCTTCCACCTGATTAGATGGTGGCCATATGGTAATGCCAACTACAGCCAATCTGTGAAAGTCAAATCGTGGAATATTACCATCTTTTTTTTTTAAATAGTTTTTTTTGTTTTGTTTTGTTTTTTAACTAGAGGGCACATGTGTTCACTGGAGAGACAGAGAAAGACAGAGAAACAGAAAGCAAGAAATCACCCTCTCCAGGGAGAATGGCCATGCTGCAATCCCTTTTTCTCCATTCTCCTTTCAGGATTTTTGGCACGCACGCACAAGCACCTGTCATGAGTTTCAAACCACCCGGTCTGGGACTCGAACCATGGTCAGCCATGTGGGAGTCCAGTGATGTAACCATTACACCACCTGCTGGTCCTTAGAATACTACAATCTTAACAATATTCTCTCTTCTGATCTTTGAATATAGTGTATCCTTCCATTTATTTATGTCATAATTCCTTTCAACTCTGTTACAGTTTTAAATATACAAGTCTTGCACTGTTTTTGTTACTTTTATATGTAAGTATTCTTTTCAGTGCTATTTTAAATAGAAGTATTCTCTTAATTTCATTTTTAGGGTATTCATTGTTTTAAGCTTAACTAAATTGGCCTAATCAGGCCTCTGTACTTGAGCGATAAATTTGGCTCAAAGCAGTCTCTTGTATTCTGAACTACAAGTTAGCTCGGTGTACGAGCAAGCTGTAAGTAACCCAGGGTTATACTTTGGTAACCCAGCAACTGACTGAGCCTTGGAAAATCGCAGCAACCAAGCTTTAGGCAGTGACAAGCTTCCACCTGATTAGATGGTGGCCATATGGTAATGCCAACTACAGCCAATCGGGTGGACTTTGTGCGTGACTTTCTTGGCTGGAGTGTGACTTCCTTTGTTCTAGCCCTGAATCTAAGCCTCGCACACGGTGGGCAGACAGTGCTGGAGGACTTCGATCAGGAATGCTCCCCGTGCTAAAACCTATCTCTTGCTCGACTAAACTAAAGGAAATTTAACTAGTCTCAGATAGTTTCTTTTAACAATTACTCATGGATAGGAACAGAATTTACTTTTTTGGATGTTGACCTTGTATTAAATAAACTTGGTGAATGATTGAAATTTTAAGCCCTATTTCTTTATGTCTCTGCAGTCCCTTTATAATCCCCTACCTTTACAGCAGGTTCTTATTTCTCTCTCTAGTATAGTAGTTGACTTTTCTCCTTATGGTGTATATAAAACCTCTCTTCAACGGGATCTTCAACCACCATATA
>NW_006159673.1:340852-345897 GCF_000334495.1 Tupaia belangeri chinensis | reverse complement strand
TTTATTTATTTTAAATTGACCAGAGAGGGACATGGTGAGAGAGCAAGAGTGAGAGAGAAAGAGAGAGAGAGGGGAAGTAAGAAAGCAAGCTACTGGGTCTGGGACTTGAACTACAGTCGGGCATGTGGGAGTCCAACACCCTTAACCACCACGCCACCTTCCAGCCCCCTCCAACCACAATATTAAACTTCATTTTTAGTTCTATGGTTTCTTCAATCACCACCTTCCATTCAGCTTTCCCTTCTCCAGTCTGTATGTAATATTTTTCAAACAAACTTTGGTCATGTCGTCTACTACTTCAAATCCTTAACATCCCACTATCACAGATAATAGATAGTCCTATACCACTTAATGCCAGGATACATCCTGATAAAGCGTTGGCAGGCAGTTTTGTCATTACGTGAGCCTCAGAGAGCGCACTGACACAAACCTCGCCCATCTAGCCTCTCCCACACAGTTAAGTGGTGCGACCTGTGGCTCCTACACTGCAAACCTTTACAACACGCTAGTATACTGAATATTGTAAGCAAGGGTAACGCCATGGTAAATATTTATGTATCTACATGAAGACAAGGCACAGTAAAAATAAAGCATCAGGATAAACAAATTCGTACCTATATGGAGAACCTACCATGAACGGAACTTCCAGGACTGGAAATTTCTCCGGTGAGGGCTGAAAGGAGGTGAGAGTTTCGTCATTTCTGTGTGTTACTGTAACTTTATAAACACTGTGCACTTAGGATGCAGTCAGCTGATGAAAAATATTTTTCTTTCTTCAATAACACATTAGTCTTTGATTACTACAACTTTTTACATTTATAAACTTTTTACTTTAACGTCTTGGCTCTTTTGTAATTATACTTCGCTTAAGACACAAATGCATTGTTCAACTGTGTAACAATTTCCTTTCTTTATATCCTTATTCTATAAGCTTCTTTTCTATTTAATTATTTTTTAATGTTTAAAAAATTTTTGCTGCAACTAAGACACAATCACACATGGCCTAGTCCTACACAGGGTCAAGGCATCAATTCGGTTTTTCGCCTCCGCATCTCGTCCCACTGGAAGGGCGGTAATGAACAAAACACCATGCTCCCCGGCCAAGCACGAGGGGAGAGCATGCGGTTAAGAGACTCGGTCAACAGAGCCCGAGACTGCTGGCGGGCAGAGGAGAGCAGACCGCGGTGGAGGAGGAGCACACTCTGAAATAATAAAACTACAGCCAGCAACAGCCCTACCTGCGCGCGCGGTCCTTCTGAAGGACCGGCCCTGCAGGAGGTCTGCTTAGCTCCGCGTCACCGCAGCGTGTAAGAATATGTTGTGCTGGGACCAGCAGGTAGCGTAATGGCTATGTCGCTGGACTCCTAGGTAGTCAACCGCGGTTCGAGTCCTGGACCCTGTGGCTTAAACTCACGCCAGGCGCGTGTGCGTGTGTTCCCA
Source organism: Tupaia belangeri chinensis (assembly GCF_000334495.1). Lineage (NCBI taxonomy): Eukaryota > Metazoa > Chordata > Mammalia > Scandentia > Tupaiidae > Tupaia > Tupaia belangeri. Next base: position 344,457 of record NW_006159673.1, on the reverse strand, counting down.
AGATCCCGAGAGGAGAATGGAGGAGAAGGGATTGTGACATGGCCATCCCCCCTGGGGGGTGATTTCTCGCTTTCTTTCTGGTGTGCGCACGAACCCTAAAGCAGAAAACCTCTAAAAAAAAGAATATGCTGGGCTTACGGCGGAAGGACAGCTATGACATCACTAGGCAGCCGGCATTTTTCAGCTTCATTATACTCTTAAGGGACCTGTCATCTGCCATTGACTAAAATGTCATTGAGAGGCACGTGACTACGGTAGAGAACAAGCTACGTCCATGTCTGGGACTCCTACGCGGTGCGGCCCTGTCTGCACCTCCAGGCTCCTATTATACACAGAACGCCAGCCTTCGCCCTCTGTCCCCAGCCGCCTGCATGCTGTCTGTCCCTGGCAGGCCGTCTGCCCTCCCCTGCAGGCCGGTGCCCTCCCCAGAACATGTGCATCCAGCTCAGACCTGCTGGCGTCGCCCTGCAGGTGGGGAAGCCGCCTGGGACTTCTGCCTTGGCTGGTTTTCCTTGGCCGCATACGTTTTCCATAACAATTGTTCTTGTTTTTAATCGAACACTTTCAGTACTTAATTAACAGCTGCATCTTTTCAAAGACAATATCAGAATGTTTGCAATTATGTTGAGGCAGGCCAGCTTAAGGTCTAGCGGGACTGCAGCCATTTTAAAATGAAGAAAGCCTTCTGACAAACAATGATCAGACCCAGTGCCAGTCACGGGGAGGTCTCTGAGAAATGTTAGATAAAATACCAGAAATGGGTATTTGAAGAAAAACAGGAGTCAGGAGAACTGCTCAAAGGAAGCAATAGACCTTTTTTTTTTTTTTTTTTAGGGTGCATGTACTTGCCAGGGAGAGAGACAGTGAGCGGGAAAGCGAGAAATCACCACTCCTCTCCTGGGGGGTGGCCACACCGCAATCCCTTCTCCTCAATTTTCCTCCCAAGATCTTGGGCACTTACACACATGCACCTGGCTTAAGTTTCCAGCCCTGGGTCTGGGACCCTAACCCTGGTTGGCCATGTAGGAGTACAACGACATAACCGTGACGCCCTCTGCTGGTCCTGAAAGCAACAGACTTTGATTGATCTTAGCAATGAGTTGCTTCTGCTTCTATCTGTAAATACCAAGCACAGACCACGCTTTTCCAGACAGTTCGCTGGTGCTTATGGGCTATTTCCCTATAACCGGGTTGCAAAAATTATCTGCCTGGCTCTCCAGCCTCTGCCCCTTGTTTCCTTGACTGTGAGTGGGAGCAGCTGGCCTAGTTTGTAGGAAAACTTGCCTGCTTTGTTACAATGTATCCCTCGTGCCTGTGACTTAGAAATATTTCAAATACACATTTTCTGAACAAATAAGCCAGGGCCCGTAAGGATCTCTCAAAAAAATAAAGAAATAAAAAACAAGTCTGCACCTTTGGGTCAGCTGGTGGTGTGGTTAAGGCAGCTGGATCCCACGTGGCCAACTTTGCCATTTCAGTCCCGGACCAGGTGGCTTGGAAAACACACCAGGCACTTCAGTGTGCATGTCTAAAATCCTTAAAGCAGGGAGAAATGGAAGAGAAGGGATTGATGCATGGCCATGTCCCATGGAAGGGTGCTATCTTTCTCTCCAGTAAGCATATGTGTCCTCTGGCAAATTGAAAAAGAGAGAAAGAAATAGAGAAAAGAAGTCTCCATCTTCTTTCATCAGAGTCACTAGTGAAGATGGTATCTCCAAAGCAGCATGATTTTGTAGTGCTTAGTAACCGTGGGCTCCTTGAGACGTGTTTAACATCTTTGAGCCTCAGGTCTCTAACCAGTGAAAGAGCTGTCTCCCTGGCCGTAAGTGAGACAGCTACTCCGTAAAGACGTTACTTTCTCTTCTCTGATTGCACTCCTACCATCTCTGCCCTCAGGCTTTTCCACCTGATGCTCTATGTTAAACTAATTTACAGTTGTCATCACAGTGGAATGCATGCACAAGAGGCGTCAAAAGGATTACTGGGCCAGCCCTGGTGTGGTAGTTAAGGCAGCTGCATCTCACATGGCCAGCTGCACAGAGTCAGTCCCAGACCTGACAGTTAAAAACATGCCGAGAACGTGTGTGCCCAGAAGCCCAGAAGGAGGGACAAATGGAGGAAAAGAGATAGCAGTGTGAACATCCTCCATGGGGATGCTTTTTCATTTCCTCTCTCTTACTCTCTCTCCAGTGAATGTATATGCCTTCTGATAAATTTAAAAAAAAAAAAATAACTTGCTGCTATCCAGGAAGAAAATATCAAAACTTTATTTTATTTATTTATTTATTCATTTTTGGAGAGGATTTTACTATAGGGCGCGTGCACGCGCCAGACAGAGAGAGACAGAGAGATAGAAAGTGAGAAATCACCCCCCAAGGGAGGATGGCCACGCCGCAATCCCTTCTTCTCCTTTCTCCTCTCGGGATCTTGGGCACGTATGCACACGCGCCCGCCATCAGTTTTAGCCACCGGGTCCGGGACGCAAACCGTGGACAACTACATGGGAGTTCAGTGACATAGCCATTATGCTAACTGCTAGTCCCTTATTTTATTTTTTAAGTCAAGACAAACACAAAGGTTTTTATATAGTATATGTATAATAAAAATCAATGCTGTTGGCCTCGGTATGTCTTAAGTAAAAGGAAAAGCTATGTATTGGGACCAGCAGTTAGCATAATGGCTATGTCACTGAACTCCCATGTAGTTGTCCACGGTTTGCGTCCCGGACCCGGTGGCTAAAACTGATGGCGGGCGCGTGTGCATACGTGCCCAAGATCCCGAGAGAAAAAAAAGTTATGTATTACTGCAGCCAGCAGGTGGCATGGTTTAAGGTGTTGGATTCTCACATTGCGGACTGCGGTTTTAGTCCCACACCTGGAGGCTTGAAAATCATGCTGGCTGCTTGCGCATGTGTGCCTACAATCCCAGAAGGAGAATGGAGCTGAAGGAGTTGAAGTATGGCCGTCTCCCCTGCGGGCGATTTCTTACTCCACCTCATTGCCTCTCTCCCTCCTCCTCTCTCTGGTGAGTGCACACACTCTATGGCCAAACACTTAACCTTCTGCAATTAATCTTCCCCAAATGGACAAATTTTTTAAAAAGATTTCTGCAGAGAAACTGCAGGTTGAAGCAATCCATCAGAGCTAAGGCCTCAGCTGCTTGTCGAGAACACCAGGGGTCTTCAAGAAGCTGGTGAAACATGCATAGTATGCAAAGTTGTGCATCCACTTCAAAACTTTTTGCGCTAAAATAAATTCATAGTTTTAAAAATATGTATTTATTTATTTCCATTTATTATTATTAATTATTTTTAATTTGACCAGAGAGAGATAGAAAAAGAGAGAGAAAGCGGTCAGCCACGTGGGAATCCAGTGCCTTTAACTACCGCACCGCCTGCTGGCCCCATAAATTCATATTTTAATTCACTTTTCCACCACCATTTAGAAGTCCCTGTGTGTACTAGGTAAGTGAAAATGAAGGCATTCTCATCTAATCACACTACTGCATACCATCTGAAATCTGTTTTTAAACACGGTAACGTTTAATTAGAATCTTCTTAGTAAAAATGACATGTTTTTTTCTTTCTCAGAAAGTCCTACAGGGAA
>NW_006159673.1:281083-340842 GCF_000334495.1 Tupaia belangeri chinensis | reverse complement strand
GTTGGAGAGAAATATTTGTGAACGTTTTTTGCAGATACGTGATTCATAAAACTCAGCGCTAATCACATTAAACAAACAAACAACATCTAGAAACTATTTTCTACCAGTGCCTACGAATCATTGGTCGGCAGAATACAGAATTAACGTAATGATAAATTTCATCATCTTAGCCTAATTATATACAGGTTGTAATGTGTGTCCTAATCTTTTTGAAAATTTTTCCAGAGAGAGGCAAAGATAGGGAGAGACAGAGACAGAGAGAGGGAGGATGCTCCTTGGGGAATGGTCATGCTGCAATCACCTCTTCTCCGTTTGTCCTTCCTTTCAGGACCCAGTGTGTTTTGTAAGCCACCAGATCGGGGACTGTCTGCACAGCCAGCTCTGTGGGATCTCGCCGTTTTAGCCACCAGGTGGCTGTCCTAATTAGTAACGCAGCCAATGGTACATTTCTTCCTCAGACTGAAATCTTTGCAAGGTATTTTATTTAGCTAACATGGCAGTGTCAGCTCTTAAAACCAAGTGTTCGCATACACTCTACTTAGAAACTGACTGCTGTAAGACAGTATTACCGCATTCATAGTAATTAAACTTTCGTGCAGTTAATAAACTATTGATGAAAATAGTTGCCTCATTTGTGAAGAATTGTATTTCAAGCGTATCTTCAGGCGCACACGACGTCTCAGCAGAGCAGTATGTGACCAGCGTCATTTCAGATAAATCATTCTACACATACCGAGGGTACATGCTCAATCTATCTTCTTTCTATTCCTAAAAAGAATGAGTGTTGGTGAAAGTTCGAAGACTAGAAACAGCCCTCAGAAAGAGTCCCTTGATCACGCGGCTCTGCAAATGCCAACGGATCCCCTTCCTTTGCTGCAGCGTATTTTTAACTCTTCAGCCATGAGCCTCTGTTTACTCTCCTCTCTTCTTTAAGGATCGGGTTTTCTTTCTTTATGAATTTCTAACTAGGTTGTTCCTTCCATCCTTCTTAGGAATGCCTCATTAGCACTTAAGTTTGAGAAATGTTTTTATACCGTTTCATCATCTCACTGGAGACCAGCTCCCGGTCAGAGGCTTGTAATTGGCAAGTCCCCCTGGCAGTGGCAGGGAGCCAAACACAGCGCATCCCTGCAGGTCACCCAGGTCCCCTCCCTACCCGTTTCCTAGCTGTTTCCCTTCCTCACACTTTGTGTCGGCTGCTCTGATTGGATTTCTCCCCGTCCTCTGCCTTCGCAGCCTTAGTAAATAACAGGAGTACCCCTGCGTGTCACACTCGCCCCCTCAGGCAACCACAGCACACCCCCTGAGTGAGATGCAGGGATACGCCCAAGGGTCACTGGGCTGCTCTCTCGCTTAGAGAAGTCCCTTTGCAGCTCTGATTCCTAAGAAACGTGTGGATTTAAAAGTAAATGTTACAAACAGAATTTTCTGAGAAAAATGTGGCCTTTATACTTTGTCATTTTATTCATGGCTTGGAAGGCTTTTATCGAAGAAGTACGAATGAAGACAAAGCTAAGGAATTAAAACGGAGTCAAATCCTCTTGCATGCAGGTGCACGTGTGCGCACACACTCAGCTGTAAATGAAACAATTTAAGTTTAAGATGAAGGAAGTGGCCGGCAGGAATCCTGGCCGTTTCCCCTCTGCTAGTCAGCACCGCGGAGCAGGGGGGTCCACGGAGGTGAAGGGCAGCAGAGGTGACCCCCTCGCTTGGGAGATCGCTGACAGAGGCTGGGGCTCCCTGGGGAAAGTGCCTGCACAGCCTGGAATAAAGGGTCTCCAACCCCAGGGTAATAAACAGGTCAAAGTTCTCGTAGAAGAGAAGAGGATGGGGCCAGCAGGTGGCAAAGTGGTTAAGGCACTAGACTCCCGCATGGTTGACTGTGGTTCGAGTCCTGGATCCAGACACTTAAAACTCATGCCAAGCACATATGCGTGCATGCCCCAAATCCAGAGAGGAGCATGGAGAAGTGATTGAGGTGTGGCTATCCTGCCCGGGGTAGGGGGTGATTTCTTGCTTTCTGTCTCTCTGGTGAGCACATGTGCTCTTATAGCAAAAATCTCCTAAAAAAAAAAAAAAAGAAAGAAAGAAAGAAAAGAAGACAAGATTACAAGGAATGATCTGGTTAAAATACTCCCAGTAACTTCTATAATTGGGACTGCCTTTCAGAGATATTTCTGAATGTGTCCTGTCTTTCAAAGGGATAGCCAGGTATCTGGCATGTCCGCTAAAAAGTCGGACAGAACTGAAAATTATAGCCATCGTTTGGCTTCTTTATTCTTATAGTGACACAATCCATTTCCTTATTTAAAAAAAATCAACCAGTACTCTACTCTAGTGGTAATTTTTTATGTTTATGTATTTTTATACATACTGTCGTTTCTGATAGGTTTCTTCGAAGGTATTCTCATAAACAGATATAGTATGTATTCCCACGTCGAGTAGCCCAGTCACCAAGATTCCACAAGGAAACTCTCCATTCACCTTGTAAGTCATCAGATAATGACCACTGCCCGAGGAGAGATCTCCACAGAGGAGGACCAAAGGTTTGATCTCATAAAACAATCTCCTCCTTCCTAGCTTTTCCATTCAGTTACGGACTTAAAAAATCTATTTAGGTTGTTGGCAGTTTGTTATATCCAGAAGGAAACTTGACTTACTTTTCAGAGGTGGAAAAAAATCTCAAAGTGCAGAAAACTCAAAATAGCACTTACCTTTAAGATAAGTGAAATATATTCAAATTTAAAGCATAGTTACCCTTTTGATTAGTAACTTACAGTCTATAAAACATGTGGTACCGCTTACAGGAAAGGTGCCACATGAAACAACCAGAGCTATGAGGAAGTGCGGCGTGAAAATGATAAGTGAGTGTTAAATGTCTTTTAATGCCAGTTTAACCATTTGAGGGAAAAAAATCATATCTTTTCCTAGAGAAGTTTTCAAATTAACTAGAATTTTTTTTTTCTTACAAGCGCTGCACAGAATTTAAATCAATTACTTTCAAAATAAGTAGTCTGGTTGACATAAAGACAAAAGAGGAAACTAGAATTTTCAGTGTCATTTTCTCACTGTAATGTACATGTCACCACGTCCAATCCATTAAATAAATAAGATACATTATTATTATTCTCTAATCAGCTATGTCCTAGGTTTTTAAAATGACGAAACATACTTGGGCCAGCAAGTGGCATGGTAGTTAAGAAGCTGGACTCCCACATGGTAGATAGCGGTTCGAGTCTTGGATTGCAGCGTGCCTCTCCCCTCCCCGGGGGGGGTGGTTTCTCACTTTCCCTCTCACTCTGGTGAGCACACACTCCCTATTGAAAAAAACAAAAACAAAACAAAACAACAACAACAACAAAAAACAACAAACAAAAACAAAAAGCCCAAAAACCCAAAAACCAAAACTAAAAAAAAAAAAAGAATAAGAAGAAGAACCATGATCGGCAACTTTCTCATTCTTAGTGAACAGCAGGGGTATGTGCTGGCCACTGAGTCTGAGCTGCTGAATCTCCTGGGCCAAGCTCAAGCTCCTTCAGTGGTCCTGCTCAGTCAAGGGAGGGATAAAGGTTTCTGGGTCTTGGGACCAGAAGGTGGCATAGTGTTTGTGGTGCTGGACTCCCACATGGTTGACTGTTGTTTGAGTCCCAGACCTGGTGGCTTGAAACTCATGCCAGGCATGTGTGTATTTGTGCCCAACCTCCTGGGGGAAGAATGGAGGAGAAGGGATTGCAGCATGATCATCCCTTCTGGAGGGGTGGTTTTCTACTTTCTCTCTCCTGTCTCTATCTGTTTCCAGCAAGCCATTCACCCTATCGCAAAAATCTCTCTTTAAAAACAAAGATTTCCTTAAGAAGGAGTTATAATTGTCTAGAAAGTAGAATTCTCCTACTTAATACAGTACAATTTATCTCAGTTTGGAGTTTAATATATACTGTCTTTTTAACTCCTTTCTGTTTATGAAAATATGTCTGATTTCTATTTGAACCAGTTAACCAGCTTTTATTCTTTGGAGAAATTATTTGCTACTTTGAGAACTTAAGTCAAAGGTATTTGAGTTCACGCTGGCTTAAGTTCTGCAGAGAGAGTATGATGACTGGCAACTATTGTTGTTATCAAAAGTGAGGGGATGTGTACGAACAATCTTACAAAGAATAATAGAAGTGTATTAAGAAGGCAATCCAGGGCCAGCAGGTGGTGTGGTGGTTAAGGCACTTGACTCCCATATGGCTGACTGTGGTTTGAGTCCTGGACCTGAAAGCTTACTCTCTCATTTTCTCCTCGTCTTTTTTTCTTTCTCTCTGGTCAAATTTAATAATAATAATAATAAATCAAATTGAATAAATAATTCTTAAAAAAAGAAAAGCAAGGGACCAGCAGTTAGTGTAAGCCACCAGTCCCAGATCCGGTGGCTTAAACTCACACTGGGTGCGTGTGCATGCATGCCCAAGATCTTGAGAAGAGAAAGGAGGAGAAGGGATTGCGGCGTGGCCATCCCCCCTTGGGGGGTGATTTCTCGCTTTCTGTCTCTCTGTCTCTCTCTGTCTGTCTGGTGAACACACGTGCCCTATAGCAAAAACCTCTCAAAAAAAAAAAAAAAGAAAAAAGAAAACAAAAAAGCAAACACAGGGCAAGAGTTTAGATGTCGAGAGATGTCGTGGAACCTGTTGGAGGGCAGTTCTTGCAGCCCAGGCTGTAAGGCTGGGCCTGTCTTCCAGTGGACATGCTAGACTGGCAGGCCTTGGAGTGCTCCGTTCTGTCCAACAAAGCGGGGTTTTATCCAGCTCCCAGCTGTGAGACCTGCTGCCTCCCGTGCAGGAAGTGTCTTGTGGAAGACGACCAAGGGCTCAAGTCATTCAGCCTTTGTGAGCTTCCTTTGGTTCCTCCCCAGCCTCTGGTTTATTTTCATAGATGACTGTTGTGCATTCTAGTTCAGGTTCTGGGGGCTAGTTCAATGTTTAAAAATGGACTTTTATCTTTCATTTTGATTTCCCTGTGGAAAATTAATTCAAGCGAACCACATTTTGTAAATAACCTTCGTATTTGAAATACAGGAAAGACGGGTTTTCTGTCACGGCGCAGCCTCAGGCTGGATGGCATATCTGATCGCACTTGACCAAGGTGACCCGTGGCCACTCCAGGCACGTGGGGAAGGCGGGGGCGGAAAGTGGTGCACGACACGGGGACAGCTGGGCCGCAGGAGCAATACCCGCTTTCAGAAACAGAAAGTATTGCTAATAGGCTGGATGGTATTTTTAGAGTTTATATATGGCCTCAGAGAGTTGTTTTAAAGAGTGGTAACTTTGCCAGCACTGCAGTAGCTGGAACCAGGACGGCTGAGTTGAATACGATTTTGATGGTGCGGGAGAAAGGTCTGAGGGCAGGAGCTGTGCCGTGGCAGCAGAGAGGAGACAGGGGGCCAGAGCGTTTTCTCATGTGGTATGGTGGCATTTGAATCTGAGAAAGACGAAGGTGGGGTAAAGCATGATCCACTGCCTACTTAGAATTCTAAATGTTACAATACAATGTGGGACATCCTTACGGCAACCAAGGATCAAGACGAAAATTACAGAGTTGTATGCAAACCACTATTGAAAATATGCATGCTTACGGGCAGAGACATACAATAAACAAGAAGAATGTTCTAGGGGTGTTCCTGGTGATACCTTTACGGATTACTTTATCGCATGCTGATGTCTTTACAAGTAACAGTCACTGGGAGTCATCGAGCACTCTGTTCTGTACTGAAACCCTATGAACTCAAATGCTATTTTGTCTGTTTAAATTGTAAAATTAACAAAACAAAGTAAGCACAAAGAGAACTGGCAAATAAAATGCAATAAAATGTGTTAGTGAACTGGAAAAATCTGAGCCCAAAGATCTTGCTCTGTCTCTTTGACACTCCTAATAACATACATGTTATGTTAAGGGAAGCAATATTGAATTGTGCTATTCGTTATTCAAGCATCTTCTTGTCATCTGGAGAAGATGTAAGACCATGATACGTTAATCTGTAAAATGGAGATAAAGAAGCATACATCTCAGTGCTTTAATAAGGATTCAATATGTTCAAAGTACATGCAAAGTGCCTGGAAAATATTGATCACCCTGCATAGATTAGTAGTATTGTCCCTGCCTTGTGTGTGTGCGCGTGTCTGTGTGTGTGTGTGTGTGTGTGTGTGTGCGCGTGCATGTGTGTAAGCCTCCATCAAGTAAAGAAATATTTGTAGAGCATGGCATTACAGACAATACATAGACCCTCGAAGCCAAGATTTGCTCTGGGAATTTACAAAGAAAGCTTCTCTGAGGGTTAGGAGAGAGAGTGGGGGAGGGTATGGCTATCAGGCCAGATTACTCAGTAAATATTTACATGAACTCGGTGTCAGAGTGTATTGTTTCATTTCTATTTCTGGAAAGATTTCCTTTTTGTGAGTTTTTTTTTCTAATTTTATTTTTTTTTTTGGGAGAGATTTTTGCTATAGGGCATGTGTGCTCGCCAGACAGAGAGAGACAGAGAGAGAGAAAGTGAGAAATCACCCCCCAGGGGGGATGGCCACGCCACAATCCCTTCTCCTCTTGGGATCTTGGGCATGAACACACACGCGCCCGGTGTGAGTTTTAAGCCACCGGATCCAGGACTCGAACCACGGTTGACTACATGGGAGTCCGGCGACATAGCCATTACGCTAACTGCTGGTTCCCCTTTTTGTGAGTTTTGATTTCATCTTTGAGAATCTCCATCATAGAGTTTATCAATGCATAGGAACTGAGAGATATTAATGCTATTCAAGAAGGAGCTAAACCACACACATTGTTACACACTTTGTAAAGCTAAGTTCCTCACTCAGCCTCCCGTGGGTCCCTCGGACACCACCTGAGGGGGTGCAGCCTCTCCAGCTGTTGGTCACTGTTCATTTAGGTGACCCGTGAGACCTCATTGACCAGTGGTATTTGCTCTTCCCATTGGCGGCTTTCAGCGTGTCCAGGGACTGGGGCTTTAGTGAAGATGCTCGCGATCTCACCATTTGGGTACAACCGAGGTCAAGTCGTGGTGGGCTCTCTCTGCTCTTGGGCCAGGCTCCCTGGGGACACAGTTAGGGCTGCCTATCCTTCTCCTCAGAGTCTAGTGACAGTGGAGGTGGTGGACGTGGAGGGGGCGCACGTGCATCTGTGCGGGGGAAGGACGGGGTGCTTGTCCCCCTGCCTCTGGCGCAGAAGACCTCTTTCTGTAGCCCTGGCACGTTTCCTCCTACAGCAATGAGCGTAAGAGAAGGAGCAGGAAGAAACATACACCATACTGCCTAGTAGCTCAGAATACCTCAAGATTAAAAAAATAAATTCTTTCTCTCATGAGAGTAAGACACAGAGAAAGATGAGCACACCTGCCAGGGTTCATGCCATGGTACACTCCCCTCCTTCTGCTCTAGCCCACAGCTCCCCGTCAGCCAGAATCATGGGTATGTGTGCCTGGCATGTACGGGGGCATAGGAACAGAACCCATGACCTTCCATGTGGATCCAGTGTCGCTTGAGTAGTGCATTTCCACTGTGTCTCTGAGCCAGCCCTACCCCAGGGGCTTGACTGCTAAGTTCACAAGTATCTTTGAGAGCAAGGTATTTTTTTCCAGTCATGTTTTCAGTTTTGACACCTCACACAGTACCAGAAATACAACGCTGCTGAATAAGTATCTGACTTGCCCAAACATAACATGAAGTCTTCCATTTAAAAATCTCAGAAGAGGGACCAGCAGATAGCATAATGATTACGTCTCTGGACTCCCACGTGATCAACTGCTGTTCAAGTCCTGGACCTAGAGGCTTGAAACTCACATCGGGTGCATATGTGTGTGTACCCAAAATCCCCAGAGGGGAATGGAGGAGAAGGGATTGCAGCGTGGCCATCCCTGCTGAGGAGTGATTTCTTCCCTTCTGTCTCTCTGGTGAGTGCATATGCCTTACGGGAAAACTCTCTCTGAAAAGAAAAATCTTAGCAGAGTGTCAGAAATTTCTCCAGGACCAGCCTGTGGGGCCGTGGAGACACCATGTTCTGTAGTGCAGGCCTGCCTGAGCTTAACTTGGAGTCACAGCCCAGGGCTCCTCGTCCTTACCAAATACGCATGTGCGGGGACCTGGGCTGCCAGAGACTAGGGGTGCATCTGGGTCTGAAGGACCCCACTGAGGGTGCCTCTCTCTCACGGAAGAAATAAATAAATACATTTCTCATATTACTTTTAAAAATAATTATCTATTGAATTTTGCTTATTATTATTATTTAAAATTTACTGTACTGCACATGAACTCTCCGGAGAGAGACACACAGAGAAAGGGGGACAGTGAGAAAGCATGCTGACAGGCCCAGGACTTGAACTGCAGTTGGCCATGTGGGAGTCCCGCGCCTTAACCACCATGCTACCTGCTGGCCCACAGAGTGCTTTTTTTTTTTAAACTGAAATAAGGCATTTTATTTTCTATAAGACATTCTTTATATTGATTTTATTATAGTTATAAAAAATTGTTGGGATCAGCAGATGGTGTAATGGTTACATTGTGGAACTCCCATGTAGTAAACCATGGTTCGAGTCCTGGACCTAGCTGCTTAAAACTCACACCAGGTGTGTGTGCGTGCGTACCCAAGATCCCAAGAGGAGAATGGAGGAGAAGGGACTGTGGCATGGCCATTCCCCCCGGGGTGATTTCTTGTTCTCTGTCCCTCTGTCAAGTGCATGCGCCCTATAGCAAAAATCTCTCTTAAAAAAAACAAAAATTCTTGGGAACTAGCAGTTAGCATAATGGCTATGTCGCTGGACTCCCGCATAGTCGACCGCGGTTCACGTCCCGGACCCGGTAGTTTAAAACTCACGCTGGGCACATGTGCATGCGTGCCCAAGATCCCGAGAGGAGATTGGAGGAGAAGGGATTGCGGCGTGACCATCCCCCCTGTGAGGTGATTTCTCGCTTTCTGTCTCTCTGTCTCTGTCTGTCTGGCTAGCGCATGTGCGCTATAGCGAAAAAAAAAAAAAAAAAAAAAAAAAAAAAACCTCTCCAAAAAAAAAAAATTCTTAACACAAAAGTATTTCAGTCAATGCTGGCTTTGGACACATAGAGACATTACCTAACAGAAAAGTCAAAAAATGAAATGAATGAATTAAAAAATATTTTCTATAGGGGAGCATGATCTCAGGATTACAAATATGGAATGCTGTTGTTATCAGACTGTTTAAAGATTATTGAAAACATTCCATGTATTAGATTTTTGTATTTATAATAGTAAAAAAAGTTGGACCCTCCTGCAAACCCCTCATTTTGTCAAAGTTGGTATTTGTGATAAAATTTACAATGGGTATATAAGTGGTATTAGATACTGCTGCAGAAAAATATATACCTCAATGGCAAATAACATCATGTATTTACTTTTTAAAAATTTTCTTCCATGGGAGAGAAAGAGACAAAGAGAGAGATAGAGATACACTCCCAGCAAGGTCTCCACACCTCAATCTGCCTCCAGCTTCAGCAAGTCCAATCACAGACGTGTGTGTGGAGACCTCAGGATGGAAACCCAAGATGTTCCTACGTGGCCCCGCATCACAGAGCAGGGATGGCACTGATTGGCCTAAGCATTTACGTTCTTTATTCTCTTGCCTGCGAGTTGGCCAGAGCGGCCCTACCTGACTCTGGGTTGTGTTCGGGTGTGCTCCGCCAGCTTACACATTCTCCTCGGGCCAGGAGCCCCCCAGGAGAAACCCAGAGCACAAGCCAAACTTGGAAAGCACTTTAAAACCTCTTCTCACTTCAGGTCCGCTCACATCCCGTGGGTCAATGCCAGTCACAGAGCAGGCCCAGAGTTAATAGAACCCTGGATCTCATTCGCTCAGGGACACGGCTGAGCTGTGACAGTGGGGACGGAGGCGAGGGGGTGAGTGAGGCGAAGAATAAACATTAGCCCAAGATGTGAACTCTAAGTTTTGCCTGAAACATGTCCGTTGGAAGTTAAGTTATTCAGGGAATTGGCCGAATAGAGGCCCTGCCAGCCCAGGGTCATGGTGGTTTTCCCACCCAAAGTACCCAGAAGGCCTGGGCATGGTGCCCGTCACTTTCGCTTTGATCCATGGGAATGTCAAACAGCAGGAGAGCAGTGAACGCACCCAGCTGGGTGCCAAGGAGAGAGAGGAGCATGGGTTTAGTGAACTCGGCAAAAACGACAAAAAGTCAACACATTCAAGTCAGGTAAAAATTGTTTGGCTCTTCTAGTTGCAAATGTGGTAGGATAACTTTTTACCATGTGTTACCTTAAATTTGTCTCTACATTGTTTTGTTAAATATTAAAATATACATAATTATATCCTGGGAAAAACATTATTAATCAATTGATTTCTTTGACAATAAGCATCTCACATGTGAGTGGGGAAAATGGAAACAAGTACAGATTCAGCAAAAATATCTATAGGTTTTGCTTTTATTGAAGCATGTGGCTTTGAGGATACGTAATGATAAATGTTTGTTGGACAGATTAGATTTCAGCAGTGAGAACACAATGAAATACAGAACCCATAATACTTTTTTTTTTTAATTAAAAGAAAAAGTTTACTTTGATTTTTGTTCGTTTGTTTTCCCCAAGGGACAGAACAAAAGAGAGACAGAAAGAAAAAGTGAGAAAGCAAGCCGCTAGGTCCGGGACTCAAACCATGGTCGGCCATGTGGGAGTCAGCACCCTTTACCACTACACCAGCTGCTGGGGCTGATTTAATGAAGTTTTAAGCTGTGGGTTGCTATGACTGAAAATATCTGCAGCATGAAAACCAACTAATCAGCGCCAGCAGGTGGTGTGGTGGTTATGGTGCTGGACACCTACGTGGTCAACCATGGTTTGAGTCCCGGACTTGGTGGTTTACTTTCTCACTTTCTTTCCCTTTCTCCTTCCCTTTCTCTCTGTCTCTCCCTGGTGAGTGCACAGGCCCTATAGCAAATTAAATAATAATAACAATAATAAATAATATTAAATAAATTCTTAAAAACAAAACAAGCCATTAGACAACCTCTCTTCTCAGTTTCTTTCTTTTTTCTTTTTCTAACTTAATTTTTACTTGTAAACCAATTAAACGGTATGTAAGGAAATGACAAAATATAGGCTTTAGTTACTTTCATCTCACCTGTGACTGATTCCATGGTCTTTATTCGTCCCCAAACCTGGGAAGTTTACACTGTTCATTTACTGTAGGTTTGGACTTCGGTGCAATATGACATTTGGTAGTGACAAGTATTTTAATGACACTGTGATTTTTCAACAAACTGATGTAAAGAAAGTTTTATGTCTTATGTACTGTTTGAAATTTTTGTCTAATTTTTAACTGACATAAATAAAATGATGTTTCTAAACATGTGTAACTTCTGTTCAACTAGGTTCAGAGTGAGGAGGCACTGCTTATTTCCAATAGAAGTGGACAAACGTCTTTTTTCTAAGTTAGTTACTTAAATATCACTGTGCAATAGAAAGATTTATAGCTATTTTTTTTCTCAAATGTAGCCACTCTTAAATATTCAGTGTTAGCTGTGCTTTTTCTCCTCTATTTTAAAATATTGCCACATGTAGGTTCTTTCAAAAATGAGAAAGCCACCCAAAGATGCAAAAAAGAGCAAAATGAATCATGTTTTACACAGAAAGAGTACAAATGTATTTTAAGCATTTAGCAAATATGAAGTAGATATATACATTTAATTATACAAGTATTTTTATTTGTATATCCTATATGGAATTAACTTTCAACATGTTGCCTAGTAATTGGGCAGGAAGAATTTTTGCAAAGAAAGATTTAATTTATTATTATTATTTTAAAAATTTCCTATAGGGCATGTACGTGTGTGTGTGTGTGTGAAAGAGAGAGAGTTGGGGGGGTTGGTGAGAGAGAAAGAAAGTCAGAAAGCATGCCACCAGGTCTAGGACTTGAACCATGGTTGGTCAAGTGAAATCCAGTGCCTTAACCACCATATCACATCCTGGCGCAGGCAAGAAGATTTTCAAAAATCGATTTATTTCTTTCATAAGAGAGAGAGGCAGAAATAAAGAGAGACAAAGAGACAGGCCCTCTCAATAGAATTTTCACATTGTGATCCTAGCCCTGGCCTCTGTCTGCGAGGGTCAAAGGCACACACACGTGCCCTGCGTGCTCAGGAAGACGGCAGGACCAAACCCAGGACCTTTCCTGTGGCCTCAGCAGCACAGAGTGTTGTGTTCCCACTGCAGCACCGTGGCTCGCCTGCACGAGATTTTAAAGCAACAACTGTATCGACATATTTAAACATACTCAGGATATTTGCAAGATTAGTATTTTTCCTTTGAGATATATCATATTTCATGCATGTTTTACCTAGAGAGAAGGAAAAAGATATTATCTAAAACTATGAAACGATTATCCAAAAGTACAACCTACCCCTAGAAAAATACTGACCCTGATAGAGCTGTAACAGAATCAGGAATACACGTTTCCTGGTTGCTGCTCTCCAACCCTTATTCCTCTGAATGAGCCATCTGCAATTTCTTCATGGTACGGTGTTTTTCCTCTTCCTTGAACCATCGCCAGGCAGTTCTTATCGACTGAGACATCGCAATGTAACTCACTTTACAAAAATATTATGAGCACTAATATGTTCTGTGTACAATTGACTCTGTGTGTGTGTGTGTGTGTGTGTGTGCTTCTGCCATGGGGCACATACACTTTTCAGAGAGAGAGAGAGATGTGAAAGAGAAAATGAGAAATCACTCCCCACCCCCCCGGGGGGGGGATGGCCACACTGCAATCCCTTATTCTTTATTCTCTTCTTGGGATCTTGGGTAGACATGCACATGTGCCCAGAGTGATTTCAAGCCACCGGATCTGGGATGTGAACTATGGTCGACCATGTGGGAATCCAGTGCCTTAACTACCAAGCCACCTGTTGGCCCCATGTACAGTGGACTTAATAACCCTACTTGATCATGCAGTTCAATAACTTCATACAACCCAAACACTTTCTAAGATTACACATTAAGAAAATTGTCATTTTCTAGTCCACTTTACACGTGTTTATTGATAAAACTTTGGAAAAAGTATTTATTTATGTGTGTGCGTCCTTAAGACACTATACCTATGTCAGTACAAAACACAGACAGACACACACACACACACACATACACACACTCACTCACACACAGCTCTCTAATTTTTTTTTCCCCAGATCTCTATTACTAAAACTCTCTTTTACCCACATCTTACCTATCTGTGAAATGCAACTAATCCTGTATGTGTCACAGGTGATGAAAGGGGCTAAATGAATTCACGTAGGTGCTTTTCTTTACACCCAATTCCCAGAGAATCTTCCTGATAGTCCAGAAGCTTCTTTTTATACATATTCTCAAGTAGTCCTTGGCAACTCTTTTTTTTTTTTTTTTTTTAAACACCACAGTTTAGTTTATTTTTATGAGTTCATAGGGAATAGGTTCCAGCAGCTCAAGCTCCTTTCCATGGGTTCTCACACAGTGGCTTCTCTGGGTGGAGCAGGCTGGCACTTCAATTGAACCCAAGTCCCTTTCTCTTTGAATTCCTTCTTTTTCTGGTCATTTTCCTTCACACGTTTTAGGAAGCTATCTCTGCTCTTAGAATGCTTAATGTGCTCAATACCCACATGCTCTTGGCAAGAACCTTGCCCTTAACTTGTTTGTTCACAACAATGCCAACAGCATGCTGGGTAACAATGTAGACTCTTCCAGTTTCGCCATGGTCACATTTTGGGGGCGTTCCTTTTTAAACAGTACCCATTCCCTTGATGCCTACCTTTCTTATAGAGCTGCATATATGTTGCCCAAGGAACCACTCCATGTTTTCTAAAAGGTCTAGAGAACATACATCGGGTGCCTCTCCTCTTTTTCTTTGTGTTCATCATTTTGGTGAATTACTGGAAGATGGTGGTTCTGGCAAAAAAAAAACAAAAAAACAAAACAAACAAACAAACAAACAAAACAAACAAACAAACAAAATCAATAGCTCTTACCTAAAGACAGTAAAGAAAGAATTGTCAAGTGTCCAAAGTTGAATAAGACGAAGCTTCTGCCCTTGAAAAAATTTCAAGGTATAGGGGTGGTCAGTTATTGATCATTGCAAAATCAGTCATCCCGAGGGAGACCAGCAGCCAGATTTATCTGGAAGTGAGAGGGTTTCTGGGACAGGAGACGTTCCGTTTTTAAAATGAAGACAGTCATCATAAATCCACCATGTTCTGGCAGCTTCAAGCAAGGAGGATCGTTGTTTCTCCCCAGGCTGGGCCATGCTTCTCCGGTTTTGCAAGGCTTTTTCATGTAGCTCCCTGGGGAGCAGGTGAGATGGGGTCTGCTCAACCTCGGGTACCTCATCCACCCTGGCCTGCTCACAGTCTTGGGTCCAGGCTGTCAAGTTCCAGCGCTAGGCAACTCACCAAACCTCTGCTGATGGCTCTTTGCGGCCATCCTGTTGGCCAGGATGGGGGAGGGAGCACACACGTGCACAGGTGCACAGAGAGCTGGGGATCGGAAGTTACCCAACTCTGTGCAGCCGTGCCCTTCTGCGGGTCTGCGCTCTGCGGATGCGGTTCCCCAGGGCAGCTGCGGCTGGACGGCGGGCGAGTGTACTTAGCGCAGGGCCGGGTGGCGGCTCTGCAGTGAAGCTCAGCGCTCAGCGAGGGGGTCCGTGGGAAGGTTTCTGGTTCAAGGTCAGATACCCTCCAGACCTCGATATGTTTTCTCAATGAGAGGGACAGGGAGAGAAAGACAGATGTGTGTTTTTGTTTTGTTTTGTTTTAATTTGCCAGAGGATATGTGTGCTCACCAGAGACCTAGAGAGAGCCAGAGGGACAGGAGCACGCCCTATAGGGAATGTCCACTCCGCAGTCCTTTCTCCACTTTTCCACCTTTTGGGATTTTGACACACATGTGCCTGGGATGTTTTTCAAGCCACTGAATTCTGTACTCAAACCACAAGGTCATCCACACAGGATTCAGGTGCCCTAACTCCAGGCCCCAGGCTGGCCCCGGAGAGACAGGTGTTTTGGACAGGGCGTGCCAGGCTGCACCCTCCCCACAGGCCTCCTGTCCTAGCCCCCAGGTAGCTCACAGGAGAGCACCACCACACCCAGCCTGTTTATGCAGCTCCGAGAACCGAACCCGGGCCTGCCGCGTGACTCCAGCTGGCACAGTGGCACCTACTACTTGCGCCACAGCAGCTGGGTCACGAGTGTCTTTCTGATAGTCATCACTTCATTAAAGGATTCAGAACTCCAATGTGCTTTTCCAGACTAAGAATGCCATGCTTTTTCTTCACTTAATGTGAACATTCAACCGGGAATCCTGTGATTAAAAATGTTGCTGTCATTTATTGAGCAAGCACTGACTGAGGGCCTGCTAGGTCATCTGCTAACGTCTGGCCTCTCCCTCCCTCCCATGCATTCACTCACTCACCTGAGGTTTCTGCCGTACGGCACATGTGTTTGCTGAAGAGAGACAGACAGAGGGAAAGGAAGAAATCACCTCCCCTCCACAGGGGTCAGGGCCACACCACAGTCCCTTCTCTTCCGTTCTCCTCTCGGGATTTTTGGCACGCATGCATGCACCCAGAGTGATTTCTAAGTCATGGGTCCAGGGCTCAAACCACAGGTGACCACGTGAGAGTCCTGTCAGGTGCTGGTCCCGCCCTCTCATGTATTAAACACTTTAGACTTTTACATCTTCATTCCTTACCTCTGTTCTTGTCATGTAGTGTGACCGGCACCCTCAACCACCCCGTCCTCAGATTCCTGTCATTTCCAACTGTAGCTTCTCTCTACCAGGGTCACCGTAGAGTTGTCTGTCGCTCCAGACTGCCGATCAGGTCAGAGTTTAGGGGCGTCGGGGTTTCCTCATCTGCACCCTAACTCTCCCACCCTGTAGTTCTTCCTCATGGCTTGGAGAGCTCCAGCTCTGGGAATCAGCTCTCAGCTGTCCCCATTTTGTCACCCTCCTCATCACCAGGTCACTGAGAACCCTGTCTGTGCTTCCAATTGCCATCCCCTCCACTGACCAGCATGCGCCGTCTTGTAGCTCTCTCAGACAATTCCTATCATCCTTTTACCCCAGATCTTCAACCTCTCCCTGCCCTATGTCTCCTCTCACTAGCCACATATGCTTAAATCTTTTTAATCTTCAAAAACTAAGCTAAAAGAGCAACAGCAGATTTCACTCATATTCAAAATCTTTCTATTTTTTTTTTTTACTTTTTTTTTTTTTTTTTTGAGAGAGATTTTCACTGTAGGGCGCATGCGTTCGCCAGACAGACAGAGAGAGACATAGAGACAGAAAGTGAGAAATCACCCCCTAGGGGGAATGGTCACGCCGCAGTCCCTTCTCCTCCATTCTCCTCTCGGGATCTTGGGCACGCATGCACACGCGCCCGGCGTGAGTTTTAAGCCACCGGGTCCGGGACACGAACCGCGGTCGACTACGTGGGAGTCCAGCGACATAGCCATTAGGCTAACTGCTGGTTCCCTCAAAATCTTTCTAGAAGGGCATCTCTTCTCTGACAAAGATTCCCTCCTGGACCAAGCTGATCAGGTTCTTCTGGGTTTACTTCATAATGAGGCCTCAACCTTGGCCTACAAAGACCTGAGTGAACTCAAGGCTACATCCCCCCTCACAATGCCTGCCTGAGAGAATGCCAGGCCACCGAAAGAATTTCCTGTTGAGCCAGCTGTGGCTTGGGGATTAAGGTGGCTGGATCCCACATGGTCTACTGTGCAGTTCAAGTCCAGGACAAGTGACTTGAAAAACATGCTGGGTACATTTGTGTATGTGCTCAGAATCCTGAAAGAAGGGAGGGGTAGAGGGGCAGGGATTGTGCTGTGGCCATCCCCCATGGGGCGAGTCACCTGGCCCAACCCATCCCTTTCCACTTCTGTCATTTTTCACTTCAACTCTTCTCAAGACCCAGGCATTCCATCCCCTACTCCTTCACTCCCCCTTTGAAGCACGCTGTTTTCTCAGTTCTGGTTGGAATGGAGCATAGCTCCTTTTTCACTATTAGTGGTTACTGAATAAACTCTATTCTCACCGTTTTGGCTAATGTCTGGCTGGATTTATGTTTATTTTGTTTTAGAGAATTTTGCTATAGGGTGCATGTGCTTGCTGGAGAGACAGACAGAGGGAAAGTGAGAAATCACCCCCTGGAAGGATGGCCACACCGCAATCCCTTCTCCTCCATTCTTCTCTTGGGATTTGGGGCCACATGCACACGTGTCCAGAGCAGTAGGAATTCAAGTGAGTTTCAAGCTGCCAGGTCTGGGACTAGATCTGCTGTTGGCCATGTCGGAGTCCAGCACCTTAACCACTGTGCCACCTGCTGGTCCTGGGTGCGTGCATCTTTGACATTACTCTCACTGCATTAACAAAGTCTAAGGAAAATATAAGCATTGCTCAGTTCTCTCATACATTTACCACGAAACACACTGGAGTTTTTTTGTACAACGTATTAGGTCGTTGGGAAGGTCATGACACATTTTCACGTAGCAAAACATAAAACAGTACATCCTGACTTTTCCGATGCGCCAATGTTGATTTGTGCATACACTCAACAAGTATCTGTTAGACGCCTGCTCTGCGGGTGGTGCCATCTGGAGGCGTCTAGAGTGCCAGGGCGGAGGGAAAGGAGAGGGTGGCAGTCGTCAAGGCAGTTCCCACTCTACTTATGTGTGAACGGTACGTGGGGCTCAGGAGGTGCTGGAAGGAGCACTGAGCACAGCTAGACAAAGTTCTGTGTGGAGGAACAGCAGGCCTGAGTCCTGATGTGGAAGCAGGTGAATGAACGAGTGTCTGGAATATTCGACACCTGAGGGGGTCGTGGGGTTGGAGCTGTGGGAAGGAGAAGAGCAGGAGGAATTAAAAGCAGAGACACAGGGAACCAGCAGTTAGCGTAATGGCTATGTCGCTGGACTCCCACGTAGTTGACCGCGGTTCATGTCCCGGACCCGGTGGCTTAAAACTCACGCAGGGCGCGTGTGCGTGCGTGCCCAAGATTCCAAGAGGAGAATGGAGGAGAAGGGATTGTGGTGTGACCATCCCCCCTGGGGGTGAGTTCTCGCTTTCTGTCTCTATGTCTCTCTCTGTCTGTCTGGCGAGCGCATGCACCCTATAGAGAAAATCTCTCCAGGAAAAAAAAAAAAAAAACAAAAAAAACCGCAGAGACACAGCAGGGGCCCTGCTGTACAGACCCGCACGTCCCTGTAAGGACTTGGTTTCTGTGCCGAGAGACGTGAAGAGCCAGTGAACAGTTTATTGAAACGATTTTGACAGATTTTTTTTCTATAGGGTGTGTGTGTTAACTGGAGAGACAGAGACGGAAAGTGAGAAGAGGGATAGCCATGATGCAATCCCTTCTCCTCCATTCTCCTCTTGGGATTTTGGGCACATATGCACACACAAGTTTCAAGCTGCCCAGTCCACGACTCAAATCGCGATGGGCCATGTGGGAGTCCAGCAACCACTACACCATCTGCTGGTCGCTGTTAATGTTTTGATTTTATTAAAATTATTATTTTTGTAGAGATTTTTGCCATAGGATACGTGCGCTCACTGGAGAAAGAGAGAGAGAGAGAGAGAAATCATCCCCCAGGGGGAATGGCCACATTGCAATCCCTTCTCCGCCTTTCTCCTCTTGTGATCTTGGGCATGCATGCACATGCGTCCAGGGTGAGTTTCAAGCCACCAAGTCCAGAACTCAAACCACAAGTCTGCCATGTGGAAGTCCAGCAATGTAACCGCTACGCCCTTTGCTGGCCCTGGAGTTTTTAAAGACTGCTATATTGAGCAAAGAAATGATGAAATAAAGAGACCAGGCTCTACTGAAAATGATCTTGGGGAGACACTTCCTTACTTCTAAGCTCTCCAAGTACTTTCTGGTCCTTGTTACCTACATCCCACAGCTGGTGCCACTGCGGCTCACTCGTCCCTTCCGGGGAGCGGTTCCCTGCCTGTCCCAGAAGCACACTTCTTACAGTTCTTCCTTCACCTCCAGCTCTTGTCTCTTTCTTACTGATTAGCTGCACCTTCTATT
This sequence comes from Tupaia belangeri chinensis, assembly GCF_000334495.1. Lineage (NCBI taxonomy): Eukaryota > Metazoa > Chordata > Mammalia > Scandentia > Tupaiidae > Tupaia > Tupaia belangeri. The sequence goes on along the minus strand of NW_006159673.1, from coordinate 321,761 downwards.
CCCCTGAAGTACTGGTATTTCTTGGGGTTCTAATTCTATGCACTCTACATTCTGGTTTAAAAAGAGTGGTTAGGTGTGGGACCAGCAGACACATGGCTATGTCGCTGGACTCTCACTCAGTCAATCACCATTCAAGTCCTGGATTTGGTGGATTAAAACTCACACTGGGCATGTATGCGTGCATACCCAAGATCATGAAAGGAGAATAGAGGAGAAGGGATTGCGGTATGGCCACCCCCCCAGGGAGGGAGTTCTTGCTTTCTGTTTCTTTGTCTCTCCAGTGAGCGCACACGCCCTATAGCAAAAATCTCTCTAAAAAAGACAAGAGTGGTTAAGTGGGTAAAAGCAAGGATACTTTCTGGAATTAATTCGGTCTGAAACACCTGCCTCAAATAATTGCTAAGTGTGTGTTCTTGGGTATATCAATGCAGCTCTGAGTTTTGTAGAATGGAAAAATTAAAGGTACATATTTTACATCACTGTTATAAAGACCAAATAAGATGTTGCTTTGAGAGCTGGATTAAAAGTGCTTAATCCGGGACCAGCAGGTGGTGTGATGGTTATGTTGCTGGACTCCCACTTGGCCAAACACAGTTTGAGTCCTGGAAACAGCGGCTTGAAACTCACACCGGGTGTGTGTGTGTGCATGCCCAAAATTCCAAGAGGAGATTGTGGCATGACCATTCTCCCTGGGGCATGTTTTATTTTTCTCTCTCTGTCTCTCTGGTGAGCGCACGTGCCCTATAACAAAAATCTCTCTAAAGAAATAGAAAAATACTTAATCCAGATCTTAGACCATTGAAAGACCACGTAAATGATATTATATTACTCCCTGGGTAATATAGACTTTTTCCGAGCTTTCAGTTTCCACGAAGCACCTGATGGCTTCTAAATATATATTTTAAAGCCACATATATCAAACATATTACATTTCTATGACATTGTACATATGCATTCAATTCCCTACTGGATATTTCCAACTGAACTATTCATACATATTTTACACTTAGGGAAAGCAGAGTCAGTTTTTGCTCCTTCTTTCTCTAACCAGGTCTTAGTTCTTCACTCTCAACTATAATAAAATGGTCCTATTATCGACGTAGGTTTTTAAGACAGGAACTTGAAAATTGTTTTTGATTTTTTTCTTCCTTTTCCAAAGGAGTAATGTCAAACATCCATTTCTCCCCAGTACTAGTCCATAAATACTTTCACAATTTGTCCACATGTTGATATTCCTGTAGTAATTGCCACTGTCCAGGACATATAACCTTCCCCCACGGGGTTAATGAGAACCTTTCCAGATGTCCAAAGTTGTTCCAGTGTTCCGAAGTTGTCTCCTTGTATTTAGAATTGTCTTCCCCAACTCATTCTTCACCTTAAAGCCATTTCTCAATGCAAATACCATCACATTGCTCCTCTACTTTAAATTTTAGTCAATAATCTTAATTTGACCATAGAATAAAGTAACAGTCCTTTTTTTTGAGAGAGATTTTTGCTATAGGGTGCATGAGCTTGCCAGAGAGACAGAGACAGAGAGACAGAAAGTGAGAAATCAACCCCCCAGGGAGAATGGCCACACCACAATCCCTTCTCCTCCATTCTCCTCTTGATATCTTGGGCACCACACACACACACACTCCCAGCATGAGTTTTAAGCCTCCGGGTCCAGAACTCTAACTCCAGTTGACTACATGGGAGACCAGGGATGTAACCATTACTCCATCTGTGGTCCTGTCAGGTACTGTGCTTTAATACGGAAACAATCCCCTCCTTCAGTTAGCTCATACTTTTCCTATGTCCACTTTACACCACACGTTCCTGTCAGCTTCAGCTACTTTAAGTGTCCACCAGGGTTTCCTTCCGCCTAGAACATTCAACCATGGCAAGTCTGCTTCTGGAGGGACTTCTCCACCCTTTTTCTGAGGTCTCTCCAGGTGACTCTCTTGAGTTCTACCAGCAACCTTTACCACTTCTGTTATTGCATGTATCACACTGAATTTAATTCTTTATCATTTCTCTAGAGACTTTAACCTTCGAAATGGTGTCTGTCTTGTTAAAGTCTAAATCTTAATACCTGCTACGTTCTTCAAACAAAACAAAAACAAAATCGCAAACATTTGTTGTAGTGTTGGGTACTGGAGTACTGGAACTAATGATACAGAGACATTTAACTAATTTAGTGAAATTATTTCTGAATTCCATATAACCCATGGAATTCAGAAGTTCCTTGTTTCCTTGTTTATAATATTGTCATTAAAATAAGAAAGTAACTGAAAGAGTAGAGGGTATAGAGACATAGATACCATGGAGGAGAGCCTGAGGAAAGACATTAAGGAGAAAAATCCAGAGGCAAGACATTTATGGGACGAAGAAATGGGGTATTATTTACTGATGACTACATGTATTCCCAACGGGACTGGTGGGAAATGCATTCATGTTGGAACATTCACTTTACAAGGTAACTGATGTATGTGCTTGAATGTGTAAAAGAAATTAAAATAAAAGAAAATATAAAAGAAGAGAATAAGAAAGCGCGTCATTTTTATTTTGTATCCTTTGGGGTCAGACTTAGATTTTTTTTGTTTTTTTTAGGTTTTTGCTATAGGGTGTGTGCGCTCACTGGACAGTGAGAGACAGAGAGATAGAAAGTGAGAAATCACCCCCCAAGGGGGATGGCCACAATGCAATCCCTTCTCCTCCATTCTCCTCTCAGGATCTTGGGCACGCACGCACACGTGCCCGGCGTGAGTTTTAAGCCACCGGGACTGGGATGCGAACCGCGGTCTACTACATGGGAGTCCAGTGACATAGCCATTACACTAACTGCTGGTCCCAGAATTAGTTTTATAAGAAGCAGATATTTAGTGCTTGCGAGAGAGAGAGAGAGAGAGAGAGAGTGAGAAAGTAAGAAATCACCCCCTAGAGAGGATGGCTTTTCTGCAATCTCTTTCCAACTCCCTCTTGGGTTCTTGGGCTCACACATACACACACACACACATGTGCCTGGCATGAGTCTCTTTTTTTTTTGGAGAAATTTTTGCTATAAGGCTCATGTGCTCACCAGAAAGACAGAAAGAGACAGAGAGACAGAAAGCGAGAAATTACCCTCCAGGGAGGATGGCCATGCCGCAAGATCCTCTCAGGATCTTGAGCACGCATGCACACACGCCCGGTATGAGTTTAGGCCATTGGGTCCAGGATTCAAACCGTGCTTGACTATGTGGGAATCCAGCGACATAGCCATTATGCCAACTGCCAGTTCCCCCGGCATGATTCTCAATCCACCGGGTCTGGTACTCAAGCCACAATGCTGGCAATGTGTTATCTAGAGCCTTAACCTACACGCCACCTGCTGACCCTAAGAAGCAGATTTTATTTCTATATTAAGAATTTCCTAGTAATTATAAAAATGAATACGGTCATAACAGGGGAACTGGCTCTTTGGGATTTAGTGAGGTGAGGTTACTGAACTACTAGAAAAAAAAAAAAAAAGCTGCCATAATTTATTCTCAGCTTCCCGACCTTCTTTTTTCCTTTTCTAGTGTCACCAGTTATGATTTACTCCCGCTTTAAACTCCTTTCCCTTTCTCATGGGTTATCATAGAGCATTTAGGGCCCCACTGGTCTACAGTGTAAACTTTTCCTCCTCAAAGAGGACTCTTCAAGTCGCACAACAAAAACACCTAGCGTAGTTTGTCATTGTCACGTGTCCCATACATTCATTAGAATGCACCAACAGAAAATCTACCCGTTGGAAGGGATCAGGATCAATGACAGATGAGTATCCTGAAAAAAATCACAAAGGGCCGAACACTGACCGTAGTTCAGTATGAGCATAACTTACTAGTTCAGTTACTCAGATATGTGGAAGCCTGTAGTAGAAAAGCTTATGTTTTGTTCATCTTATTTTCTTAGTGCGTTTGTTTCTGGTTAATTATATCACAAAATATTCAGCTCTAGCTGGAAAATCTAGAATTCTCTTAGACTTCTCTTTCTCATCTTTTCTAGGTAGTTCAACTCTACTTAAAACATATTTTTTTTTCTGTAAATATTTTTGAAGTTGGCTTATTGATTGATTGGGAGAGAGAGAGAGAGAGAGAGAGAGAGAGAGAGAGAGAGCAAGCAGCCTGAGCAAGGTCTTGAGAATTATGTGTACCCTTACTTTCCTTATCAATTTCTGCTGGTGTCTCATTGACTCCATGAAGAATATGCTTCCTCTTGAACATGGCATATGGACCCTTAGGGCATGCCTCACCTGCCTGATCTCACTCCTTGCCGTTCTCCATGCTCATGAGCCTGCCCCTACCCCCCACTCAGTTGTGCATTTTGAGTTTCTGAACTCCTAAATTTCAGATCTGCTTCATTTCCAACTATTAGACTATAAATTGTCTATACTAAACTCAAATTTTCTCTATTAAGCCACCCCTGATTTCTGTGAGGACTCACAGTTTCTGGTAGTAACAGCGGTAAATAATTTCAAAAATTTATTTTGATGTAACTTTCTCCCCTAAATTTTGAGAACCCTGATCTCTGAAAGAATGTATTCCTCTTCTTTCAATCTGTGTTTTTGAGCAAAGGCTCAAATACACAGTAGTCATTCTAACATTTATGGGTAGCTCTAATAAAATAAGAGGTATAGATAGCACACCCAAGGTAGTAAAATGTGTTGTGGAGGGGCCAGTCGGTGGTTTAGTGGTAAAATACAGTGCTCTGCAAGGCAGTCCTATAAGAGAAGGTTCCAGGGTCAATTCCAGAATCCCCCTTGAGATTGCTAGACACGTGCTTGCCCTCGTCCAGGGATGGTCAGAGGTTGCGGTGACTCATGACAGCATCGAGACCCTGTTGGTGCTCTTTCTCTCTCTCTCTGACTAAATAAATAAATAAATAAACCCAAGTAAAAAAGTACTGTGGGATTGAGCCATGGAAGGATTCAAGAGGAGGTAGCGTTTTAGGTGGGCCTTAAGCAATGCAGCCATTACTGAGAAAGTCAAGAGAAGAGATTGTCATGATCAATGACAAAGTTGTAGTCCAATATTTGCTTGCTTAAGTAAATTTATTTATTCTTAAATTGTTGGGAAAGTCATGATTTTTTAAATATTTTTCTGATGACCCAATATTATTATTATCATTATTATTATTTAATTTGCTGTAGAGCATGTGTGCCCACCAGACAGAGACAGAGAGGGGGAGAGAAAGAGAGAAAGAGAGGAAAGTGAGAGAGCAAGCCATCAGATCTGGGACTTGAACTGTGCTTGGCAATGTGGGAGTCCAGCACCTTAACCACCATGCCATCTGCTGGCCTCTATAGTCCAATTTTTATGGCACGTAAAGTATGCTTATGAGACCAGTTGACCTTATACGGATCTTGCATGGTGAAAAGAATTACATTTCAATGCAATAGAAAGATTTTGAGCCAGAAGTAAACATGATTACAAAGGTGCTATGAATTAAAATTACCTTGACAGCAGATTCAAATTTGAAGATCCTGGAAAAAATTATTTTCAGATGGCTTGAACTTTTGAGCCTGAAGTATTTAAAGAATTGTTACACTTAATATCATGGACAGGAAGGCCAGAGACAGATAATGGTTTTGGGAGAAGAAATCAAATAAATTTATGACTTCTCTTTTTAAAATTCAGTCATGCACCGCTTGACGATGGGGATATGTTCTGAGAAACGTGTAGCTAAGCGATTTCAACCTCGCGTGAACATCACAGAGTGTACTTACACAGGCCTGGGTGGTGTAGACTACTACCTGCTTCAGCAGTGTAGTAAAGGCTGTTGCTCCCAGGCTGCAAAGCTGCACAGCAGGTTGGTATACTGAACACTGTCAGCAAGTATTACACGTTGGTATTTGTGTGTCTAAACAGATCCCAGTTTAGAAAAGGTGCAGTGAAAATACGGTGTAAAGATATAAAAGGGAACACTTGCATAGGCACTGACCACGAATGAAGCTTTGGGGACGGGAAGTTGTTCTGGGTGAATCGGTGTGTGGTGATGCGAGGACCTAGGGCCTAGCTGCACACAGCTGTAGGCTTTAGAAACACATACACCCAGGTTACACTAAATTCATAAAAACTGCTTTTCTTTCCTGGATTATAAATTAATCTTAGCCTATTGTAATTTTTACTTTATAAGCTTTTACTTTTCAAATTTTTGACTAACACACTAAAGCACATTATACACAGTAGAAAAACATTTTCTTTCTTTATATACTTTTCTTTTTCTTTTTGAGAGGTTTTTGCTATAGAGTGCATGCACTTGCCAGAAAGACAGAGAGATAGAAAGCGAGAAGTCATGCCCCAAAGGAGATGGCCATGCTGCAGTTCCTTCTCCTCCATTCTCTTCTCGGGATTTTGGGCACACATGCACACACGCCTGGCGTGAGTTTAAGCCACCAGGTCCAGGACTCGAACCATGGTCAACTACATGAGAGTCCAGCGACATAGTCATTATGCCAACTGCTGGTTCCTCTTTACGTCCTTTTCTGTAAACTTTGTTTTTAATTAATATTTTTTGTTTCTTTTTTCTGTAGGGCATGTGTGCTTGCTGAGAAAGAGAGAGAGAGAGAGAAGTGAGAAATTACCACCCCCCACTCCCCCACCCCCCTGGGGAATGGCCACACTGCAATCCCTTCTCCTTCATTGTCCTCTTGGGATTTGGGACACACAGCGTCTTTCAAGCTGCTGGATCCGGGACTCAAATTGCATAGTTGGCCATGTGGGATCCAGCAGACTTAACTTCCACACCACCTGCTCTTCCCTGAAATCTAAGTATAGTATATTTTTTACTTTGAATCATTTTTGCTTTTTTCAGCATTCAAGGTCAGGAATGCTATTGTTTGGGATTTTCTGCTTATTTGTTTGTCTTTATTTATGTATTGACATAAAATAATTTTATATATATATGGAGCTGCAATGTGATTTTTCAGGATGAGAAATACCATGTGTAGTGACTAAAACTGGATAATTACTGTACACAGCATCTCAATGATTTGTCTTTATTGTGTCAGGAATATTCAAAACCATCCTTTGAGAACTATAATAAGTTGCCATTAATTTTCTTTCCCCTTCCGTGTTGTAACACCAGGGAGTATTTCTCTGGTCTACTTGCAATTCCCCGTCAGTCAGCATTCCTCTGTTCCCTCTCCCGTCCCTCCCGGACTGAAGTACTCATTCTTCCTCTGTTTCTAGGCGGTCACTTTTCTTTTTCCATTTCCATGTATAAGGAAGACCATACGGTATTTGTCTTTTTGGGTCTGCTTTATTTCACTTTTCACGATGTCCTTCAGATTCTCTCATTTAAACTCAAATAAGAGGACTTTACCTTTTTAATGGCTTAATAACATTCTGATGAGTATCTATCTATCTATCTATATCTATCTATCATCTATCTATCTATCTATCCAATATTTTCTCTATCCATTCATCTGCTCAAGGAAATCTAGGTTAATTCCCTATCTGGGCTGTTGGGAATACTGCTTCAGCAAATGCTTGGGTGCAGGGACCAGCAAATGACATAGTGGTTAAAGCACTGGACTCCCACATGGCCAACCAGGGCTTGAGTACGAGACCTGACAGTACGAGACTTGAAAGTCACATCGGGTGCATGTGTGTGCATGCTCGAAATCCCTAGAGGTGAATGGGAAAGAATGCACTGTGGTGTGACCATCCTTCGGGGGCGGGTGAGCTCTCAATTTTCCTTTTCACTGTCTCTGCCTCTGGCAACCACATGTGCCCCATGGCAAAAAAATAAAATACTTGGGACAGTTATCTTATTGACATACAGATTTTGTTTCCTTTTGAAATACACCTACTAGTGGCATTCTTATATCATACGGTAGTTCCACATGGTTTTCCATAATGGCTGTACTAATATACATTCCCGTTTATTTACATTTTATTATTTAAATACTGGAACATAAACACACACATTACCCTAGACCCTCCACAGAAGCAGGATCATCAGTATCATTGCCTTCTGTCTTTTCGTCTTGTCCCACTGTATGACCTTCGAAGCAGTACTGTGTGTGGAGCTGTCAACTTCAATGCCTCTTCTGAAAAGCTCTTACTGAGGAAATGTCACTGTTCTCAGAAATAGGTCCTTAGTGGTTTGTTTGGTTTCCTTTTCTCATCATAAATGTGCCTGTAAGCAGGTAAAGCACCGTGAACATGGCTAATAAAAACTTTTGACTTGGGGGAGGTCTTTGTTTTCAAAGTTTTATTTTTTAAATAGTTGTACATATTTATGACATGCAGTGTGATTTTTAATACCTGCATACAGTGTGTAATGATAAAATCAAGGCAGTAATCATATCCATTATCTCGAGTATTTACCATTGCTTTGCACTGTCAAAATTCAAAATGCTCAGGGCTGGCAGGTGGTGCAGTGGTTAAGGTCCTGGAATCCCACGTGGATGACTGCAGTTCCAGTCCCAGACCTGGTGAATTGATTTTTCACTCTCTCTCTTGGTCTCTGTATGATCAAATGAAAAATAATAATTATAAAATTAAAATAAATAATTAAAACATATTTAAAACGTTCTTCTAGTTGTTTTTATTCATCAATTTATTATCATCATAATCTTGTTTATATTACATTGAATCACATATAAGTTTACAGTGTATTACATTTCTTTTTCCATAAGGAATACCATGCATATCAGTGGATACAGAGACATTAAAATCCCCATTTCATCATCCTAGTTGTTTTGAATTACATATTGAACTGTTAATTATAGTTTAGTTCCTCTCTGCTGTGCATTCGTACTTGAGCACCCATTCCTCTTATCTAACTATCGTTATGTCTCTGTTCTAATTTCTCATTCTCCTCTTCCTTACTCCTCGGATGCTGGTGTCCCCAGTTTTATTCTCCACCTCTAAATGATCACATTGTATAACTTCCCAAACAACGAGAACATGTGGGATTTGCCTGACTTCACTTAGCTTAATTTCCTCTAGGCATATCTATGTTGTAGCAAATGATAACATTTCACAAATTTCACACTTTTTTATGGCTGAATAATATTCATTGCGTGTATACCACATTTTCTCTATTCATTCTTCCATTGTTGTACACTGACTGGTTGATTACATATCTTAACTATTAGGAATAATGTTTAAATAAATATAGGAGTGCGTGTGCCACTTTGGTGTGATGACTATCTTTCCTTTGCACGTATACCCAGCATTGGGGTTACTGAACTTTCAGTTTATGGAGAAACTATCGTACTGCCCCCAGTGATCATGCATAACTTATGTTCAGTTTTCACCAGCAGTGTGCAGGTGTTCACCTTTATTTGCATGTTTGCCAGCACTTGCCATTCTTTGTTTTTTGATAATAGACATTTTAACTGGGATTAGCTAGTACCTCACTGTGGTTTTGATTTTAATTTTCCTAATGATTAGTGAGGCTGAACACTTTTTCTTATACCCATTTTAATGTTTTTGTTTTTTTAAATGATCTGTTCAGATCCATTATCCAGTTTTAAATCACATTACTTGTTTTTTGCTAGTGAATTGCTTTTGTTTCATTTATATTCTGTTTGTTAGTCTACATCAGATATGTTTGCAGATATATTTCCCCCCCATTCTGTAGGTTGTCCCTCCACTCACTCGATTGCTTTCTTTGATGTGCAGAGGTTTATTTTGTGTTAACATAATGATATTTATCTATTTTTGCTTTTATTGCCTCTGCAAGGTTTTTTGTGTTAACATAATGTTATTTATCTATTTTTGCTTTTATTGCCTCTGCTTTTGAGGTGTCATCTAAAGAATATTTACCTGTACCAATGTCCAGAAGGATTCTCCCATGTCTTTTGTTAGCAATGTAATAGTTTCAGGTCATATATTTAAGTCTTTAGTCCATTTTGCCTGATTTTTTTATATGGTAAGAGAGAGAAGTCCAATGACTATTATTATTATTATTTATTATTATTGTTATTTAATATGGATATCCAATTATCCCAGCATCCCAGCAGAATTTATTGAACAAATAGCTTTTTCCTCAATGGTCTTTGAGGCTTTGTCAAAAATCATTTGGTTAGGGACCAGCAGTTAGTGTAGTGACTATGTTGCTGGACTCCCATGTAGTCGACTGTGGTTCGCATCTCAGACCCGGTGGCTTAAACTCATGCTGGGTGCGTGTGCGTGCGTGCCCAAGATCCCTAGAGAATGGAGGAGAACGGATTGCGGCGTGGTCATCCGCCCTGGGGGGGGGGTGTGATTTGTCACTTTCTGTCTCTCTGTCTCTTTCTGTCTGCCTGGAGAGCGCACGCGCGCTATAGCTAAAACCTCTAAAAAAAAAATCATTTGGCTATATGTCTGTGGGTTTATTTCTGTTTTTCTTTTTTTGTCTATGTGTTTATTTTTTGCCAGTACCTAATGTTTTGGTTGCCCTACAGTATATTTCGAAATCAGGTTGTATGCTGTCTCCAGCTTAGTACTTTTTGTAAAGGAATGCTTTGGCTATTTAGTCTTCTGTGATTATATACAAATTTCGTGATTGCTTTTTCTATTTCTGTGAAGAATATCATGGCTCTTTTTATATGAATTATATTGAGTCTATAGATAGAGGTCTATAGATATATTGAAAATATTCTTTCTTCCAATCCATAAACAAGATGTCTTCATTTTGTGGTATGTGTCTTATTCTGTTTCTTTTTTAAGTGTTTTATAATTTTCATAGTAGATATCTTTCACCCCATTGGTTATATTTATTTGTAGGTATTTTTTTTTCTTTTGTAGACATTGTTGATGAGATAGTTTTTTAAAAATTTCTTTTACAGCTGTTTCATTATTGGTGTATGAAAATGTCACCTATTTTTGTATAATGTGTATATTCTCCAACATTTATCAATTTTAACAATTTTTCATGCATCTTTAATTTTTTTTTATTATGATGTCTCCAAACAGGGACACTTTTGTCTTTCTGATTACCAATTTGGACACCCTCAATTTATTTTTCTTGCCTAATTTCCCTATATCTTCTAGCTCTATGTTAAATAAGACTGAAGAAAGTGAACTTTTTTGTCTTTGTCTTGTCCTAGTTTCTAGGGAAAAAGTTTTCAATTTCTTTCCCTTTAAGTATAATGTTAGTTGTGGGTTTATTATATATAGGATTTCCTGTGTTGAGATATGTGCTTTCTCTAATTAATTGAGAGGTTCTTTTTTTTTTTAACCATAAATGGATGTTTTATTTTATCAATTGCTTTTTCTGTACTGATCGAGACAATCAAGTATTTTTATTCGTTTATTTTTTAGATGCGGTATATCATTTTTATTGATTTATGTAGGCTGAAGTATCCTTGTATCTCTGGGATAAATTTTGTGTGATCACGATATGTAAGTTTTTGATGAATTTTGTTTGCAAGTGTTTTGTTAAGGATTCTCATATCTATGTTTATTAGGGCTATGGGATATAGTTTTATTTTTATGTTGTGTGCTTTTCTGATTTTGGCATCAGGGTAATGGTGGCCTCACGGAATTCGTTGGGAAGGATTCCTTCTACTTGACTCTTTTTTTAATAGTTTGAGAATGTTCGATTTGAGTTCTTCAAAGGTTTTGTAGAATTTAGTCATGTAGCCATTTGGCTCTGGGCTTTTCTTTGTTCACAGACTTTGTAATACTGATTCAATCTTGTTCCTTGGTATTGGCTTGTTTAGATTTTCTGTTTATTTACTTTTTCTAAGTGTATTCATCATTCCTTCATAAATGCGAGATTAAAGTAAGAGAGACAGACAGAGGGACTGAGAGACAACACCCCCAGTAACCCCTAGGAGGGTTTCAATACTGCAAGCTTTTAGTATTAGTCAACCCTGGATCATGGACACACACATATCCAGGGTATTCAGAAGCCCTGGGGCTGTTCTTGTTTTAAGAAATGTATTAATGTCTTCATCAACCCCATAGCTTTTTAGGAACATGTTGTTTAGTTCTCAGGTATTTGTATATTGTCCAAAATTCCTCTTGTTAATTTTAGTTTTATTCAATTGTGACAAAAAATAATTGATACAATTTCTGTTTTTAAAAAACGTTTGAGATATATTTTGTGGCTTAACATAATATCTGTCCTGGAGAATGTTCTTGTGCTAATGGGAAGATTTGCATTATGCAGCTGTCGGGTAAAATGTTTGCTGTGTGTCTGTCAGGTGCATTTGGTCCATGGTACGTTAACTTCAGTGTTTCTGTGTTGATTTTCTGTCCAGATGACCCCACCCACTGCTGCCAGTGCATTGCCAGCATCTCCAACTACGATTGTTCTGGAGTCTATCTCTCCTATTATGTCTAGTAATATTTGTTTTATATATTCAGGTGCTTCGGTCCTGGGTACATATGTTTACAATTGTTATAACCTTTTACTGAATTGGTCCCCTTAAGTAATAACTTCTTTGTCTTTTTCTACAGCTTTTGGATTGAAATATATTTTTTTATTCTATTAATAAAGTAACTTTTGATTACTGCTTGCATGAGATATCCCTTTTAACATTGCATGTTTTAGATGGGCTTATTTCCTACATGAATTACCAGGAGGTAACTCCTGCAACCACGGAGTTTTGGGAAATTGGCTTCTACTTGAGTTTCAGAAGTAGGACTTTGTTGTCTAAAATAATCAGTATATCCCACTATGTACTAATAGCAATAGATCCAGAACATGCATGGCGATCTTAGGAATTCTGCTCTGACTTACGGAAGGTATGAAGCTTAGATCTGCTGTGGCTGAGAGCCTGGGTTTACGAGTAGCAAGTTACTCCAAAGAGCAAAGAATGTGGAGTAATGTTTTTGAAAACTAAAGTATGCTTTTGCCTGTGACCTGGCACTTTTATTTAATGAGCCAATAATTTGCTTCTTAAATTCACCTTGGATTGGGCTGTCTTTATGCTTGAAATAGAAAAATTCTTAATAATTTACAAAGAAATGGATGAAATCTTTGACAGCAGTCATTATTTTAGACTCTAGTTTTTTCTAAATATAAAGGAAAAATTAATTTCTAAAATTGACTGAAAATTTATTTTACCCATCAGTTTTTAGTAAGAGAACACTCTAGGCATTTCAGACAGAGAAAACTTATTACATGTAACACTGTAAATTGGTGAAAGGGTGAAAAAATAAATAAAAAGGGTTGAGTGAAGTTCTGTTGATGTTAAAATACGCAGGAAGTTCCTACCATGCTGGACTGCAGATAGAAAAGAGAAAAGAGCATTGCCCACAATCACCGGGCAATTAGACAGATCACAGAGCACCAGAAGGCTGCAGTTCTCCTCACATGGCACATGCTTGCTCGCACTACTGTCACTAGAATCAGTGTTCGCAGGCTCCTGTCACCGCAGAAGACAGTGCCCAACATCACAGCCACCGTCTCCCGCGGTTGGAACGGTGGTGCCTGAGAGAGGATGCAGGAGCCTACATCTGCCCGCATTGGCTGCTGCGGTCATGGAGGCACTTCTGGAGAAGCAAAGAGAAAAAGGAACCCCTTTCCTCTTTGTTCCTTCTTCTTATCTCTTGCTGGTATCTTGCAATGGCAGAATATAAGTAGGGAGCATCTTCTAAGGAAGTCCAGAAAGTGTAGCTCACCATCCCCACCTGGTGCGACATGGAAGAGGGGATTAAAGATCAGGAATGGAGCTAAGAGCCAGCGTGAGAAGAGCCAGGTACTGCTTAGCACATGTAGGGAGAGTAGCAAGGCAATAACCTGACTTCTTGCTTTCCTCACTTTTATAGTTTAAAAAATAGAGGACTTACCTGAGGTATTCATTGTTCTTTATGTCTAAGGAATAATATTGCAGGAGGATCTGTGAAGTATCCTCTCTTCTAATTTGTACACGTGTCTGGCAATCTTAAAGAATTGTAAACTGCTGAAACATGCCCTGAGAATATCATGGTCTACACATTGCCGTTAGACAGTCATTGCCCTGTGCATTTATTTTTTTCTCATAATCTGTGGATCCTAGTTGAATCTACTGTGACTGCAGGTGTTATTCAAACTCCTTAACAGGCTCAGATCAAAAGCCGTAACCACAAAACTTAAAATAAAATTCAAAATATCCAACAGAGCTGGGGCAACTCTTTTGAAAAAAAAAAAAAAAACAGTTTTGTACACTGTGGGTGTACTCCCCTTCGCTTCTCATCCATGTGCAGACAACTCAAGATACCCCAGCTTGGGCACATACCTGGGATTTGTCATACCCAGTGGAGCCAGGGCGTGCCTCAGCTCAGATTGCGTTTCTTTGTGCAAACTGTCAACCTTCGATATCAAGTAGGTATTGTCTGAAGATGGTTTTTAAAATAAAAATTAAAAAGATTATTTCCTGAAACTGCATCCACGGCAACTGTCCAAGCACACAGTTCAGTTGTCTTTTATGTTGTTTGGGTTATATATCAGAAACAGAAATATTATCGAAAAGGAGTGACTATTTGTTTAAAAAAACTGTAAAACAAAAGCAAAACGATCAAAAACAAGTGCACCCGAGGAAGAGCTGACAGGGCTTGAATTGGGACGTAGTGCTGACAGAGGCCACTACATGCAATCCTTCTGGGTTTGCTTCAAGGGGGTTTTTTGACAGAGAAATCAACTCATCATTTACCAAAGAATACTCTAAACAAAAATTGGGTCTTTCAAAACGCAGGTTGTTGTAGGAAAGGTTGATGGAATTAATGAATCACCTTCCTGATACAGTTTTGCTGCCTCAGCATAGATCATTAACCTAATGGATTATGTTTTGTGGTTGATGTATTTTTTTTTTTTTGTCTGTGTACCAAAATGACATATGGAACTTTCCCATTTTAATGGTCACTTAACCTTCACCATGTGAAAGGCTTAAGTGAATTTAAACATTTGTATTAAAATCCATCCCATCCATGTCAGACTCTAAGTGGCTTTGCAGCTGCCTTCTTCATTCAAGTGACAATCATTGCTGGACTGCATGATGATGCTGGAAACCCCTTTGCCTTAAATTTGAGAGCGCTTTATTTTGGGAGAAGCTGGGAATTTAAAAAAGTGTGTCCTCAGAGTTTTACATAGTTTTCTTATTCATTCCCCTTTTCATCCTAATTACGCTACTCTTAGAAGAAAGTTACAATTAAGGGATTTAGAGCAATATGCTAAAGACTTACTGTGCTACTTCTCAAAAATACTTATACTTGAAAAACTCACAGTGAAAGGATAATGTTTAGTTATAAATAAATGCATCTTTAATGTTAGCGTTTTATCGAGCACTCAAGTTATTTTGAAGAAAACGAAGTACTCTTTTAATTAATTCACTAATTCCAGAAACATTTGTTAAACACTTCTTTTCTTTTTTTTTTTTTAAGTTTATGTATGTTTTTCTTTTTTAAGTTTATGTATTTATTCCATGGACAGAAAAAAAAGATAGTGAATGAGGGAAAAAGAAAAAGGAGAAAGAAAGGCATCCCAGCAGACATGCCGTGCCCCATCCATTCGTGGTCTCAACTGGCCAAACCACGGGCACACGTGTGACACCCACCTGCCAGAGAGGTCCGTGGTGAGAACCCAGGACCCACTAGAAGGACCTGTTATGTCACCACTGTGGTGCTGCCTGGCTCCAGAACTCCTATTTTATGCCAATTTTCTGAGTTTGGGTATTAAAAAGAGAAGTAAAAGAAATGGAGAAACTCTGAATAGTGGGTCTATTCGATCAATAACATCTATGAATGAGCAATGTGTGGCGAACACAGAACAAAATCTATTCTAAAACAGAGACCTTGTTCAGATAAATCTAGAAAAAAGCCTGTGGAAAATTGTAATTGATAAGAAGGAGAATCAGAAATGATGAATAATACAAGAGCAACTTGGGGATGGAGACCTGGAGGAGCGTTGGCCAGGAGCTGAGAGTCCATGTGCCCGCAGCAATGCCATTCGGCTGCTTCTGAACACTGTTCTAAGTGGCTGATGACAGAGGACCCTACTGTGAGGGACTGTGAGTGGAAAAAGAGAAGAGAGGAAGAGCCTAAGTTGATGTGGAAGAGACCCACCCAGGCTTCCCCAGGACAACAGGCTTTCTGGAAGTCACTGATCCTAAAATCAACCCCCCACCAGGATTGCTTTTAGAGCATGCATTCCTAGAGAATAGGCAGCGTAGTTGTTATGGGGGTGGGAGGGCACGCAGATCCCTAAAATAAAATACTTATGTAACACTGACCCATCCCAGAGGGACTTGGCTGCCAAACTTTCTAGGAGGAAGCCCCACATGCTTATCTTAGAAATCGTGGGTTTCTTGCTTTGAGTTCTATATCTGCACCCTGACCAGTGCGTGCTCGCCAGCACAGCCCTGGCAGAGCAAGGAAACAGGTCACAGGCAAGCCCGGAATACTGCAAATAGCAGTCTTGAAATCATTATCCGGGTTGATGAAGCCCAGTTCTGCCAAGAGAGAACTTCCGTAGACTTCCTGACAAATGCTGAGGTTCCGGGTAAGTCTGTTTTTCCTCTATGAACAGGTTTCTTAGTAACTCTTAACTAAGTTTCTGTAACCCGGCCGGTAATCTGGTTGTCTACTCACCTCCAAGACATTGCTCATTTCTCACTAATGGTGGGATTTTTATACAGAAATATAGGAAAATTGAGTGAAGGAAAGTGAATCATAACAATTTTCAATAGTTTTCTCATTCGTTTTATCACCATCATTTCAAAGAAAATGAAACCATTAATCAAATAGAGATTTTTTTTTTCTGTCTTTTAAATACACTTTCTAATCATTAAAACTATCTGATCTTTCCTGAGTGTGGCATGCACTCTCATGACCGTGCCTGTTATTTCGTTCTCTAAGACTTTTCATTGATGCGTATCTTTTGAAAATGTGCTTAGTCCTCAGTGCTTAACTAAAAAGGTCCTTCATTCTTTGAGACCACTATCCAGGAAGTTTAAATGCACCATGACATACTGCTAGTAAATTTATTATACTATTTTTTTTTTACTATTATTATTCCTAGATCTTTACAATTCTCTTCCTATTTTCTGTTAACCCACTTTAATAATAGCTTACAGTTAATGAGAGCTCACCAGGTGCATTATTTCATTTAATTCTCATGAGACGCCCTATGAAGGAGACACTTATTAGCCCCATTTTACAGATGGAAAAACTGAGACATAGAAGGGACTTGCTCTAAGTCAGTCTTGCAAGTTGCGGAGCAGGTTTCTTAATCCAGAGAAGTTGGGGTACAGAAACTTACTTAACTACTAAACTCTACCTGATAATGTATGCATTAAAAACAAACAAAGAAATAAAACGAACTACCTATGTAAGTACACAAAAGCAAAAGGTCAAATTTTTAGGCTTCACATAGTCAAAAAGAACAACTGGCTCCCTCAGAAATGCGGTCAGGTGTTGCTGCTCATGTTACCAGAGCGCAGCAGCCTTGTTACCCAGCTGTCTGTGTGAGTGACACTGCGACACGGAACATGCTTTATGGTCATTTTTCTTCTGTACGTGCATTTTGTCCCTTTCCTGGGAATGAGATCACAAATGTACTTTAAAAACAGTCTTGAAGCAAGAGCTGTAATTTACCGAAAATTGATTTCTTAATCGAAATATTTTCTGTGAATTTGCATTAAATGTAAGGCGTCTTTATTTAGGAAAGATCTCAATATGTGTTGTGTAAGACCACAAGTCTGAGGTTTTTATTTCCTTCTTGTCCCTAATTTTTTTATTATAGAGCCGGTGTGCTCACTGGAGAGAGAAGGACAGAGAGCAAGAGAAAGTGGGAATGTAACCTCCATGGGGCGTGGTCACACACAATCACCTCTCCTCTACCGATCCTTTGAGGTTGGGGGCCTTGCCTGCACACGTGCCCAACATGCCTTTTTTTTTTTTAGATTTTGCCCTAGGACACATATGCTCATGAGAGAGAGTGAGAGTGCAAGAGAGAGAGAGAGAGAGAGACAGTGACAGTGAGAAGGAAAGTAAGAAATCCCCCTCGAGGCAGAGTGGTCATGTAGCAAGGCCCTCTCCTCCATTCTCCTCCTGAGTTTTCTGGCATGCACGACACACACCAGGCATGATTTTTCAAGCCACCAGGACTGGGACTGGAACTGTAGTTAGCCACATGGGAGTCCAGTTTCTGAACAACCACTCCACCTGCTGGCTCCTCCTCAGTACGTCTTTCAAGCCACCAGGTCTGGGAATCAAACTGCAGTTAGCCATGGATTATTCTGTTACTCATTTTGAATTTGTGCTCCTGAAATCCAAAAGCCCAGAAAAGTGCTCGATACTTCACAAAATATTTAAACTGAGTAGGAATGCTAGCACTAAAAGTTGGGAGAGATTGAGGACTCCAAAACCTGTTTAATTCTAAGCAGAAGCGTCTGCTTTTATTCAAAAGAGGAAAACCATCCTCTGGAAGTCGGAGCTACTTGTCTACTCATCCTGTCACGTTTGACCTATCTGATGTTCTGCTTCCTGTTTTGGTTTTGTCTGGATGTTGGGTAGAGCTTTTTCCACGGTTTGGTTGTTGTAATCACAATTTTATTTAGCAATACATACGTGGATTTATAAATGGGTTATATTAAGGCAAAAGTTATTTCTCTTTTAAAAATTTGTGATGGTTGTCAGGGTTGTCACACAAACAACAGCAATGAGCCAAGGCTTCATGCCTCCAATACTGTCTAGGGTAACTGAAGAAATACACACACACACACACACACACACACACACACACACATCTATGTATGTAGGAAGCACTTTGTAATTTTTATTTTACTTTTTGAGAGAGATTTTTGCTGTAGGGTACATGCGCTCGTCAGAGAGACAGAGAGGCAGAAAGCAAGAAATCATCCTCCGGGGGGATGGCCATACTGCAATCTCTTCTCTTCCATTCTCCTCTTGAGATTTTGGGCACACATGCACATGTGCCCAGCATGAATTTTAAGCTGCTTGCTCTTGGACTTGAAATGTGGTCAACTGTGGGAATCCAACAACAAAACCACACGTCACCTGCTGGCCCCAATTTTTGTAACTTTTAAGGAAAGATGGTAAACTGCCAATGATAAGACAGTATTCAAAAGTTCTGAGTGAAGACTGATTTTTTTTTTAATCTAACAGAACACACTTTTATACTTATGTTTCATTTAATTATTTCATCATGTACCATTATTGCTGGAGATCAATTCTTGCCCAGTAGAAATAACTACAGAGAAACGTATGTGACAACATGCCAATATCTAGGGCCATTGTTTAGCTGGGCAATAGAGTACTGATCGAAATAAAGGTGAAATAAGATCTGATAGCAAACAGGAGCATATTAGAGGTATACAGTGTTAGTTCCAGAATTCCAGCCGAATTAAGGGCTGTCTGTTTAACTGTAACGTCGACAAGACACAAGTAAGGAAGCGCTTTTGCATGAAACGAGTGGCTGTGATGTGTTGAAGGCAGTGCCTTTGCTAATAGGAAAGACGGGTGAGAATCGTGTGAAACAGCTGAATGACTAGTGAGAGACAAGTGAGAGCAAAGCAAATCACGAATGCGTTTTGAATATGGCAATTTGCAATGTACGACTTGAAATACTAACTGCAGGGTTTATCTTTCAAGGGGAATGTCTACAGCATCTTGTCATTTTTAAGTATAGAATCTATTGTTTCCCAAACAATTAAAAATGTTCTGCGACATCAGTAAGTCCCCTATTTCCCAAGTTTAAAACGTTTATTTTGTAATCCTAATGGCTCTAGTTCTCTTCCTCTTCACAGTGAATGCTGTAGTTTTAAAAATAGGAGATGTATCCTGTGACACGTTAAACTTGGGTTCCTCTGGAATGCAATCTGTCTCTCTTAGGTCACATCAAATTGACTAGCAATGTCCTGTGAAATACCATCGCTCCGCGAACATTTATCCAAATGGCACATCTGAATCAGTGCAGCTTACGTTTATTTTTCCAGACCTCCTGCTCTAAGAAAGGTCACAATCTCCAGAATTGGCAATTTTTCCTCATGTCTACCGCGGGTCTCCCAGGAGCTGACCACGTGAAGCAGGGGTCAATCCCACACAGATCCGCTTGGGTTTCTTATTGTCTGTGCAACTCTCGTTTCTCCGAATATAGTGGGTGCATATCAGACTTCATCTAGTGCTCCGTCCTTGGAGTAGTGGGTCATCAGCAGACACACCGACGCACGAACACACAAATCACTTTTACCCAGCCACTCTGCCTGACTGTGTTCTGGAGGCTCATCCGGGTCATTTCTTCCTGCCTTCTTTGTGGAACTGTAAGGGATGCAGGTGTGAGCATCTGTCTGTGTGCTTTACTGCTACACAGTCTGACTGCAGATCTTAGCCAATCAGAGAGACAGAGAGGCAGAAAGCAAGAAATCATCCTCCGGGGGGATGGCCATACTGCAATCTCTTCTCTTCCATTCTCCTCTTGAGATTTTGGGCACACATGCACATGTGCCCAGCATGAATTTTAAGCTGCTTGCTCTTGGACTTGAAATGTGGTCAACTGTGGGAATCCAACAACAAAACCACACGTCACCTGCTGGCCCCAATTTTTGTAACTTTTAAGGAAAGATGGTAAACTGCCAATGATAAGACAGTATTCAAAAGTTCTGAGTGAAGACTGATTTTTTTTTTAATCTAACAGAACACACTTTTATACTTATGTTTCATTTAATTATTTCATCATGTACCATTATTGCTGGAGATCAATTCTTGCCCAGTAGAAATAACTACAGAGAAACGTATGTGACAACATGCCAATATCTAGGGCCATTGTTTAGCTGGGCAATAGAGTACTGATCGAAATAAAGGTGAAATAAGATCTGATAGCAAACAGGAGCATATTAGAGGTATACAGTGTTAGTTCCAGAATTCCAGCCGAATTAAGGGCTGTCTGTTTAACTGTAACGTCGACAAGACACAAGTAAGGAAGCGCTTTTGCATGAAACGAGTGGCTGTGATGTGTTGAAGGCAGTGCCTTTGCTAATAGGAAAGACGGGTGAGAATCGTGTGAAACAGCTGAATGACTAGTGAGAGACAAGTGAGAGCAAAGCAAATCACGAATGCGTTTTGAATATGGCAATTTGCAATGTACGACTTGAAATACTAACTGCAGGGTTTATCTTTCAAGGGGAATGTCTACAGCATCTTGTCATTTTTAAGTATAGAATCTATTGTTTCCCAAACAATTAAAAATGTTCTGCGACATCAGTAAGTCCCCTATTTCCCAAGTTTAAAACGTTTATTTTGTAATCCTAATGGCTCTAGTTCTCTTCCTCTTCACAGTGAATGCTGTAGTTTTAAAAATAGGAGATGTATCCTGTGACACGTTAAACTTGGGTTCCTCTGGAATGCAATCTGTCTCTCTTAGGTCACATCAAATTGACTAGCAATGTCCTGTGAAATACCATCGCTCCGCGAACATTTATCCAAATGGCACATCTGAATCAGTGCAGCTTACGTTTATTTTTCCAGACCTCCTGCTCTAAGAAAGGTCACAATCTCCAGAATTGGCAATTTTTCCTCATGTCTACCGCGGGTCTCCCAGGAGCTGACCACGTGAAGCAGGGGTCAATCCCACACAGATCCGCTTGGGTTTCTTATTGTCTGTGCAACTCTCGTTTCTCCGAATATAGTGGGTGCATATCAGACTTCATCTAGTGCTCCGTCCTTGGAGTAGTGGGTCATCAGCAGACACACCGACGCACGAACACACAAATCACTTTTACCCAGCCACTCTGCCTGACTGTGTTCTGGAGGCTCATCCGGGTCATTTCTTCCTGCCTTCTTTGTGGAACTGTAAGGGATGCAGGTGTGAGCATCTGTCTGTGTGCTTTACTGCTACACAGTCTGACTGCAGATCTTAGCCAAGATATTTTTCACGTTTTTATGGCAAATATCTGTCATCCTTAACACCGAACAGCGGGATCGATCTACTGAAATGACTGACTTGGTGAGAGATGAGTAGAATAGCTGGATAGTAGTGAAAATGTTTAAAATCTCAGAGTGGCATAATGAAGTGTTAGCTTAAAATGTGAATTTTTTTTTCCCTTCAATGCATAGATAAGTTTGAGAAGTCTTACAACATTGTATACATGGTTCTGGAAGCGCTTTGGAATGCATGCATGCATTATGATTCTGATAACACCTGGATTAACTTGGTTTGCCCTCAACAATTACCCCATAATCGTGTCTCACCATAACATATTTTTATATCCCCATCTTAGATATAGGTCATTGAAACCAGTTTTAATTTTTAATATACATAAATGGAGCCATATGACGTAAACAGCTTTCTTTTTAAAAGTCATCAATGTATCCCTAAGCTCACCCGCGTTCCTGGCTTCCCTCAGAGGTGCCCTTTCCTCCGCCTCATCGTGCTCATAGTTTCCACTGGCATTCGCTCCTCCAGTCTCCCAGATCTATAACGATCCTTCAGTAAATAACAGTGCCACATGTCTTCAGTGGCACTTTGTGAAACCTCCTTGAGTCGTGTCCCAGGGAGCGGATCTGTGCGTGTTTCATTTGGCTGAGTAGGCCCCATCTGATCTGCAGCACCCCCTCTGGGAACTGCAGAGAATGGGGGTGTCCACATCTCCAGCCCTGCCTGAGAGGTGTGCAGCTTTCGAAGGGAAGGGAAGGGAAGCGATAGGCCGTCATTGCTTGGATTAGCATTCCTCTGGTTATCACAGTTTGGGGTACCTCATCTTCTTAGCATGTTTGGATTTCTCTGCCAGAAATTATCTGATGTGCCCTTCATTTTTTTGGGGGGAAATTGAGGCTTTTTTCCTGGATGATTTTCAGACTGATTGGTGTACTTTTTGCTTCTTGGGTTGTATTTTGATAATTCGATTAAAGCTTTTTTTTTTTTTTTCTGAATCATAATCATTTCTAACGTTTCTTCCACTGAATATTTCTTGTACATTCAGGTTTTAATCTAAGTAGATTTTCCATTGTCATGTGATCTAGGTAAGGTCCATTTTTAAAAATTTGTCCTTTTAGTAAACCAGTTTTCCCAATGATTACATTCTTATTAATGATCACAGAATTCCTAACATGCTGTGTGTATGTGAGCTCTCTGTTCTAGTGGCCCGTTTGTCTTTTTTTGCACCGATAGCATTTGAACTCATCATGCCGTGAGAAAAGATAAGGTGGCTTCGAAGATACAGATCTACCTCAGGGCTGCGAGACCTTCCAGACATCCTAGTGACTCAGGAGCACAGGCTTTTGGAGAATCCTGCACCTTGTTGGTTACTGTTAATATTTATGAGCCCGAGGGAAGGATAGACTAGAAGTTTTCATGCTGACAATTAATTAGATGCTCCAGTACAGAAGGGACGCGCCTTACACTGCCTGACAATTCATCATCCAAAAGCAAGGGTCCAGGAAATAATATCCTTCCACATGACCACAGCGTGGAAATCCAAAACAGTGCTCAGTGAACAGCACTCATGACTGCCGTAACTTATATCTGGGTATTTGTCGCTGTGGGTTTTTCCTTTTAGGTTGGCTTCCATATTGGAGGGTCTTTTATGCCATACACATTTTAGAGACTCATACAAAAACACAACTGGAGTTTTAAATGGGATGTCTTGGAACTCCTACATTGATCTAGGTTGATTTCCTTGACTAGTAGTGTTTTTGAGATTGATCAATGTGACTGGAGGAAGCTGTAGCTCTTTATTTTAATGACTGTCTAAAGAATTTACAGTGCAACTGTCATTCAACTTTTCTTGAATATTCAACCTGTTGCTTTCTGCTTGGGACTATTACCATTAATATCAAAATTGGCACCCTTACATGATGTTTGATGTAAATGTATATGCATATTTACATACATTTATATATTATATATAATGTGTGTATGTATATAAACTGTAAACCATGCAACAGAGTCTTTTATTATGTATGAGGTTTTCAATTACTTTGTCACTCTCTCCATACACAGGGAAAAATAGGTGTGCTAATATCGTAACTTGCAGACTTGATTGTTGCCTACAGAAGGGAAAATTATCCCCCAAGAAGCCAACTCATCTGCCAACTTCCTAAAACACGGAGACGAACCTGGGAGACGGATTGTCCTCCATCTAAACCTTCTTTCACCACAATTCCATGGCCCTTCTTCAAGCCCAGATCAGCATCACATTTCTTGCCAACGATTATTAAGCATCCAACAAGACTTCCTTCATAATCTTCTGCTTCAGAAATCTGGAGAATATGTTCCTTGGCTATCACCAGAAAATGGGTTGGTGCTGGAGGAGAAATAGCATAGGAAATAAGACATCGGTCATCCTCAAGCACGACTTCGGCTGGGATTTTCCTTGCTCATGATCTTCCCAGACCGTGTCCCCATCAGCTCAGGCTCCCTGAGCCTGAGAAATCTCATAGGCCATCTTGGCGTCCTGGGGGATCTTGGGAAAATGGAAGAACCAGGGTAGATGGCAGAGGGTGGGATATATATATTTTTAAAGTTTATTTAGTTTTCTCTTTCCACCATGAGTGAGAGAGACAGACAGCCACCTCCAACAGAGTCTTTAAACATGAAGCTCCATCCCCAGCTTTAGCGGCCCTGGATCGTGGGCACACTCATGGCCATGTTCACAGAGGTCTTGCCTGGGACCTGGACACTGCCCACGTGGGCAGCCTCATATCCCCTTGTTGTGCTCCACCATCTGGTCTCTGTGCATGATTCTCCTAGGAACACTTCTAAAGGGAAAATTCCTTCAGTTTCAATTTAACCAACCACAGGTTTCTTTTTAAGAATTTGAGAAAAAAATTAAGATTGACCCCGTTGGGTCAGGGTCATAGCTTTTGCCCAATCAATTACAGTTAAGGCGCAGGATTAGGAGGCACACTGCCCATTTAAAGGGGACTACAGAAGCTACACCTTGATGAATAGGCATAGCCATGGAAGGGAAATTGAATTATTTTTCCATTCAATTCACTACAAATTAACCTAATAACCTTTTTATCTTTGGGATTCATGATTCTAGCTAATGATATACCCATCCACATAGTCCCTCAACCATAAACCTAAGCTTCAGCTAATAACATGCTTTATCTTTACCACGAGTAACTAATCAGATTACTGCCTGAATATTTGCATCTGTTCCCCTGACTCACTGGTATTTCTCTTCCCGGCAATCATTTCTCTTATTCAGACTCTTGCCTCCCAGTTGTGGATGGGGCCATGGGGCCAGACAGAGGCATGGCAAAAAAATCTTGACAGCTGTCTGAGACAGTCCCGCATGGGAAGGCTTCCTGCTCAAGTCTAGAGAGACCTCCCTAAGTGCCCTGGCCACTCTCAAGTCAACGACCGAGGCTGGCTGCAGGCTGGAGATGGGTTGCGGTGCTGGGACCTGTCAGAGGTGCCGTCTCTTTCTTTTTCTCTCTGTTTCTCTTGCTCATGGACAAAATCAATAGATTTTTTTTAAAAAAAGAAAGAAAGAATAACAACTGTGGAGGCATCCCAGCCATGTTTATGCTCCTGTCATCTCAAGATGACATTTTCTTTAATTCCACCCAAATAATTTTAAAAATAATCTTGTGAAATATTTATGTTCGAGCATGCTTAAAACTCTTCAGAAGCTATGTAATCACAGGTTAGAGTCCAGTTTTTTATTATTTATTAAGTGCGATTTATTCATTCATTTATTTTTAATTTGACAGAGAGAGACACAGACAAGAGAGAGAGAGAAAGAGGGGAACTGAGAAAGCAAGCTACCAAGTCCAGGACTCGAGCCATGGTCAGCCATGTGGGAGTGTCCAGTGTCTTAACCACCACGCCACCTGCTGGTCCCCTAGAGTCCAGTTTTTTAAAATATATTCTATGAATATTTTTAATAGCCTATTATTGACTAACAAAATAGGGCAAGAAAGAAAGAACCCTTACTGTCTAAATGTTTTTTTCCTTTTGAATTTATTTATTTTGCATTCATTCACTGTACATCATTACAGCATACAAAATGCTACTTCCTATTCAAAATACAGTGAATATTGGCTTAATCAAGGATATTACGATACATGTTATCATCAACATATAATTTTTGATTTCTTGTTTCATATATACATATCATTTTTACTCTTGATTCCCTACTTCTCACTTTCTGCCAATTTCCACCTCCTCCCACACTGTCTCTGGTATATACGTTGCTTTCTGTGCCCTTCCTTTTTTCCCCATACTTTATTGATTCATAAAATATCTTAATTAATCTAAATACTTTCAATAGCAAGTTTAGCTGATATGTACATATTTCTAAACATGTACGACTTTAGGCATAAAACAAAAAAACAACTCCTTATCATCCACAGACAACACAATAGAACTCTTAGAAATGTCAGATAAAGAATTTAGAATATTCATAGTGACAAAGCTAGCAGAGATGCTAGAGAAAAGAGGCAATGAACTCCAGAAAGTGAGGAAGTTCTTGTATGATATGAAAGAGGAAATACACGTCATAAGAAAGAATCAAATGGAAATGTTAGAGATAAAGGTTGGAATGCAGGAAATTCAAACCTCCTTGAAAGCATTAAAAGTAGATTAGATCATGCAGAAGATTGAATCTCAGGTGTAGAAGATAGAACCTCTGACCTAGAAAAATTCGCCACAAAGACTGAGAAAATAACCCCACCAAATGAGAATAATATACAAGAAGTACTAGATACCATTAAATATCCATACATCTGGATAATCGGTATTCCAGAAGGTGAAGAAACTAATAAGGCCATTGATCATTTATTCCATGAAATCATCAAAAAAACCCCAAAACTCTAAATCTAGAGAGGCATTCATATTTAAGAACAACAAAGGACCCCAAGTAGAATCAACCCAAAAAATTCTTCTCCAAGGCACATCATAGCCAGATTCACCAAAACCAAAGAGACAAGATACTGAAATTAGCAAGAGAGAAACTTCCGATTACTTACAAAGGATATCCCATCAGGCTATCCTGGATCTCTCATTGGAAACAATGTGAGCAAGGAAAGAATGGGAAAACATATTCAAAGGGCTACATAAAAAACAATTTTGACCAAGAATACTGTACCTGGCAAGATTATCCTTCATATGGGAAGAACAGACAAAAACATTTTCAGATAAACAAAACCTGAAAGAATTTACCAACACCAGACCAGCTCTCCAAGAAGTTCTGAAGGGAGTACTGTACTAAGAAAACTAAAATTAGACACATACAAATAAGAATACGAGAAAAAACCAAGAGAATGGCTAACTTAATGGTAGGGACAAATCCAGCGTTGAATATTAACTTTCAGAATTTAAATGGAAAGATCGGACCTCAACAGAAAAGAGATTAATTACATGCGACTGAACTGGTGAAATAGAATTTTATGACTTTTGACTATAACATTAATGATTTTCTTCTACGCTTTGATTTCCAGATTTAAAAATTTTTATCTTCTCTTGAACTGTTGATCGGTTCATCTTTCTACTCTTTGAACAGAATCCTAACCTTTCTCCTGACTTTAAGTCTTAAGCAAATTTCTCTTAACATTTTTCGATTTTGATTTATTAAAGCTAAAATATTTTTCTTGATATTAAAAATATTTTTAAAATATCTACTTAATGGCTGCAGTAAGCTATAGAACCTCAGTTAGGTGCTACTTTATAGTATGTTCATTATACTCACTGAGTTTTAAGTCTAGAGTTCAGTTTTTTCAACATTGGCATGCAAGATTATCTGCACTCTCTCTCAGATTTTCCTCCTCTCATTTCATCTGCTCATCTCCCCCATTCGAAACCAGCCTTCCCCTCCCTCCATCCCATGTCCTTCCTGTGCCTACACTGTGCAATATGATTAGCTCCTGAAATAACTTACCATGTGGTGTTTCGTTTAATTGCTTTCATACTTGTTTATGTGTGTATGTGCAAATCCTTGATTGCTGAGCTTTGAGGTGCTTTTTCTTTCTTGTATCTCCAACGCCTAGTGCAGTGCCCAATAATAACAGAGCCTTGCTGAATTAATAGAAGCTGGGACGAACGCTTGATTCTTCTGATACTCAAAAACTAATCCAGTTGGTAATCAAATTCATATCCTTAATACGCTTCATTTTCATTCTCTCTTCTCCAAATAAAAGGCTACTTGTCCAGCTTTTGAACTCTCTTTAACTGGGTCATTTAATTGTCTCTGAATATCTATAACCTGACCTCCAAAGTGTTTTTCCTGCTTATAGTCTTACCTTTAACTCCCTCTGCCTCCAGATTTGATTCATCAGTTACACTAGTACTGATAGAATTGTTCTAAATTCAGTACTAGTATATTTAGTTTATTTATGCATTTTCTTCTTGAGAGAGATAGAGAGGCATTCTGAACAGGGTCTTCATGCTGCGATCATCCCCCAGCCCTGCAGCCAGGCAGGATTAAGGGTGCACCCCCATAGTTCAGGTAGACTCAGAACAAAAACCCAGAGTCTTCTCAAATGGCCTCTAGCATCGCAGAGTAGCTCTCCTACAGCTGGTGCCACTGCAGCTGGGCCTCCATGCTGATACTTGAAATAATTGGCACAAAGTTTATCCTTCCTCTCATTGCCATTGGGCATGGCATGGGCTTCTAAGACCTTTCCTTTATTCACTGTTCTCCGCCTTAAATTCTTCTCCAGCCATAATGTAATCCTGCAATGAATGAAGTGCAGGGGGTCATTACATACCTCAGTGTCTGTTCAGTAGCTTTTGTCACTGTGTGTCCTCTCTCTTGCCACTTGTATAATTTTAAGATTATTTTCATAGTCTAATACCTTAATCATATCTTTAAGCCATGCAAGCACAATATCCTTTTCTCTTATTAATTTATAAGTCTACACAAACCTATTGAAGTTGTCCTGAAGATGTGAAATGGTCTTAGCCTTCATGGACCTTTTATTGAATTCATGAATTACTGGAAGAACAGCAAGTAAAATATATTAGGGGTTCTCACTGATGCATTCCTGTAAGGTTCAATTCTGGACTTACCCAGAGTTATTCAGATTCCTGGGAACACCCCTGGAATTTGTAACGTTGTAAAAGGTTTATTCACTTAGATTAAAGTGCTGTTAACGGTAAGTTGCTCTGTGTAGAAGAAAAGCTTTAGGGAAGAATTAGTGGAGAGGTTTTATGCCTGTCATAGCAGTGGTTCAGTAAAACCACTGTGTTAGTCAGCAAGTATAAGCAGTTCTCCCAGTAAATCACTCAGATGTTTACATATAGTTAGTTCAGAAGTTTTACACTTAGTATGAATGCCCAGATAATAATAGTGTGATCTATCTATCTACATATGCCCAAACATAAAGACAAACACGTATTTCACATATGTAGCTGGAAAAATAAACATTCCTAAGATAGGTTTCAAATAAGTTTGATTAGATGATTCTAAAACCAGGTGTTCTGGGAGCATTGTAGATATTTTGCATTTAGGAAAATACTTTATAAACACAGGGTTAAATATAGCTCTTTCCAAAAACCACGGTATCCTAAAGAGCCATCGATTTGCACATTGCTTAGCAACATAATCATAACACTTCTAAAATTTAGAAACCAAAGATGCAAAAGATCTAATGTCATAGTTGTTTCCATGTCTCATGGTGAGGTATGGATGAAATATTTCCGTTCTATGCAGCGAGGATCTCAAAAAATGCAGTCCAGGCAAACCATTAGTATACAGTTTTGTTAAAGAGAACATTCGAGAGTAGTCTGGAGAGTTTTCTGCATTATATATTTCTTCTTAGATTTTAAAGGACCCCATTGTGAGAGAAATGGCTAATACTGAGAAGAAAAAAATTAGGGCTGAAAGTGACTTTGACATATATGAGCAATCCTTGATAGTAACACTTTGTGTCGCCTTCATTCCGCAGTGGAACTTGATCTGACTGCTAAAAACAGCACAAAGGAAATTCATTTAAATTTGAGCAAGAGTAATTTGTATCAAGCATAAGAAGAGTATTTCTGGTTCAAAGAGAAGTTAGATGAAAGCTGTATTTTTCCATTCACTGAAAATAATTAAATACATACGAACACATGATTAGGACCAAAAAGTTATAAGATACAGGTAACAAAGCCAAATTGACAACCAAGCTCTGGATGACTGTCCCTTTATTCCCCTGCTTTCTCTATCAATGTTTTCTCTTAAATGTATGCATAAAAGAATTAATAGTCAGCAAATACCTTAACACATATCATATCTACATTCGATGGTTATAACATCATTTAGGTTGCTATTTTATTATGCTCTACAAGTGTTTGGGGAAGTATCTGAGGTAAAATCTCTACACTATCCCCAAGATACTGACAAAGCAAATGGTCCTCTTTCCTGGGAAGTTTGGATGGGAAACACAGAACCAGTTTTTCCAAGAGTGATAGTTGACTTACACACATGCAACCAGCACTCTTGCCAATTAAAGAATCGGTGTTGCCGAGAGATCTTCCCTTTCTTAGAAGTTTCTTTTCCCTTTCATTTCTAAAAGGAAACCTAACCCATAGCTAAGGGGAGTGTGTTTGTTTATGAAAGGAGCTGGCTAGATTAGTGAGATCTACCATGTGATTTTGGGTGTAAACTTAGTAATGTCAGTGGACCTGGAGACTCAGTTTAACCATGGACAATCAATCAATTCATGCCTATGTAATCAATCCTCAATAAAATAACTCTGGACAGTAGGAGTCAGGTGAGTCTTGGGGGCAATATTTAGTGTACATTGTCACATTGATTTCCAGAGGATAATGTGTTGGGAGAATAATGTGTCATGAGGACAAAAGCCGCTTCACACTTGAAAAACTCCCTAACTCTGCCCTTTGTGTCCCGCCCTTTGGCAGATTCTTGTTTGTACCTGTTCCCTCCATTACACTATAGCCATGAGTACAATGGTTCCACAAGTTTTATACATCTTTCCAGTGAATTATTGAAACTAAGGGTAGATTTTGGACATCCCAAATTTGCAGTTGGTGTCAGAAGTAAGAGTTTTTCAAGTATGGCGCCTTCAGACATTGCAGTTTGGTTAATCATGGGTAGATATACAAAAAACAATTTGAATGTAGTGCTCAAGAGGACAGAGCACTATGGAGAAAGGGAGAGTATAGATGCAGAAAAAGTGAAAATTACTCTTCAAGGGTCAGCAGGTGATGTGGTGGTTAAGGCACTAGACTCCTACTGGGTCCACAGTTTAAGCCCTAATCCCAGTGGCTTGAAACTCATGCCTGGCATGTGTGTGTGCAGGCCCCAAATGCCAAATCCCAGGAGGAGAAAGGAGGAGAAGGGGTTGTAGCATAACCACCCCACCCCCCACCCCCAGAATTGATTTCTTACTTTCCCTCTCAATGTCTCTCTCTGTCTCTCCCCAGTGAGTTCACACATCCTGAGGTCAAAACCTAAAAAAAAGAGAAAAAAAATTAAATTTAAAAAATAAATTATCTTTCAGGGCCATCAGATTTCTTGGTGGTTAGGGCACTGGACTTCCATATGGCTGACTGGAGTTCAAGTCCCGGACCTGGCAGCTTGCTTTCTCACATCTCATCTTTCTCTCTATATATATATGTAAGCCCTATAGCAAATATAAAAATAATAGTAGTAGTACATAAAGTAATACTTTAAAAAATTACCCTTAACCCATTCATGATAATGAAGAGATTCAAAGGTCTTGTAACTTCCATACTATTGTGGAATGACATCATTTTTGTCATTTTCCTACCTGAAAATAAAACAAAGCTTTAACATGATTTGTACAGTTTATGTAGTTAGGGTGCAGAGAAAAAATTTTAACATAAAGTAAAGTGGTCATGATTTCCTCCTACACAGCTGGTTATGAGAGTGAAGTTAAGTTATTCAGTAAAAATCTTAGAGCAGCACTCGCAGAAGTCAAACGTGGTATTTTCGTAGTTAAAGAGGTGCACAAAGCATTGTTGCTGTTTTCCATTGCAGACTGGACAAAGTGCCAAGAACATCTCTCATTTACAAAGGGGATCTTACTTTGTCCAGACTCCAAGAATCATGACCATTGTGACAGACCAGTGAAATCTTGTGGAGTTTTTCTTTCATTCCTCAGTGTGCATAAGTGGATTTCAAAAAGTCTGTGGGAAGTGGAATTAAAACGTGAATTTTTGTTTGCACAAAGAGATTTTGAAATCCATATGCAGTGTTTTCATAGGACACATTTTCCTTACAGTTTTTGTCGATCTCTCACATATATCTTACTAAGGCATCTGAAGTGTTCACTAGATCCCCGAGAGACCAGATCAGCATGGCATTCTGGGGAACTTCCGGTAGTACGGAAGTTGATGTAAGTCTAAGACAAAATGGTAAAGGCATGATATTATTCCTGTCATAGGAAAGTGAACCGTTTCTCATTGTTTATACTGATTGAGTATAAAAATAATCTTAGCTCAATTGTTGGTTACTGTACAGGGACTTGATTCTATAACAGTGTGTCCACGTGACTGAATCATTGGTTGACTACATTTTAATAAGCTGTAGTTGTTTTCTAGAACTCATCTGGCTTTTGCATTGGCCAGAAAGTAAAGCTTTATGGAAATGTCGAATTAAAAAAAAAAAAAAAAGAAGCACTGACTTCTGACTTAGCATATTTCAAGCCCTTAATGGTAGCTTTGATCTCCAATACTCCAGAAATATACTAGTTTTAGTTAATTATCTTGGCAGGAGGGGAGAGCAGTTCTAAGGACTACCAGTGGCCCGTTCTACATCATAGTCCTCTCGCTATGGATTAAGGAACTAATAGAAAAAGTGTGAAGTTACAGAGTTATCTATTTAGACTGCACCTTCTCTAGATGCACTGTGAGAAGTGCTCAGGCCAAGACTCCATTCATCACTGGTATGGGTATGTATATAAATATATGCAGGAAAAAAAAAGCACTCTGTCACACTATGGATGGAAATGTTAGTATACCCAGTTAAAAGGACTAGAACAATTCTATTTGGCAAACTGAGAAGTGTGATCACTTAATTTGCAAAAGAATTATGCAATGTAGTCTCAGATACATAGTGTGATTTCTATCTCCAGAGGAACATTCCGCTCTTTACCAGAATAAACTTATACAAGGACATACCTAGATACTGGCTCTAAACTTGTGATTATCCCCAGAGACATAGTATTATTATATCAGAACTGCAGGTGGCCTCAATCTGCATTTTCATAATGTGATTCGAACATTTTTTTATGTTTGTTCATTTACATATCTTTTGAGAATTGTTTATTGAGGTCATTTACCCACTTTTAATTGGGTTTGTTTGTTTGCTATTGAATTCTCTTAGTTTCTTTTATATTTGGGGTTTCATCAGAGGGTTAGTATGCAGACACTGGATTGTCAGAAAAGTCATGACATATTTTCTATTTTTCTATGCAAAACGCATCATGACTTTTCTAACAGCTCAGTATTTTCTCGCTTTCTGTGTTGGCTCTGCATTATGCTGATCTTTTCATTTCCTTTGCACAGTTTTGGAGATTTGTCTAATTTTCCTTTTGTTGCATGTGCTTTTGAGGTTTTATTTGTGAACTCTTGGCTAGTATCAATGTTCTGAAGCAGTTCCCCTGTTTTCTTCTAGTAGTTTTAATGTTTCAGGTTTTATGTTTAAATTTTCATCCATTTGGAGCTGACTTTCATATATAGTGAGAGATTCAGGTTTAGCTTTATTCTTCTGCATATGGATATCCACTTCTCCCAGGAGAATGTCTTTTCCCCAAACACATTTTTTCTTAGTATTTTTGTTAAAAACCCTCTGATTAAAGAAGATTTTTTGCTGGTGACTTTGTCTTGATTCATATGCACTGTATTTGTGCTGGGAAAAAAGAGAACAAAATTATGTTTTATACATTGCAGAGATGTATGGTGATTAAATGTAAATAATAAATACTAAAAAATGTGAATGTCTGACTATATATATGTGTGTGTGTGTGTGTGTGTGTGTGTGTGTGTATATACACACACACTTATCGCTGGGTTCTCTGTTGTGTTCCAGTTGTCTACACGTCTATTCCCTTGCCAATACCATGCTGTTATTGTTACGGTGGCCCTATAATATATTTTTAAATCCAGTAGTGTGATGCCTCTAGCTCTATTCGTTTTACTCAGCACTGCTTTGACTATTTAGGATTTTTGATGATTCCATACAAATATTATAATTGTTTTTCTATTTCAGTGAACAAGGTCATTGGTGTTTTATTATATATTAAATTGAATTTGTATATTGCTTTTGGTAGTATAGACATTTTAACAGTATTTGTTTTTCCAATCCAATAAGATGGGATGTTTTTCCATGTTTTGTGTCTTCTTCAATTTCTTTAATCACTGCTTTCAGGTTTTCATTATAGATACATTACCTATGTGTTTGCATATATAGTTTTTATTATTTTCAGGTATGTTCCTTCTATGTCTAACTTTCTGAGTGATATTGTATTTTGTCAAATGCTTTTTCTACCCCTGTGGTTTTTGTCCCACATTTTGTTGATGTGGGACATCACATTTAGGAATTTGCATATGTTGAACTATCCCTGTCTCCTTGGGATGAAACCCACTTGGTCATGGTGAGTAAGTTTTTGATGTGCTGCCAAAGTTGATTCACTGACATTTTATTTAGAACTTTCGCATTTATGTTCTTTATGGATATTGGCCCATTGGTTTCTTTTTTGTTGTGTCTTTGTCTTGTTTTGGTATTAGAGTAATACTGGCCTAGTAGATTGATTTAGGGATGGCTCTGACAATCTCATTTTTTGGACTAGTTTGAGGAGCGTTAATAATTGCTCTTCTTTAAATGTTTTATGAAATTTACTGGTGACACCATTTTGGTCCTGAGTGTGTTTTTTTGTTGGGACTTTAATCACTGATTTAATCTCATCAGTTAATATTGGTCTATTCAGGTTGTTTATGTCTTCCTGATTCAGCCTTATTAGATTGTGTAGGTCCAGGGATTTATCCATTTTATCTAGATTTTTCAGTTTGTCAGTGTGCAGTTGTTTATAATAGTCCCTAATTATCTTTCATGTTCCTGTGATATCAGTTAGGTTTCCTTTTTCATTTCCAATTTTACTTATTTGGGCCTTCTCTCTCTATTTTTTACTCTAGTTAATCGTTTGTCAATTTTGTTTACCTTTGCAAAAAATACTTTTTGTTTCATTGATCATTTTTTGTCTAAAGTTTATTTCTTCTCTGATATTTCTTCTTTTTTTCTTTTGCTAATTTTGGAATTAGTTTGTTCTTGTTTGTCTAGTTTCTTGACAGAGGTCATTGACTTGTTTATTTAAATTATTTTATTTTGTTTATTTGGATGAAAGCATTTATTGTTCTAAACTTCTCTCTTAAAACTGCTGTAGCCTGTAAGCTTGGTATGTTGTGTTTTCATTTTGATTTGTGTTAAAAAATTGTTTCATTTCCATCTTGATTTATTCTTTAACCTTTTAGGAATGTATTATTTCATTTTCATGTATTTTTATGATTGTCAATGATCCTTGTGTTGCTGATTTTTTGTTTTAGTCCTTTGTGGTCAGTCAGGGTACTCAATGCTATTTCTGTTTTCTACTTCAGGATTTGTTTTGCAGTCTAATATGTGGCCTATCCTGCGAAATGAACCTTATGCTAATAAAACAAATGTGTACTGTGCAATTCTCGGGAATAAAATTGTGGGATTGTCTGTTAGGTCCATTCTGTCAGTGGTATAGTTTACATTCAATGTTTCTATATTGTTTTTTGTCTAGATAAACTGTTCAGTGCTTAGAGAGAGGGATGTTGAAGTCTCCGACTATTATTGAATTGCACTTGATCTCTTCTTCTGATTCTAGTTATATGGTTTGATGAATTTAGGTGCTGTTGTGTGGGGTACAGATATATTCATAATTATTATGTCTTTTTGATTTATTATTCTCTTTATTACTAAATATTGTACTCTTTTTTTGCAGTTGTTGAAGTGAATGCTATTTGATCTGATATCAGTATAACAACTTCTACTTTCTTTTGGCTTCCATTTGGGTTGAATACTTTTTTCTATCCTTTCATTTCCAGTCTATGTGTGTTTTTATAGGTGAGGTAAATTTCTTGTAGGTCGATATAGTCAAGTTTTGTTTTCTTATTTATTTAGCTAGTCTGCACCTGTTCGATGGAGAATTTAATCCATTTACATGGAGAGTTAGTATAGATAGATTAGACCTTACTCTTGTCATTTGGTTAGATGTTTTCTGTTTGTGTGTATATGTGTGTGTGTTCTTTGTTTCTTTTAAGTCTGTGGTTGTGGTTTGGTGATTTGCTGTGGTAATGGCATTTGATTTTTTTCTGTTTCTCATTTGTGTATCTAGACTACCTGCACATTTCTTTTTTTTTTAATATGTTGGTAGTTATTGTTCTTTGCTTCTAGATGTAGAACTACTCTATGGATTTCTTATAAGGGCAGTCAGGTTAACACCTCTGGTTTTTGCATGTCTAAGAAAGATTTTATTTTTCCTTCTATTCTGAAGAATAGGTTTGCTGAATATACTATTCTAGGGTAACAGGTGTTTTTTGTTTATTTTTGATTTTTTAAATTTTGAATATATTATCCCATTCTCTATGAACCTGCTTGGCTTCTGCAGAGATATCCACAGTTAGCCTGATGGGTTTTTCAGTACATGTACCATGGTACTTTCCTGTTGCTGTTTCTAAAATTTATTTTTTCTTTTATTTTGATCTTTGGCTTTTAACATTTTAATAGTAATATGGCTCAGTGAGGATTTCTTTTGATTGAATTTGTCTGACGATCTTTGAACTTTATTACACAGATGTCCAAATCTCTTGCAATACTTGGGAAGTTTTCAGCTATTATATTACTAAATAAGTTTTTAATTTTGGACTTTGTCTTTTTCCTACTGGAACTTCTATTATGCAAACATTTGTTTGCTATGGTATCACATACATCATCTGATAAGCTATTTTAACTCTTTTTCATTTATTTTTCTACTTTTTTGCCCTTGACTGAATGACCACCAAAGTCTGAGATTTCTTCCTGGTCTTAGATTCTATCTTTCACTTATTCTAGTCTTCTGGTGAAGATATCTAACGTATTATTAATTTCATTATTTGTTTCTGTTTGAATATTTCTTTTTGCTTCTTTTTTAAAAAATTATTTATTTAATTTTATTTATTTATTCATTTATTTTAATTTGACCAGAGAGAAACAGAGAGAGAGAGAGTAAGTGAGAAAGCAAGCCACCAGGTCCGGGACTCAAACCGTAGTCAGCCAGTTGGTAGTGTCCAGCACCTTAGCCACTATGCCACCTGCTGGTCCCTTTGCTTCTTTTTTTATGATTTCTATATTTTCGTCGAATTTGTCATTTTGGTCTTGTAGTGTTTCCCTGATTTCATTGAACTGTTTGTTAGTATTTTTCTGCTTCATGCTGAGTTTCTTTAGAATCATCATTGTGGATTCCCATTCAGGTATCTCAAGGAATTCCTTAACTTTGGGATTTATCACTGGAAAATGATTATGTTCCTTTAGAAGTGTTAAGTTTCTTAGCTTTGTCACGTGTGTTCTATCCCTGTGCTGAAATGTAGGATAGTCACCTTTTTCTAATTTGGGGGTAGCTTTCTAAATGGAATTTGTTTTCTTTTGAGAACCTGCCTCTTAGTGTTGATTAGACTGAGTGCTTTGGTTTGGAGGGGTGTATCATGCGTTCTCTGCAGGCTGTCCTCCGCCGTTGTACACACTGACTGTGGGACCAGCCAGGGCTTTGCCTCCATGTCACAGACTTCCCACTTGTGGCCGCTGTGGTGCAGTTCTGTTGGAAGTGGTAGGGACCATGGGTGTTTTCAGCCCTGATGAGACTGTCAGCCCCAGGAGTGGGGAGAGAACAGTCTCTAGGATGGCAGGACTGAGAGACCAGTCTGCAGAGGCTGAAGAGCTTTGGTAGGGGCAGGCTCCTTGTGTGTGGCTCCCTCAGGCGCTGCACTCAGTGCAGGTCAGGAGTAGGGGGTCAGCCATGTCTGGAGGGCTCCCAGAAGTGGAGCATCCAAGTGCTTGAGTGCAGCTCTGTCTGGACTGACACCTGTCGCAGAGGCCTGCAGCTCCTGGAGGGCTCCCACAGGAGGCTGGGAACCTAAAATAGATCGAGGCTAATGTCCTGGAGCTGTGGTACGAGGCAGGCCCAAGGCCCCACCTCTTGACATCGCAGCTGGACCAAGTCTTCACGCTTTAATTGACAGCCAAATCTCAACACATGAATGTCTGAAGAACATTCAGATCATGGCTGCACCATTCTTTGGCTTCTCCGGCTCTGAGAACAGAATGCTTAATTTCATTGTGATAGTCTGCTACTGGTAAGCGGCTCCCACGCTACCCCAGGATAACAGTGCTCCATATCGTGAGCAGTGAATGTCTAAAAGCCTCGGTAAAGCTTGCCCTGCAGGTCTTCCTGGAGAAAGCGCTCATTCCTAGTTGATCCACTACAGTGTCCCCACGCCCATAAGCCCTTCACATTTATTCTCCATAGAATATATTTTTCACTATCTCAAGGCCATAGGTTATGCTGCCTATCAGTCAACCAGCTTTGCATGTTGAGCTCATTCTTAGGTACTCTAAGAAGTCCTGCAACCTCTGAATCCCTGGTAAGAATGAAGAGTGACTGCCAGAGACCCGGAAGGAATGAGAGGGGTAGAGGTGGGCAGAATAATGAACATAAAATTGTGACGGATGGGTCAGCGGTAGTGTAGGAGTTAAGGCGCTAAAGTCCCATGTGGCGGACCACAGTGTGAGTCCCAGACCTGGTGGCTTGAAACTCATGCCCAGCACGCATGTGTGCATGCCCAAAATCCCAAGAGGAGAATGGAGAAGAGGGGATTGTGGTGTGGCCACCCCTCTAGGGGGCTGATTTCTCACTTTCTATCTCTCTGGCAAGTGCATATGACCTATAACAAAAAAATTTCTTACAAATTTGCAGATGGAGGAACAATATCTAGTGTTCTGAGGAGAATACACACAGTAACAACATGCTATGTATTCTAAAATAACTAAAAGGGAGGATTTTTTAATTGTCCTCGTACAAGTAATGACAAATGGTTGAGATGACTGGTCCACTAATTGTCCTGAATGAATCATTACACGTGGTACTCTTGTAGTGTAAAAATCATATTATAGACCCCACAGATATGTGCAACTACTGTATTTTACTTAGAGTATTTTTTTTTGAGAGTTTTTTTCTATAGGGCGTGTGCGCTCGCCAGACAGACAGAGACAGACATAGAGACAGAAAGCGAGAAATCACCCCCTAGGGGGGATGGTCACGCCGCAATCCCTTCTCCTCCATTCTCCTCTCGGGATCTTGGGCACGCACGCACACGCGCCCGGCGTGAGTTTTAAGCCACCGGGTCCGGGACGCGAACCGCAGTCGACTACGTGGGAGTCCAGCGACATAGCCATTACTCTAACTGCTGGTTCCCATTAGAGTAGTTTTTAAAAGAACACACATGGTAGAAAGAAATCTTAGCTTACCTGTGACTTATACTTAGAAAGTTCAAGATCGATAAAAGAGAAATTTTGCAATATATAAAAATAGTGTGCATCTCATGTTCACTAAGACAGTTTTTGCAGTTATTGAGGACTGAACATTTACTGGACACTCGTAATTATTTACAGACGTTATGGATTTATAATTACAATAACCCTGTGAGGTAGTACCAGTATTAACCTCTTCTAAATATAAACAAATTGGAAAAAACTATGTACTTGTTTATTGATCTAGAAAATTCAACCGGATTGAAACTTAAAAGCAACTTGAGATTTTTCTGGATGGTGGCAGCAAAAATTACTTAATCCTGTAAATGTAAACATACAATTAAAAATCGAGACCAGCAATTGGTGCAATGGCTATGTCGCTGGACTCCCATGTAATTGACCGCGGTTTGAGTCCTGGACCCGGTGGCTTAAACTCACACCGGGTGTGTGTGCATGCGTGCCCAAGATCCTGAGAGGAGAATGGAGGAGAAGGGATTGCGGCGTGGCCATCCCCCCTGGGGGGTGATTTCTCACCTTCTGTCTCTCTGTCTCTCTCTGTCTTTCTGGACAGTGCACACGCCCTATAGCTAAAACCTCTCAAAAAAAATCGTACAATTAAAAAGATATTTTGATTTTATAGTAAACATTAAGAAATTCCTAAGTAGAGATAGAAAATGAGGAACCAGCATAAGGATAGACTTGTGTCTTACCATGCGTGTCCTATAGCAAAAACCTATGTAGACGCGTCCTATAGAAAAAACCTACATAGACGCGTCCTATAGCAAAAACCTCTCCAAAACAAAACAACAACAAAGAAATACAAAAATATTAAAGAATCAAAATTTTTGTCTTAGCCATTTATCTTTTAAAATGATATTTACATTTTATAAATTTAGTTAAAATTTTTTTTTGTTTTACTTCTGTATGTAGTTGTGTGGATTTTATGCCTTCATTTGAATGGAGCAGGATAAATGGAAGTTAAAATGAACAAACGCAGTACAAAGGACGGAATGAAGTGAGGGCAATAAGCCACGCCTCCGAGGTGTGGAAAGACCGAGTTTGTCCAGTGAGCTTGTCAGTTGTTACCTACAAATGACACTGAGTGTGCACCTCAACAAGAGGGCGAACAGTTTAGGGTTCCGTGTATGAACGCCCATTTATAAACCTGACACAAAAAATATATGAAGATATATATACACACAAACACACACACACACACACACACATATATATATATATATATATATACACATATATATATATACACACACATACACATATATATATATGAAACTTTTA
>NW_006159673.1:269466-281016 GCF_000334495.1 Tupaia belangeri chinensis | reverse complement strand
TATATATATATAAAAGATACAGTCAAGAGTTTAAAAATACAATGGAGAGGCTCCTAGATTTATTTTTTGAGAGATTTTTTGCTATAGATGTGTACACTTGCCAGAGAGACAGAGACAGACAAACAGAAAGTGAGAAATCGCCCCAAAGGGGAATGGTCATGCTGCAATCTCTTCTCCATTTTCCTTTCAGGAACTGGGGCATACATGCACACACGCTTAGCATGAATTTAAGCCACTGGGTCCTGTACTTGAACCACTGTTGACTACATGGGAGTCTACCGACGTAACCATTATGCCATCTGCTGGTCCCTAGAGATCCCTAGATTTTAAGGTAATCATGAGTGTGCCCCAGAACGATGTCACAGCTGTGAATAGCCACACCTTCCCCCTACTCTGCCCCCACCGTGTGCTCAACTGTCACCTTACAGTAACAGTAAAATCATCAACTCTAGGGACCAGCAGATGGCATAGTGGTTATGTCTATAGACTCGCACATGGCTGACCATGCTCCAAGTCCTGGACCCAGAGGCTTAAAAAAACATGCCAAGCATGTGTGCGCATGTGCCCAGAATCCTAAGAGGAGAATGGAAGAGAAGGGATTGAGACATGGCCATTCCTCCTTGGAGGGAGGAGGTGGTGGTGTGATTGCTCATGTTCTGTGTGTGTGTGTGTGTGTGTGTGTGTGTGTGTCTGGCAAAAATCTCTCTCTAAAGCAAACAAAACAAATTTTCAACCCTTGGTCCAGGTCAGAGCTTGTTACTGGTTAGAATCCAGCTGCCATTCTGAATAATCAAGAGGGAGAGACAGAGTGTGTGTAGCTGTGTTCAAGCACAGGGAGTGGCCGAGAGCCCCGGCCAACTCCCAGGACAGACGTTTCTACCACCCTATGTATGGTACACTGCTGTCCAAGTAAGTGTAGCTAGCTCAGTATTACTCCTCCTCTCACGGCTTCCCCACGACAGGTCTGTGTACCTTTTCCTCTCACACGACATCTATGACCCTGATTTTGTTCTGCTTGTGACACTGAGTCTGGTAACTTAGACTTGTGCCGCACATTGATAAAGGGAAGCCACAATGTAGTTTCTTAAAGCTATACTGTTTAACACAACCATCTAAACATGTATGTGTGACTATTGTGTTAAGTGATAACATTATTACAATTTTTTCCAAATTAATATGTTATATTGTATCCCTTGAACAAACATTTCATCTCCAGATTTCTTGCCTGGGCCTCAGGTCCTAATTGCATTCTTTGACCATAGTCTAAAGCAAGCCGTTTAAGTTTCCTTCCTTAAGTAAGCCATGTTCCTTATGACCTTATTTGTTACAATAATTTCAGGTTACAGTAGATACAGAAGCTGTAACACCAGTTATCTTTTAAAACATAGGAGAAATAAAGCAAAGCATAAAAAAAGGTTAAAAAATGTTTTTCCCCTGTTATAGGCTGAGCTACTTCGCTTGTCCCTTCCTCTTCCACGGCTCTTGTGGGTAAGCTTCATGCCGAGGGTACTTGGACGTCATGGCGTAAGGACAGCAAAACCACAGGGAGAGGCAATTCTGTACCTCTGGATTAAGATTTAGGTTAGAGTTTAACATGTGCTTCTAACCAATAGGTACAAACGTATATTTCTATCATGCTCAAAAATGATATATTATGAGGTACTTAGTATAACTTGATGAAGGCAGCATTTCTCAATGTAGTTCATTTATTAATTCATCGAATCATTATTATTTGTTCTGTAATTTTTATTTATGAGATGTCTCTGTGCCTTCTTTTACTCCCTCTCTCTCTCTCGCTCTCTCTCTCTCTCTTTTTAGAGGTTTTTGCTATAGGGCACATGTGCTCTCCAGAAAGACAGAGAGACAGAAAGTGAGAAATCACCCCCAAGGGGGTTGGCCACACCACAATCCCTTCTCTTC
The DNA here is from genome assembly GCF_000334495.1 of Tupaia belangeri chinensis. Lineage (NCBI taxonomy): Eukaryota > Metazoa > Chordata > Mammalia > Scandentia > Tupaiidae > Tupaia > Tupaia belangeri. The sequence goes on along the minus strand of NW_006159673.1, from coordinate 279,096 downwards.
AACTCTCCTCTTGGGATCTTGGCACGCACGCACATGCATCCAGCGTGAGTTTAAGCCACTGGGTCTGGGATTTGAACCATAGTCGACTACATGGGAGTCCAGCGACATAGCCATTACGCCAACGACTGGTCCCTAGATGTCTCAGTGCTTTCATGGGAATGACATAAAAATGTAAAATTAAGCGAGGAAACAATATTTCAGATAGATTTAAATGCATTGAAAAAGAATCTAAAGGATATTCGAAGAAGTAAATTTATTAATTTATTTTTTTGACAGGACCATGCTATGTTGATATTTTCCTGCCTCAGACTCCTGAGGTTTCTCAAATATGTCAGATTTATCATTTCTGCAGGGCTGCTTCACCTATAAGTCATTTTCCTCTAAAACTCTTGATAAGGTATCTATCCACTTGATTGACTTTTCTCAATTTCCTAGTCTTATTCTATTTCTCATCTCGTGACAAAGATCTTTTGAGATTAATAATTGTCAGGTAGCCCTTCATGCCATTTATACTTTATTTTATTTTATTTTATTTTATTTTAAGTTTTTGCCACAGAGCTCGTGAGCTTGCCAGAGAGACAGAAAGCGAGAAATCACCCCCCAGGGGGGATGGCCACGCCGCAATCCCTTCCCCTCCATTCTCCTTTCAGGATCTTGGGCACGCATGCACACACGCCCAAGGTGAGTTTAAGCTACCAGGTCTGGGACTCGACCCGTAGTCGACTACATGGGAATTCAGCGACATAGCCATTATGCTAACTGTTGGTCCCTATTTATGCTTTTTTAATGATTATTTCTTTTTCTTCTTCTTCTTCTTTTTTTTTCTTTTGAGAGAAATTTTTGCTGTAAAACATGTTCATTAGCCAGAGAGACAGAAAGTGAGAAATCATCTCCCAGGGGGATGGCTACATCACAATCCCTTCTACCCCATTCTCCTTTTGGGATTTCAGGCATGCATGCAAACATGCCAGACATACGTTTCAAGCCAACGGGTCCAAAACTTGAACCATGGTCAACCTGTGGGAGTCCAGCACTCCAACCACTACCCCACTTAGTGGTCCCCAGAGTTACTTCTTCAATGACCCAGACACAGTACCATTCCCTGTTTCTTCCCACTACTTGACAGGCTGACTTTCACAGTCAGATACTGCAACTGGGTAATAAATGAGAGGTGAGGGAAATGGAAGAATCGAAATGACCTGTTATGAAGCCAGAGGACCTGAGAGGTCAACTATGGCATTCGCTAAAGTGAAGAACTGGTATAGAAACAGAGTGGGGAAAGCAGAGTATTCAGCAGTTAGGTTTGGGGCATAATCAACTTTAGTACTTCACTAGAATCCCAGGAATGGTGTTGTACAGTCATTGCAGGTATTTGCTATGAATATAGCAAAATTCTGCTTGTCAAAAGATAAATAGATATTATTTCGACAATCAGTTTTAGTGAACTGTAAGCTATATGGGGATATAGCTCATCTTCGTAGTTGTTCTGTCCAGCACCTGTGCATGGGCATAGTACTGAATCATGAACTGCAAGGTAAATGAATGCTAAGGAAATGGAGCCAAGTTCTTCTTTGTCTATAAAAGCACACACACTTGCATGCCTTGTAGTGTGGTCACCACACTGCAGTGATACAGCACAGAACACTAAGATTTGTGTCCCTGTTTGGCAATGCACACATAAATAAACACAGGAAGTATAAAAATCAACTGCATTCTCTAACTGCATTATCCTAAGGATGTAGAGCATGAAGAAACAGTTATTTATAGGAACAGCAATGGTCTATGACATTTGAGTAAAAATCCGCTTCTTACTTCCGCTCTCCCAGCTCAGTGTGAAGAGAGGAGAGCTCCACTTTGTGAGGATGTAGCTAAAATGACATGGTTTACCTTCCCTTCATCTTTCAGTCAATGGTTACTGTACTTCCCAGCACTTATCATGCCCTCAAAATTCAAGTTTAAGAAGTTAAATCTTGGTTAGTGCTGTCTAGAGGTTTGAGTTTTCTCTTTCCATTCGCCCACCCATCACAGACCCACAGAATGGAGGTTCCACCCTAACTGTGGATGGCAGGGATCCAGAGTCCCCAATTGTATTTGCCCCAGCTTCCTCACATGGCAGAGGTTCCACCTGGTAAGACAAGTCAAGACCAGAGGCTATTGCCCCACTGTCAAGAGCATGGGCTTGGGATTCTAATCAAGAGAGTGAGACAATACATAAGAAAAATAGCTCTGAAGTTCTCCTCAGAGAAATTCACTCTATTTGAAATAGAATGCATGGAAGTTAAAGCCTAAGAACACTATCAAAAACAATAGTCCTTCTGTATTAAGAACAAATATCCATAAGCCATATGGTTTGACAAAGAGGAAACAAGACAGTTAAGAAGAGCTCTGCTGGAGTCAGGACCAACCTCAGGCTATTCTCAAAAACCATCCCCACTTAAATTTTGTTGAGTCTACTGGAAAAATTATGTGTAGGACATTGTTTAATATAGTAGAGCAACTGGCCAGTAATTAGTAGAATCTAACTTCTGGGTATAACACCAAAGTAGAGAGAGATTCAAAACCAGCCCTTCTAAGGTTACTCTCAACAGCTGGCTGGGCATGTACCCCTAGATGAGTTCTCTTCTCATGATCTTAGGCATGCATGTGCATGCACCTGGCCTGACTTTTAAGCCACTGGGTGTGGGACTTGGACCATGGTCGACTACTTGGGAGTCCAGCAATGTAACCATTATGCCAACTGCTCATCCCCAGATGGATTCTCTAAGGAGTGACACCAAAGGCTTCTTAGTATGGTGGGAAATAGATTTAACAGACAGAGTGTGGCTAAATTAGAAAGCAAATACAAGTAAACAACAACAAAAACAAATCTCAGAGAACAGAGAGGGAAATCATTATTCAGAATTGGTGCAATATGGTGCAAGCAGTGAAATATTTGCAGAAATAACCTAAAATATCTAAAATTTGTAGAAAACCACTAATTTATGTATTCTAGAAGTTCAATGGACCCTAAGAATGATACATGCAAAGAATGTCACACCAGACATATGAATAAAAGTGCCAAAAGTCAAAGACAAAAAGGAACTCTTGAAGACATCAAGAGAAAGCCAATATATTACATACAGTGGGATCACATTATTTGCAGTTGACATTTCATGAGAAATCATGATGGCCAAAATGCAGTGATATGACAAATTGCTGGAATAAAAACTAACCAAGAATTTTATATCCAGCGAAACTAGCTCTCCAACATTATTTCAAAATAACAAGATTTCCAGCTAAATAAAACTGAGAAAATTTGTGTCTAGCAGATCCACTTTTTAAAAATTACTAGAGGAGTTTTGAGAAGCTAAAATCAATTAAACTGAAGTATAAGTTAAATCCATTTAAGAAGCAGAGTACAGTGCAGATAATTATGTAATAATAAGAGATAGCATAAACACACATATATATTTCTTTTCTTAAAGAATTTAGGAAGCAATTATATAGAGCAATATATATGTAAATTATACTTGGACCTATAACATGTAGAAAGGTGGTATATTTTATAACAGAACAAAGAAAACAGGTGGGAGTAAAGTTGCATTGAGGTAGGAAAATTGTGTCATGAGATGGTTCGAATCTACCTTTAGGAACAAATAAAAAGAACAAAAATACTATATAAGCAAGTTAATATTTTATAAAAATATACAAACACCCACACACACCCACACACACACAAACATTGGGTCATTGGAAAAGTAAAGATATATTTTTGTATGTTTTCTATGCAAAAATACATCATGACTTTTTTGATAACCCAATATATATTGCCTCTTCTTCAAATTTTTAGATACAAATAAATTATGTAAAGTAATAATTATAGCAATATATAGTTTAGTTTTTAATACATACAGATGTAATATATATAATTAAAATAGTAAAAAAAAGGGAAGAGAGAATAGACGTATCTAAAAGTAGCCTTTATATAGCTCAATGGGATTAGTTTAATATAAATATGAAATAAAATATGATCTGATGCATGTTGTAAGTTCTAAAGCAAAAGATATGATACATATAAAAAAACAAAAAGTGAAATAGTAGGCTTAAAATCAGTAAATATAACTATAAATAGTATTAAATGTGAAAAGAATAAACAATCCTATCCAAAACATAGAATATCAGTCTGAATTTAAAAAGTATAATCTACAAAAAAAGAGATTCCAACAAGTTCATGGAAAGATAAAAGTAAAGTACAGATTTATTTGGCACAAAAATGAAATTATGCATAGTTTTTTCATAATATACATTTTTGCAAACTTATTGAAGATCGCTCATTTGCTCTGTGCAGAAGACACACTATAGATTTAAGATGGAAATAAATTGAAAGCAAAAAGATAGGAGCAAACTACAATACAAAATAAGTTGGAATGAGTATAATAAGACCAGAAGAAATATGTGTACTTAAGACAAAGACATGTTACAAGAGATAAAGATATACACTTTAACGTGGTAGCAGTGTTAATTTATCAGGAAGCGATAACAATTATAAATATGTATCCACCTAAAAACAAAGTCACAAAATATGTGAAGCAACCACTGAAAATTGATAGGAGAAATGGATAATTCAACAAAAAATTTTGGAGACTGAGACCAACAGTTGGAGTAATGGGTTTGTCGCTGGACTCCCGTCTAGTTGATCGCTGTTCAAGTCCCAGACTCAGTGGCTTAAACTCACGCCAGGTGTGTGTGTGTGCACCCAAGATCCTGAGAAGAGAATAGAGGAGAAGGGATTGCAGGGTGGTCATCCCCCCCCCGGGGGGGGGGGATTCTCGCTTTCTGTCTCTCTGTCTCTTTCTGTCTTTATGGCAAATACATGTACCGTATATTAAAAAGCTCTAAAAAAATTTTTTTTGAGACTTTAATACCATACTTTCAACAATGAATAGAACAACTATGTAGAAGATCAACAAGGAAATGGAAGACTTGAACAGTGCTATATGCTAACTACATGCAACAGAAGTCTATAGAATGCTATTCTAAAGCAGTGGACATTCTCAAGTGCATTTGAAAAATTTCCTATGGTATGTAGATCATAAAGCAAGTTTAAATATATGTACAAATATTGAAATTATACAAAATGTTTTCTTTGATCATAGTGGAGTAAATTAGAAAATATTAACAAAAAGATATTACAGAACCAATAATAAATGGGAATTATACCATGTCCTATTAAATTAGCAGTGGGTCAAAGAAGAAATCAAAAGGGAAATAGAAAACGTTTGGAGCAGAATGAAAATAAAGATACAACATATGAAAACTCACAGAATTCAGGTAAAGCAGTTCTTAGAGGAAAACGTATTGTCATAAATGCCTACAATATGAAAAGGAAAGTCACAAATCAGCCACCAGATCTTCTACCTCTAGATAGTAGAACAAGAACAAACTAAATACAAAATAATCATGGGAAAAAATAACATGGATTATAGTGGAAATTAATGGGATAGAGAATACAAAACAAGAGATAAAATCAATACAACCAAAAGTTGATTCTTAGAAAATATAAAAAAATGACAAAAATCAGAGACCATCCATTATACAAAAATCAGAAATGGAAAAGGGACTATTACTGTTGACATCACAAAAATAAAAAGAATTAAAAGAAAATACAATCAACAACGGTATGTCAACAAATTATATAGCAGATAAAATGGACAATATCCTAGCAGAACACAAAGTACAAAACTTAACTCAAGAAAAATAGGAATTCTGAGTAGAATATAGTAAGTAATGAGATTAAATTCATAATTTAAAACAACATAAAAAAAATACTAAGGGGAAAATGACTTCACTAGTGAATTCCAGAAAAAATTAAAAGACAATTAATATTGGGGCTGGCAGGTGGCATGGTGGTTATGGGCATTGGACTCCCACATGGCCAACTGCAGTTCGAGTCCTGGACCTGATGACTTGCTTTCTCACTTTTTTTTTTCTCTCTGTCTTGCTCTCTTCCTCCCTCTCTGGGAAAATTAAAATAAATAAGTAAAGTTAAATAAAATAATTTTTTGAAAAGATAAAAAAAGAAAATTTTATATTAAATCTTTACAACTCTTCTAAAATAGAAGAGGAGCTATATTTTCCCACTCATTGTATGAGACCAGTGTTATTCTGATACCAAAATCTGCCAGAGACATCACAAAAAATGAAAACTATGAATTAACATTTCTTATGATTATACATGCAAAAATCTTCCAAAAATACTAGCAAACTCAATTAAACAGCAGAATAAAAAAGATTATGCACCATGAAAGAACGGTTTTAATCCCAGTCAGCAAGACTACTTTAACATTTGTAAAACAATGTGATGCACTATATCAAAACAACTACAAAATTTATATGATCATTTCAATAAATGCAGAAACAGTGTTTAACAAAATTCATTACCCTTTTAAAAAATGACTAGGGAACCAGCAGTTAGCATAATGGCTATGTCACTGGACTCCCACGTAGTCGACCGCGGTTTGCGTCCTGGACCCGGTGGCTTAAAACTCACACTGGGCGCGTGTGCGTGCGTGCCCAAGATCCCGAGAGGAGAATGGAGGTGAAGGGATTGTGGCGTGACCATCCCTTCTGGGGGGTGATTTCTCGCTTTCTGTCTCTATGTCTCTCTGTCTGTCTGGCGAGCACATGCACCCTATAGTGAAAACCTTTCAAAAAAAAAAATGACTATAAGCTATGAATAGATGGACATCCTCAACCTACAAAGGGCACCTTGAAAAACCCATAGGTGATATCGTACTTAACGGTAAAAAAGTGAATGTTTTTTTCTAAGATCAAGACAAGGAGATCTGTTCCCACCACTTGAACAAAAAAAAAAAAAAAAAAAAAAAAAAAAAAAAAAGATGATTGATTTCTCCTATGAATGAGAAACAGAGAGAGAGAACTCTATCCACTCTATCCAGGGCTTCAGGTAGCCCTGGATACTGGGTGTGTGTGCACTTGATGCAATCCAGAGGTTTCCAGGTGTGAACTAAGAACCTCTTCCAGTGAGTCAGCCTTGCAGAGCATTGTCTTACCACTGTGCCACCATCCTGCCCCCTATTCGATTATTTTACTACAAGTTTTAGCTAGGAAAATATGTGGGGGAAAAAAAAGGCTTTTAGTATAGAATGAAAGAAGTAAAACGTTCGATTATATTCTTACATTTATAAAATTATAGGGAATAATTAGAAACAAGATGGAAGGTCAGCAAGATTGCATGATGCAAGATCAATACACAAAAGTTCATTGTATCTCTGTGTAACACCTTTATGTGAGACAGACACAAAGCATGCTCCTCTCACCATGTTAAGCTCTGCACTGACTTTGGAATCTGCGGAGTTCCAACCAACAGGAAGACCCTCTCCAGATGTGGCCCTTTGACCCTGGACCTCCAAGATCATGAATGAAATAAACCTGTATTCTTTATAAATTAGTCTGAGGTGCACATATACTATCTTCTATTCCGTTATTAGGCAACAAAGAATAAACTAAAACAGATATTCATTTTCTTTGTCAACTATAAGGGCCATGGGACATGCAGATAGCTAATTAAATATTATTCCTTCTGTGAGTGAGGGTATTTCCAGAAGAGTTTAGCACTGGACTTGGTCGACCGAGTAAAACATCCAATCTAGGGAGAGTATAAGTAGGAAAAAAAGAGGGGGAAGGAAAAGAGTGAATTCACTCTCTGAACTGGGACCTCAATCTTCTGCCCTGTCTTCCTGGTTCTCAGAGCTTCAAACTCAGACTGCAATCCACCCCACCAGCTCTCCAGGTTGAATTATATAAATAGTTTTCTTGGGTTTTCAGCTTGCAGATGGCAGACTTGATTTTTTTCCACCTTCGTGTTTGTAGGAGTATATTTCATATTATATATTACATCTTATAGTAAATTTCTATGGAACTTGAAATGGATGAAATGTATGGTGTGTAAATTATATCTTATTCAAGCTGTTTCAAAATAAAATAGAGCATTACTCATGGACTGCTGCAAGGAATAAGAGAGTTAATACAGGTAATAGTGTTTAAACTGGTCTTGGCACAGTTTATAAGTGGGAGGTACTAAAATGTGAGAGGAAAATAAGTGTATCCAACCCAAAAGAAAATTTCTTGGCAAGAAAATACTTACTTAGCATTCAGCACTAGGTGTTTACCTAGTCTTAAAGAGATTCTAGAGATGAAGTTTCATAAAATATAATTTGCTATGGGGCCAGCAGGTGACGTGATGGTTAAGGCACTGGATTCCATTTGGTCCACAACTTCACATTGAAGTCCCAGACCTGACAGCCTGAAAATCATTCTGGATTTGTGTGCATGTGTGCCCAAAATCCCAAGAGGAGAATGGAAGAGAAGGGATTGTGGTATGGCCATTTCTCTGGGAGGTGATTTCTCTCTCTCTCTCTCTCTCTCTCTGTCTTTTTCTCTCTCTGTCTGGTGAGGGCAAGTGCAGCTGCCCTATGGCAAAAATTCAAAAAATAAAAATAAAAAAAGGTAATTTACAGTAAACACTGAATTTTTATGCCCAGATACAAAGCTCAAACCTTAGAGAAAAGTTTACAGAATGGAATATGAAAATATAAATACTGATAGTATTAAATGATAAAAATAGGACTAAATTGAAATGAGAAGTGAAGTATAGGTGTGAAAAATGGAATGTTGCTAGGTTTTCTATAATAGTTGGAAGATACTTAATTCTAGTTAAAATTAAAATGTAGATAAAGAAATTATGACTTTAGCTTTTTCTTTCTATTTATCTCTCTGCGTACCTCCCTGGTTACCTTAATTGGATATATTATCTATATTTTTATGAGTTCATAATCATCAGAAAGTTCACAGCAATCTTTTTAGTCAATATTGGCAATGAATGTTTCTACATAATGGGTAATGTCTAATTTTTAAAAAACACTTTTTCTATGAAAACTTAGAAAAACTACTTTCCACTTTTTTGTAATGTTATGGCTTTCATTTTCAATGTATTCTTATGATTTTAAAATGAAAGTTATTCTAAAATAAAGTAAAAATTTATAGAATAAGTTTTTCTTGGTTTGATGGTCATTTTATATGTAAACTTGGCCAGCATGTGGGACACATTTGTCAAAAATTGGTCCAGATGTTGTTGCAAAGGCATTTTAAATATGTGGTTAACACTAAAACTGGTAAACTACGGTAAAGCAGATTACCCACCATAAAGAGGGTGAGCCTCCTGCAATCAGTTAAGAGAAAATAATCCTGCTTTTTACCCAGGAAGCTTCAGAGCCAGCCCATGTTTATGCAAACAAATTAATTAAAATAAATGACCTTCTTCTCTACAGATATAATATATATGTACATATATATAAAAACATGATGTATATAATATAATATAATATAATACATATGATATATTATAATAGATATATAATTGATACAATATGGATAGCTAGCATAACTATAAAAAACATTTCCATTTATAAAAGGGAAAAATGGGAGATGCATAGCAGTAACTGCTCCATAGCAATTCTGAAATCTGATTTACTATATGTTTCAAAACTGAAAATCTTTTTCTGTGGCTAAAAACTCTAACCTCTGGGCTGTTGATTTGTCCTCAATAGAATATAGAAATGTAAAAATAAG
>NW_006159673.1:268663-269373 GCF_000334495.1 Tupaia belangeri chinensis | reverse complement strand
TAATATACAAGATATTATATAGTATATATTATATGTTATGTGAAATACATTGTATACTACATATAGTATATAGTATGTTACATATAATCACATGTGTTATATAACAACATGTAATATATACTATATAATATGTTATTTAGTATATACTATTTAGATAATATATACAGTTACAGATATTATATTAATATCTTATAGATAATATAGTAGATTATAGATCACATATACAGTTATAATCATAGATAATATAATATAAGAGATAATATTGGGAACCAGCAGTTAGCATAATGGCTATGTCGCTGGACTCCCACGTAGTCGACTGCGGTTCATGTCCCGGACCCGGTGGCTTAAAACTCACGCCGGGCGCATGTGCGTGCATGCCCAAGATCCCGAGAGGAGAATGGAGGAGAAGGGATTGCGGCGTGACCATCCCCCCTGGGGGGTGATTTCTCGCTTTCTGTCTCTATGTCTCTCTCTGTCTGTCTGGCGAGCGCACGCGCCCTACATTGAAAATCTCTCCCTCCCCCCAAAAAAAGAGATAATATATACAGTTACAGATATTATATTACTATCTTATACATTATATATGATACATTGTTATATATATCATATAATATACAAATATATGATGCTATATATTGTATAATATGTAATATATAATATATAACATCATATAATAGATATATAATAATGTTATTATATATAATGTATAA
>NW_006159673.1:255033-268626 GCF_000334495.1 Tupaia belangeri chinensis | reverse complement strand
ATTTATTTTTAATATATGTTTTAATGTTGTGTATTAGTATAATATTAATTGTTGATATACATTAATAATAGATACTTATTTGAGTATGCATTCACATTAGATAATATATCATAATATAATGTAATAACATTATATTAGCATGATATGATTATATTAATATCATAATTATATTATATAACATTATTTTATAATGAATAATATATATTTATTAAAAAATTAGACAACAAACATTATATTATTGTGTATTATATGTAACACATGGAGATATAATAGATATATTATACATCTATTATACAATTTTATAATATAATAGCTAGTTAGAGATAGGTAAAGATACATCTAATACTGCTATATAATTACTAATGTAATGAAATATCAGAAAATTTGTGGACTAGTGGTACCAAGCTATCTTCCCACACAACCAATAAGTATGCAGACCTAGGCTAACTACAGTAGACATTTGCATTTATAAAAGGGAAGAATGGGAGATGCCTAGCAGTGACTGGTCCATATCAGTTCTGAAATGCAGCTGAGTTTATGCTGCAACACTGGTAATTATTTTCTATGGCTATAAACTCTAACCTCTGGGCTGCTGATTTGTTCTCTGTGTTATTCTTCCTTTTCAATAAAAAAAGGCCTCTTCCATATCTGAATTACTCCTTTCAAACTGAGTCTTACCCTGAATGTTTGGGAAGCCAAACATTTACTTTAATTTTTCTCTATTTATTTTATTTTTCCTCTCATGCTGCTCTCACTGTGCAGGATTAGATAGATCTGAGGATATTGGGATGGGAGAATTACTAATTATTGATACAAATCACACAAATGAGTTTTTCTAAGGATGACATGGTTATCAGAAATAAGCTAATTTTTATCAGTGTAAACTAAATATTCTAATTTATTAGGCATTTCTCTTTTTCTGCATATTGAGAAGGCAGTTCTCAGAATAAATTTAATTTGATCCGTTTTGTTTAATTGGTCGTTGGGAAAGTCATGACTCATTTTTGCATAGAAAAACATAGAAAAATACATCATGACTTTGCTGATGACCTAATATTTCATAGAATGGAGGGTCTTTGTCCAACATATGGAACGTTTTTGTCTCCTCACCCTGTGCTTTGCGTACATCAGAGCATTTAGATATAGCAGGCCTCACGTATCTACGTCATAAGACAACTTATGTTCTTTTCTTTCTTTTTTTATTTGAGAGGATTTTGCTATAGGGCACGTGTGCTCACCAGAAAGAGAGAGACAGAGAGACAGAAGAGAGAAATCGCCCCCCTCCCCAGGGAGGATGGTCACGCCGCAATCCCTTCTCCTCCATTCTCCTCTCAGGATCTTGGGCACACACGAATACATGCCCAGCATGAGTTTAAACCACCAGGTCCGGGACTCAAACCATGATCGACTACATGGGAGTCCAGCAACATAGCCATTACGCTAACTGCTGGTCCCAACTTATGTCATTTTCAAGGAGACAAAATAGACATAAGTGAGAAAAATAATCAGATAGTGATAAATCAGTTAATGTTACTGAGTTATTTTTCGGCAGTGCCATTCCATGTTGCATCCTCGTGAATCAGTCTTCCAGCAGGAGATGGTATACACCATCATGCCTGGCTCTCACGTATTTATTTATATTAAGTTTATTTCGTTCTTCCATGCATGAGAGACAGAGACAGAGAGACAGCCTGCAGAAGACAGCATCATTGCATCATAAGCCACTGCACTCAGCCCAACAGGTTAATATTAAATGCTAATTATTATTTTAATGCACATTAATTCTTTAAGACCCAGTGGGGTCTGTATGCCATAATCCATTTGCAGCCTTTCTTCAGTTCTGGGTTATGGGCATGCGTGTGCCTGGCATACTCAGGGAGGTCTCAGGCCTTGAACAAGAAGCTTTCCCATGTTGGAGTGCCTTGAAGAGCACTGTTTTACCTCTGAACCATCACCTGGCCCTGTCCTGGCACATTTTAAGATAAGGTCTTAGTTTGTTGCCCTTGCCTGCCTTGACAGCTCCCCTGAGTCTCTGCAGCCACAGAGGTATGCACCTTTACCACACCCGGCCCTTAGGGTTGGACCAGAAACTGATCCCAGGCCTCCTCTGTGCTCTCAGCCTGCAGAGGGCAGCGTCTTAGCAGCCCACCACCACAGCTGGGCCAAAGGCTCATAGTCAATGCTGTGTGTTACAGACATTAATGCTATACAATTGTCAAGAACAGATTTGTTGGGACCAGCAGTTAGCGTAATGGCTATGTCGCTGGACTCCCACATAGTCGACTGCAGTTTCCGTCCCGGACTTGGTGGCTTAAACTCACTCCGGGCGCATGTGCGTGCATGCCCAAGATCCTGAGAGGAGAATGGAGGAGAAGGGATTGCGGCGTGGCTATCCCCCCTGGGGGGTGACTTCTCGCTTTCTATCTTTCTGTCTCTCTCTGTCTGGCGAGCCTATAGCAAAAACCTCTCCAAAAAAAAGAACAGATTTGTTGAGGCTTCTTTCAAGAGGTTCAGTACTGAGTGCTGAAGATTAGCTAAGATCTGGAGTGTTACAAAGGGTGAAGGCACATCGATTGCTGTAAAGAAATGGTTAGGACAACCAAATGGTGAATTTAGTTCTTTCCTCCTAAGATTTCGAAATCTGTGTAGCATATAATAAACAGGTTAGTAGGTAAACAGGTAAATCTGTGCGTTTTGTGATTTTAGCTTCCAGATGGTTAGAGAAGTGAGGAAGACTTTATGATGGCAAATAGGGGTAGAAACGACAAGTCCATGTTCTTTAGAGGGAAGCCAGACTCGTACAGAATTATAATTTCTGGGAAATCGAGAAGAGGGTAAATGACCATGAGTAGCATTGACCATTTCTAGACAAACGTATGGGATTTATTTTATTTTAAATTCTTTTATAAACCTATATATACAAACCGAATGATAACCTGTGGTTAGATCATTGAAGCTTTTGGTTCTTTCTATTAGAGGTAAATTCACTAGTTTTCTACAACCTCACAAGAGTGTCAGCATTGCTTCATCCTACCGCGTCTTCACAACTAAAACACTTTAAATAGTGTCATTCCACTACAGCACGAATTCATGTTTTGAAGAATTTTCCAACATTTCTATAAGGCATGGGAGAATGCAGTAGCATTTAGGAAGATCAGGGGGTAATGTGACCTTCAAACTTCTTTCCTTTTAATGTCCTGACTCCCTTCAAAAGACATCTACTCGCTATCTGAATTACCTTTGCTTTCTCCTGAGCTACTTGAACTAGCCAACCATTACACATTTTTTTTTTTAATTCAAAAGACATATCTTTCTAATTCCTGTGCTGAGATGTCCCGTTTGTTTTATTCCTCTTGGAGGCTGTCATAAACAATACATTAAACTAATGATGACATTAATGATTTGTTCCCCCTCTGCTTTTCAAAGACGTGGCAGGCTAGTTATCTTCAGTGGAACATGCAAAGGGAGTTTCTGAATTTGGCATGCAAAAAATGTATTTGAGAGTACCTCTCTCAACCATAAAAGTTGACTTCACTAGCACAATCAATGCCTACAGAAGCTTTTGAATTTTAGAGTTTGTGAGTTGCATCTATATGTGTTACATTTGAAAAACCTCATTCAATTCAGAGATTTATTTATTTATCAGAAATGTTCATTTTGTGCCTGGGTCTCCAAAAAAGAGACAGTATTTTCAAAATACTTTCAACAGTGATATAGGTAAATCGATGATTTTAACTACCAGATGGTTAGAGAAGTGAGGAAGACTTTATGATGGCAAAATATTATTGGCTTACATTTTTTATTCTGTCCAACTTTCAAGGAAAACAGTCCTTTTTAAGACTTTAGTCATGATCATTCAAATTATTAATGAACTTCTCCGCAAAGCAAAATAGCCATTTAAAAATATTAATGGATTTCCTAACATAGTCACTACAAAGAAAAAAAAAAAAGCACAGCATTCTGAGAAAATTCTATACATTCTTTGAAGTTTGAAATGGTCAGACTACTAGCCCAGCTCCAGTAATACTGGCAGTAGGGTGCTGGAGTACTGGAGCCCCATGGGAAGGCCCCAGGTGTGGATGCCAGGTGGACATTTCTTGGGGAGAGTATCATTTATTGCATCTTTCTAGCAGTTTAGAATGTAGGCAATCATTTGATAGAAAAATTGAGAGGTGTCATCAGGACAGCACAAAAGCGCTATAAGAATGACAAGGAGGATGTCGTGGGTGGGGCACTGGACTCCCACCTGGCCAACCAGAGTTTAAGTCCTGGACTTAGTGTTAGAAACCCATGTCAGGCACATGAATGTGTGTGTGGTGCGCCCAAAGTCCCAAGTGAAGAATGAAGGAGAGAGCATTGTGGCATGGCCATTCCCCTGGGGAGTGATTTCCCGCTTTCTGTCTGTGCCTCTCTATTTCTCTGGCAAGCACACAAGCCTTATAGCAAAAAATAATCTCGCAAACATAAATAAATAAGAATGACAAAGGGTACTTTGGGGAAAGGCTTTCAAAGGGATATGGTGAACAATATCACTGTGCCCCAACTTTGCACTCACCCTCTCCACATTACAGTTAGTTGGATCCATCCGGGTTATAGACCAGGGACAGGATTTTTCTAACCCAGTCATGTGATATCACTTCCTTTCTCTTGCTAATTTGTTCTGAAATGGTAAATTCTTAGTTGATTAGCATATCACATTTCCAGATGCCCAGAGATGTACTCGTCAATAACCTTGCAGTCTGATTAGGACCACTTGGATATGCAGACAAGCTTGGTAGAAGACTGTCAGAACGAAGGTTCCATTTCTCAAGAGAAAGACCCCAAGAAGGACCCTATTACTTGTCTTTGCAAGTTGAAGTTGGAAGGTATGAAATGCAATGGCTACGGCCCCACACTTCTTATGAAAGATGATTGCAATTATCCCTTCCCACCAAAATAAGTTTTAATCCATGAAATTAATCAAAGACAATTCTCACTGACCAAGCATCTGAAAGCCATCCCTTCAGTGATAGTCCTGTGCCTCTGTCAGTCTGCGGTAGTCACTTTCAAAGGACTATACTCCCATAGACAAAGACTGACTCATCCCTGAACAGTCCCATTTCTGAAAACCCATCAATCCCTAATGTTTATGCTTTCTAAAACCCTATAGAGCATTAACCTTTCTCAGGGAGAAGCTACCTAAAATAACAGCTCACCCTGGGTTACTTATATGGTAAGCATTCTGCTTGAGATAACTGAGAGCTTCTTTTCTTCAACAGAATTCAGGAAATGCTATAGCCTTTTTTATCTGTGCAGACTGAGATTTAAAACAACATGGAATTGATTACAGCTCAGAGAAATAGGATAAATTGATTGAGCTAGAACCACGGTGGGGGGTTCATTTAGACAAATATTCATCCTCTGGATTTCTAGTTATATAGATTAATAAATTCTGTCATTATTTAAGGGAGTAGTTTAGTGTTTTGTCTTACTTGGATGAAAACACAAGCTAACTGCTAAAAAAAAGTGATGTTTAGGCTAGGTCTTTCTTTCTTTTTTCTTTCTTCCTTCCTCCCTTCCTTCCTTCCTCTCTCTCTCTCTTTACCAGAGAGTGCATGCATGCACTGGAGAGGAGAGAGAGACCACATTCCTCGACAGGTCATGCTGCACTCCTTTTCCCTCTGATTCTCCATCCTGTCAGGGTTCTGCACATGTCTATCCAATGCATATGTTTAAGCCTAGGGGTCTGGGATCAGAATCCGGTTCTGCTATGTGAGGTCTAGCTTCCTCTGCACGGCACCTAATCTCTGCCCTATGTCTGACTCCTAGACCAGGTCTTGAGTTACAAACTGGAGCCAGCAGTTGAGAACCAATGGAGAGGGCCCTCTTGGCCCGGAGCAGCAAATGCAAACGCCAAGGAAGGAGAAACGCTGTGTGGAGGACCTGGAGTGCTGCTACTCAGTGCAGCTGGGATTACGTGCTATAGAGGTCTAAGGCGGAAGAGACCAGAAAGCTTATGGAGTTACAATGTCATGTAAAGGAGAAAATAGTACACCGCATCTCTTCTATTTATATTTATAATTATCTGCCTACTTGGCATCCTACTGAGAACTGACTTTCTCAAACGGATTACTCGTCCTCATCTGTCTGTCATCTCTATTTTGGTATCCGAGCACCACTTCTCCAGACCTAGCCTAAACATCACTTCTTTTATCAGTTAGCTTGTGTTTTCTTTCTAAAAGTGATCATTATCTGAAATTAATTTTCTCCATTTATATATTTATTACCTTTTACTCTTTCTAGACTACAAGACCCATGAGGAAAAAAGAAAAACCACTTTTTTTTTTCACTTGTTCCTGGTGGTATTTATAAGGCTTAGAAAGTGACCTGTTATTTAATAGGTTTTCATTTTTTTAATTGGTAATAACATGAGAATCTGTTATTTTTTAATCTGTCATACAAATGAAAGAGAAAAAATAAATAAAATGAAGTTAGCATAGTGTAATGAATGGAAAAGTTGCACAGATATCATCAGTTTT
This sequence comes from Tupaia belangeri chinensis, assembly GCF_000334495.1. Classification (NCBI taxonomy): domain Eukaryota; kingdom Metazoa; phylum Chordata; class Mammalia; order Scandentia; family Tupaiidae; genus Tupaia; species Tupaia belangeri. Next base: position 262,108 of record NW_006159673.1, on the reverse strand, counting down.
TTTTTTTTATTTGTTTGTTTGTTTTTTTCTTTATTAGGTTTTGCCATAGGGCACATACTTTCAACAGAGAGAGACAGAGAGAGGGAAAAATCACCCGCCAGGGCAAATAGCCTTTTCTATTCTCCTCCTGGGATCCTGGGCACACACACACACACACACACACACACACACACACACCCAGCATGATTTAAAAGCCACCATATCCAGAACTTGAACCATGATCAACCATATGGGAATCCAGCACCTTAACCACCATGCCACCTGCTGGTTCCAATTAGCTTTGTTAATGACTAAAGATATGGGGCCAGCAGGTGGTGTGGAATTTAAGGTGTTGGATCCCACATGGTCAACTCCATGGTTTGAGTCCTGAATCTGGAGACTTAAAAAACACGCTGGTTGCATGTAGTGCATGCCCAAAATCCTGATGGAAGAATGAAGGAGAAGTGATTGCAGCATGGCCATCCCTCTTGGGAAGTGATTTCTTATTTTCTCTCTCTCTCTATCTTTCTCTGGTGAGTGCATGCATCCTATGGCAAAATTCTAAAAATAAATAATAAAGACCATTTTTTGTTTGGTTTTAGTTTTCTCTATCAGACTTGCACATTTGCTGGAGAGAGACAGAGACAGAGAGAAGGAAAGGGACAATGAGAAATCAATCCTCTGGGGCGATGGCCATGCTGTAATCACTTTTCCTCCATTGATTTTGGGTGCATATGCATGTACCCACACCCCACATGATTTTCCAGCCTGTGAGTTCAGGATTCAAATTGCAGAGTTGGCTATGTGGGAGCCAGTCAACCTCACCTTCCTGCCATCTGCTGGCCGATAACTACATTAAAAAATTGCCAGGTGCATGTGTGCTCATCAGAGAGAGACAGAGAGAAAAAGGGAGCTAGCACTCCCCAGTGGAGCACGGCCGTGCTGTAATCCCTTTTCCTCCATGTTTCCATCCCATTCGGATTTTGTGCACACATACACACACGTGTGGGGTGCTTTTCATACTGCTGGGGCTGAGCTTTGACCTGTGGTTGGCCTTGTAGATATGGCTCCCTTAACCACTACACTATGGGGTCTGTCTGATTACGCTTTGACAGATAACCCCCAAATGGCACTGAAGTTGTATGTTATATGTGTGTCTTTGACAAAAAAGAGAAACTTGGAAGTTAATTTTCCTTTGGTAGCTTACAAAAGGGAGTGACAAATTATTATAGTGATGGAAAGAGGAGGAAGAAAAGGGTCTCTGAGCCAGCTTTCTCTAGTGTTTTTATTTTTGAACACTGATATTAATTGGTTATGGTTGCCCTGTACTACCTGGTCAGCAATTCCTCAGGTCAGTTCTCCCTAATGCCTGTAGTGGTAACATGCTGACGTAGTGTTTTCAACACCCACATCACTAAGTCAAGGCATCCCGTTTTATGTAGGAGAGAAATAAGGCCTATTGGATGACATTAGTGGCTCCAAGAATTTTAGTCACTATTTATTATTATTATTCTGGCTCCAATTAGATCTCTCAAATTAGACATTTCTTAATTTGGTGCTAGCTGTCAAGTTTGAGAGAGAAGTGAGATTGTTCTTATGAAGTGCATTTCTTAAGTTGAGGATTTCAGGAAGATGACCCAGGCAATGACTACAGTGGAATCATACTCAGAAATGAGGAAACTACACAGAGAGGCTTTGAGGGGAAAGAGCTGAGCTCCCTGGACAGCACACCAGTTGCCGAGAGCAGATTTAGGTAGCACCCTCTTCCGCAGTGTACACGGTTGCACTACAATGCTTTGCCTTCATGTTTCTGTCCTGTGGGGGGTTTGAGTATGCACGCACAAGTTCTTACCGCAATACTGGAGGGAATTCCCCAGTCTATGAATTGTCCTGAAAGAAACTGTTTAACCAAAAAAAAAAAATTTTTTTTAAACATAAAGATCTAGTATCATTAGTTGGCAGGATTTTCGTTTTGTTTTCTGTGGCACTATAGGAGCTGTGAAGACTGTAGCTATTACAGACATTGAGGCTATCTTTGTATATCTGCATGGTGATACTGGATAAAGTCAGGTTAGGTTATTTTTGCTGTGATAACAAATGATTTCAAAATATCAGTCACTTCGAAGCAGTGATTTTATTTGCAGTTTGTCTTTTACTTGGACAGCCATGTCTATCATGGGCCAGCAGAGGTGTTTCCTCTTCGTCGTAGCTCAGGTACACAGAGAGCAAGCGCCAGCACCACTCACACTGCTGATTGCCTGTCTGGTCTGCCTGCTGGAGGGAAGGAAGGCAGTCTCACACTGAGAATGAAATGTTCCTGCTCCGAAGTGACATTCACAGTCCACATTCATGGTTCAGAAGTAGCTCGCCATACTGTTCATCTAATCACAACAGGACTGGAGGTTCAGGCCTACCATGTGCCTAGGAGTGAGGAATATCGAGACAACACTAACAACAGCCCTTCGATGGATACTACTGATAGCAGTGAGAAAGTAAATGATCATGTTTCTCCCTTCCATTTAAGAAAATGAGATGGAAGAAAGTCATTCATACAAAGGTGAGTAAGCCCCAGGGCAGACTGGTAAGTGCTATGCTTGATTATTCTCTGTAATGAATACTAAAGGGAATATCAAGCAAAAAACTGTCTTAAAGGAGAGAGGGTGGGTCTCAAGTTTGTGTGATTACACTACACAGCTTTTGTGTCCCATATTTATCTCTTGTTCGTGTTTCTGTGAGGTTAGTCCCCAGTGTAACCCAAAACTTCTGCAAAGTCTGTCACATGACAAAACGCCAAAATAATAGTTATCATTAATGATCACTAAAAATAATAGTTATCATACAGATCACTAAAATCCTTGCCATGGCTATTGCGCAATAGGCCTTCTTTCTTTCCTACCTGCACGTGGGATGCTTTGAGCTAATGGCTTAGGTGTTGAAGACAGGTATTACTGCTTGGTTTCTTTATCTGCTTTTGTGAAAATCAAAGGAGTGGAGTTAAACCTCCATGTGGGCCCGTAAAGGAGGAAGGGGAAGAGTGAGCCAGAGAGTTACATTGTAAGTTAAATCGGGACTTAAATAGATGCAAAGGCGTAGAGCCAGTGTAAGCCTGGGAATTTTCAGATTTGGGTGAGATATTGGATTGCCCACAGTATGTGGGGTGAAATACACAGAACAATTGTATTTAAAATTCAAAAGCCTTCATAGCTTTAGTTGGAATGTCAATAATATTCCAATATATTATCCTTTTTTTTTTTTTTTTTTTTTGCTAGCCCAAAGTACAGACTCGTTACCCAAAACCAAAATGAATGTGAGTAAGACAGTGTGTAGAATGCTGAATGGCCCAAGAAAAAATGCATAGACTTTTTATATTAATAATATAAAGAGCATGACAATTATATGAGAAAAACGTCTAAGGGTATTTTTTTTTTCCAGACTAATTTTGGGGCATAACCAAGGTAATGCTATTTGTTATCTATGGTCTACCTGCATTTCCGACGAGAGGAAAGCAGATCGTTCAGCTCCTAATACTTCTTATTTCTTGACACAGGCTTTTACATTCACAGTACTCTGGATTGTTCAGGAAGAGCTACTCGGCTAGAGGAAGAAGCTCTGTGAGAGGAGAATGATATCTTTTAGCTAAATTCTGTCACACATGAAGGATCATAATCCTTCTATTTTTCAAAAGCTTTGTATGAAGCTTGAAGGAGATCTTTCTTTCTTTTTTAAAGAATAACAAGATACATGATTTCATTTTCCAGATTACTCACAATAACAAACAAACTAGAAGTTACTTGTCAAAAGAAGAAATAAATGTGGTTGTTCTGAAAATTTTGGTGAGAAGTGCAATTCCTTTAGTCAGACTTCAGATACGTGGAGAGGACAGATGTTCACCCAAAGGAGACAGCCAGAGGGTTCCCCCCGAGAGGCCCCTCCACCTCCATCCCACCTCCACCCTGGTGACAGAGAGTGGATCGTCGTGAGCTGTTCTGTATTCCACGCTCCTGCTGACAGGCAACTCAGCTATTTTGAGTTGCATATCCTCTCCTTTTCCTGAAAGTGCAGTGTAGAGGGAGGGAGCCCCTGCACCGTATGTCAGCTCAGGGCGTTCAGGCTTTGCACCGGAGAAAGTGAAGCTTGTAATGTCTAAGTAAGTATTCTGCGTGGGCAATTTCAGTAAATTGAATGGCAATCAATGGACCTTTCCACTCCACCCTTCCCTCCACCCACTGCCATTACCTCCACGGAGGAGTTTGCGCTCCGGGCAGATGTTACTGTAGAGCCCATGAATGACAGAAGTTGTGAACTCTCTTCCTCCCATAGCCTCAAACACTGCAAGGCTCACATTCTTGACAAGAATTCAACAAGAAAACTGTGTGTTACACTGTTCAACTTTTATACAGAGATTTGAACTTTTAAGTCATTTCAACAATAGCGTGCAGCTGTTGCTGTATAAAAATGATCAAGTGTTGGATAAACGTGACATTAAATCTTGGTACAAGCAAAGCTATTTAGGTCCTATAGTGCTTTCATGTGGTTGTGTAGGTCACGTGATTAGGTGAAAATTTGTCCACATGAATGAAGGATATGCAGATAGGCAGGCATTATAGGCTAGCTATCTGTTCTTTATTGCTAGCTCAGTATCTTCCTTCTCCAAATTTAAGCCATGACTATTCTTAATTCTTTAACTATCTAGAAAATACCTTGCATTACCAAGTAATCTCACTGTGACAATTCAATGACATATGTATTTTGTAGCTTTGAGATTCATGGTAAAAGACACACATTTCTAAAAAACCAAAAGAGGTCAATGTATTTGATAATGTTTTGACTTGTTTTCTTCTTAAATAAACCATAAACAAATGTCCCAAAAGAGGTCAATGTATTTGATATTGTTTTGACTTTTTTCTTCTTAAATAAACCATAAACAAATGTCGTATGCCTTTAAGAAATATCACTTCACTTACATTGCAATTGTTTTGTCTATTTTTAATTTCCTCAGAGAAGTCTAAGAACATCACTATAGTTTTGAGGTCTTAACCTCAAGTAAGACATTGAAATCTGGAAGATCGATGTACCTCAATAACTGACCAATATTTTAAGTGCTTCCATGGACAGTTTTTGTGTTTATAATATATGTATGTCTGCAATTACAGATGTAGACCCAACTGGATTGAATTTGGCTTCACTTTAGTCATGATTGAGTGGCTTAAATATTATTGTATCTCTCTGACTGAAGGTTTTTTCCATTTTTATATACACACTTATACACATATATACATACACATACACACACAAACACATACACAAACACACACTAATATTTATAGTCACTTTCTCTGAGCTATTGGTATTTGTAATTCAGTACTTTCTGGATTCTGTTCTGTCATTGGGTATGTCTTTTTTTTTTTTTTTTTTTTTTAGAGAATATAAAAAAGAAAACAAAAGTTATGCCTTTTCCTAACTTCTTTTGGGCTGTTTTAAAATACTCACACACGCATTATTTTTCTTCCATTTTCTAGGAGTAAAAGTAAAGATTGTCTCTGATTTTGCTCGTCTGCTATTTCTAGTGAAGGAGCTCTCTGAACTGCTGGAGCGGTGTGGAGTCGTCTTCTCCTTCCACGCTGTAGAGACAGCTTGGAAGAAGCAACGTGATGGGCTCTGAAGCAAGTGCTTGAGAGGGCCGTTGACGAGGGTCACATCTTCTCTAGGAGAAGAGGCTCTTAATATCACCCTTACCTTGGACAGTCAGAACCAGAACCAAGAGAAAAGACAAATGAGAGTTTGGTAAAACAATTTCTTCTTTCAAAAAACTACCAAAGCTTAGGTCCAGAATGAGAATCTAAAAGAAATTGCCTTTATTCCATCTGAGAAATTTAGGATTTGCAGGCAATAGCATTTTTCGTGTCCCTTATGACACCAACTACCCTACTTTTCCTAGGTTATATTACATACAGAACCCGGTTGTGTTTCACAGTTATGTATTACCTTTGGTGAGAAGCAAATAGTGAAACAAGATAAATTAGTTGAAAGTTTCAAGCCAAAAAGAGCCATGTCCACGTGGGCAATTAAAAAGATCTAGTAAGAGGATCTCTCTCTCTCTCTTTCACTAGAGGACAGGTAGGGCGTTCACACTTGCTGCGGAGAGAGAGTGAGAAAGTGAAAAAGCACTCCCCCAGAGGGCATGGTCAACGTGCAATACCTTCTCCTCCATCTCTCCTTTGGGAGAGATGTATGTTCACAAACCCTTCGTGTTCCTCGGGCCTGCGGGCTGGAGAACTGAACTGCCCAGTCTACCACGTGGGATCTCGCGGCCTTACCCACCACGCCACCAGCCGCCCATTTCCTTTCTCCATCTCGTGACCCACACTTTCAGACTCCAGCACTACTCAGGGGGCAGCTGCAACTGGTGACGTGGCTTCCTACAACCACGGTTCACTTTCATCATCCATCCTGAATGTTTCCTCACAGATTGCTCTTTTATCGTTCAACAAAATCAAATGTAGAAAAACAAAATACTGACATACATTTTTTTTTTTTTTGGTTAAATTTGGATGAACCTGGAATTTTGAAATGCCTTTACTGAAAATGAGGGGGTGAGTCCTCCGTCGTAAACACGCGTTCCTCTGTCGTGTGCTCCTGCTGGGCTCAGCCCGCACCTTCAAGGCAGTAACGTGGGAAGGATCCACAAGTGTCTTGCACGGCATTCACTTTGCTACCACTGAGGACTGTCATGAAATGCCGGGAAGGCAGGTTTCCGCAGTGTAAAATGAGGAAGCAGGCCAGAGCGTCTCAGGGGTGCTCCATTTAGGACATAATTCTTGTAAGAATTGTGTCATGTATAGACATATTGCTTTTCATTAATAGTAACAATATTCAAATCTTTATAAATTTTTATATCCAGCAATAATTCTATATGTCTCTTCCGAGGTTGCCTAATCCCGCTCCAATATAAAACATAAAATGATATGAATAGTATGATATATTTCTGGAGATGGATATTAACTAAAAATTTACCACCGGACAATAGCTTAAATTCAAACTAGGTAGCTTTTTTTTACATATAATTTCTTTTTTTTTTTTTTTTTTTGAGAGGCTT
>NW_006159673.1:251458-255021 GCF_000334495.1 Tupaia belangeri chinensis | reverse complement strand
GAGAGTTTTTCACTATAGGGCGCATGTGCTCGCCAGACAGACAGAGACATAGAGACAGAAAGCGAGAAATCACCCCCCAGGGAGGACGGTCACGCCGCAATCCCTTCTCCTCCATTCTCCTCTCGGGATCTTGGGCATGTATGCACATGCACCCGGCGTGAGTTTTAAGCCACCGGGTCTGGGACGCGAACTGTGGTCGACTATGTGGGAGTCCAGCGACATAGCCATTACGCTAACTGCTGGTTCCCGAGAGAGGTGTTTTTTTTTTGTTGTTTTTTTTTTGCTATAGGGCATGTGCGCTCACCAGAAAGACAGAGACAGAGAGATAAGAAAGCGAGAAATCACCCCCCAGGGGGGATGGCCAAGTCGCAATCCCTTCTCCTCCATTCTCCTCTCAGGATCTTGGGCACGCACGCACACGCACCTGGCGTGAGTTTAAGCCACCAGGTCCGAGACTTGAACCACAGTTGACTACGTGGGAGTAGTCAACTACTCTGTCTCTCTGTCTTTCTGGCGAGCACACATGCCCTATAGCAAAAAACTCTCAAAAAACAAACAAACAAAAACACTAATAGTTTGCAGTAAGTAAACAAATTCTAAGTAAGTAAACTTTCTTCTTACTTACAGAATAAGAAATTATAGGGACCAGCAGTTGACATAATGGCTATGTCATTATGGCCTCACAACAATCCCTTCTCCATTTTCCTCTAGGGATCTTGGGCACACACGCACATGTGCCTGACATGCATTTAAGCCACCAGATCCGGGACTTGAACTGCGGTTGACTACATGCGAGTCCAGCACCATAGCCATTATGCCAACTGCTGGTCCCACAAACTATTAGGTTTTAATAAAATTATACATTGTATTTTCAATAATTGGGAGATTGTAAGTATAATCATTGCTTATAAGCTTGGGTTTTTGCCATAAGCAATTTTTTTTTTCCTAGAGGTTATGTGTGCTTTGAGAAAGACACACACACACACACACACACAGAGTGAGCGAGACAGAGGGAGGAGAAGCACCCCTCCCAGATGGGGAATAGTTACACTGTGATCCCTTCTCCTTCATCTTTCCCTCCTTTCAGACTTGTGGACACACGTGCTCATGCACCTGGCCTGCTCCTCAAGCCACAGGGGCAGAGACTCCAGGGGTGCTGCTGGCCATGTGGAATTCAGTTGCTTTAACCACTGGGCCTCAGAACTAGCCCTGATTTAAAAGAAAATTATTATAAAATATAAATTAAAGAACGAGTCAGAAAAAGTATTGTTCCCAGTATCTTGTTCCTTTTCTCCACTCACCTTTTAAAAAGTCTATTTCTCTGACTATGCTGGATATAGCTTCTATGCCTTTGAATCTGTAGAGGCCTGCCTTGTGCCCGATCATGTGGTCAGTCTTCAAGGTTCCATGTGGGAGATGAATAAAGTGTACCTCATGGTTTGGAGTGGGAAGTTCTGTAGATGTCTGTTACGCCCATTTGATTTATGGCATCCTTTAATCCTTTATCTCTTTCCTTATTTTTTGTCTAGATGATCTGTCCAGAGGAGATAGTGGGGTATTGAGGTCCCCAACAATTAGCGTGTTCTAGATCTAGCAGTCTTTCCTTCATGTATTTGGGTGCTCCTGAGTTGGGTGCATAGATATTTATAAGCGTTATATCTTCTTGATGGACTAATCCTTTTACTACTATATAATGTCCTTCTTTGTCTCTTCAAACAGTTTTTGTTTTAAAGCCTATATTGTCAGAAATTAGTATCATGACTCCAGCTCTGTTTTGGTTCGCATTTGCATGGAATATCTTTTTCCAGCCCTTCACTTTTGGTCTATGTATGTCTTTATGAGCAGGAGAGACAGAGAAAGACACAGAGAAGCAAAGCAACGGAGACTCGCCCCAACAGGTGCTCCACGCCATGGCCCACGCCATGCTGGCGCCCACATGTGCCTGGTGTGTTCAGGGAGGTCCCTGGATGCAAATCTGGAAACTCCTCGTGTAGGTCAGCCTCAAGGACTGTCATGTTTTACAACTGCACTCCATCTAGACTTTCCTCTTAGTTTTTTTACTATGGTTTGCACCCAAATAAAATTATTTATCTGAACCGTCTTAACACTGCCAGCCCAGCTACCCTAAATCTGCCACCAATTGAAAGTACTAAGGTCTGAATGACAACAATTATTTTAAAAGAAATTTAAATTGGGGCCAGCAGATGGCTTAGCAGTTGTGTCACTGGACTCCTACGTGACTGACCATGGTTTGAGTCCTGGACCCAGTGGGTTGAAAATCACTCCAGGTGTGTGTGTGTGTGCCCAAAATCCCAAGAGGAGAATGGAGGAGAAGGGATGGCAGCATGGCCATCCCTTCTGGAGGGTAATTTCTCACTTTCCCTCTCATTGTCTGTTTCTCTCTCTAGCAAGCACACACGCCCTAAGGAAAAAAAAAAAAAACTGAATAAAATAGAAAGTGATTTAATAGGAATTAAGAGAAATAGAAACTCTGGAATGAGGGAAAAAAATGTTTTAAATGAAGTAAATTCCAAGTAAAATTAAAATAACTTGCAAATATCACATATTTAAGCCATTTTACTTGAGATTCCCAAACTCTTATCTATAATTTATTTCATCTCTATTTTAATATATCACCATATCTTACTTACTGGTGTTTGATTTATTGAAAATTATTTGCAAATGATTTAAAATCATTGGAAGTTTAAAAACTGAAGACAGCTTAGGCTTTGATGATAACCATTGGTGTATATATGTGTGTGTGTGTGTGTGTGTGTGTGTGTATAAAATATAGGTGTAAAGTTACGGGATCTGTGTTTCTACGAAATGTAGAGACTGCCTTTCACATGTTATTGTAGCTCATATGCTCATGCAAAGGCACCCAATTTATTTCTTGCACCTAATAAACCCTGTACACGTAAGTTTAAATATCAGAGCTTTTATAATTTATAAACAAATTCTCTACTTAAGTAGAAGGAACTACTGTTTAATTTTGTACATCTAATTCTTTTCTTTAAAAGCTCTTTCAAGAACTAGTTGGAGAATAAAGTATTCTCTCTTTTTTTTTGGAGAGGTTTTTGCTATAGAACATGTGTGCTCGCCCGAAAAACAGAGAGAGACAGGGAGACAGAAAGTGAGAAATCATCCCCTGGGGGTCTGGCCACACCGCAATCCCTTCTCCATTCTCCTCTCGGGATCTTGGGCACGCATGCACATGTGCCCAACGTGAGTTTAAGCCACTGGGTCCGGGATTCGAACCGTTGTCAACTACATGGGAGTTCAGCAACATAGCCATTATGCCAACTGCTGGTCCCTGAAGTATTCTTCAGATATGAGTCCATTTGCCCTTTTATTTTATAAGAATTCATAAAATGCAAGTGCCATCCGGGATCAATTTCTCAGCATGAATAATGGGGACCACTTACATTGTCTTCCAGTTAGACCTTAAATTCTCTGCTTGATTTGTTGATCTAATTCTAGCATGTGTACTTTAACTATGGATCAGGAGGCTTTGAGTGTGTTTCCTGTCACAAGGATGGGAGAAAAACAGTCCTTTAACCTAC
>NW_006159673.1:237126-251143 GCF_000334495.1 Tupaia belangeri chinensis | reverse complement strand
GTCCTGTAACCAACTCGACGGCGAGGCAAGCTCTGGCCCTGCGAGGAGGCGGCAAACTCAGCCTCCACACGCGTGACATGACATAACGGGTCTTGCTATATTTCACTTGCATATTATGTATTTTGAGATACGACATGACTTACATTGGGCTTTTCTAAGAGCAGATCTTGAAACAAAGCTTTGCTGTAGATGGTTCATTTAAGAAGTAAACTTAGGAAGTCAATAAAAGGGAAGAGGTGCAGACAGGGGCAAGAGCAATGCCAATAAAATGCACATCAATGAATAGTTTATGACTCACTTTCTTTTGGAGAATTTCTGAGAAACTTTGTGAAACATGCTTTCAAATTATTTACCCTGTCATGGGGGCCTAGGAAATTTATTCACCAGCTTCTATTCTCGATGAAATATTTTACAGGCATATCTCCACTTCTGACACTTCGAAATTGCATCTGCTTTCTGTGAAATGATCCCCTGTAGTGTCGGAGTGTGTGTTTCTGTGTCAGAAACCAGACCTTCAGGGGAACTCATATATATCAAGAGAACACGAGAAGAGACATTAACAATACTGTATCTGTCCGACCTGTGCACCCCTTACATTTGTCCATGGCTCACTAGAAAAATACTTTGTTGCTGATATTCTACAAAGATGGCTGGCTACAATCTGCCCCTGTCCCCTCCTCCTTCCAATTTTAAAATATAAATGTGATAGAGCAAACGAAAATTCTTTTGCTGCAAATAATCTAGTGTTTATTATAAGGGTTCACGCTGTTGCATCCGTGCATAGCCTCTGTGTCTGCCACTCTGATACCATGCTCATGGTTAATCGTGTGAGCAGTGGATGGCCAAGAATGGAGGCTGGTGACATCTGCTGGGCTGGTCATCTTATCCGCCTTGTTGCACAGTGTCGTCTCTGTGGGCACCGAGATGCTATGTAACAATCTTCACGGTTCAGGTCTATTCGTGTAGACTCATCTCCATTCGTCTTTACCAGCTCCTTTACTAACTCTTCTCATCTTGTTCTAATCTTGTTCTTCTAGTCTCCTAACCGACTAACAAAGCCATTCGCCATTGTCCAAGGACCTGTGTGTGTGTGTTTCTTCGACCACTTTGTCTTCTGTAAAAGGAGATGATCAAGTGTACCGAATAAAATCCTTGTCACCGGGGGACCAGCAGTTAGCGTAATGGCTATGTCGCTGGACTCCCACATAGTTGACTGCGTTTGCGTCTCAGACCCAGTGGCTTAAACTCATGAGGGGCGCGTGTGCGTGCATGCCCAAGAGAGGAGAATGGAGGAGAAGGGATTGTGGCGTGGCCATCTCCCCTGGGGGGTGATTTCTCGCTTTCTGTCTCTGTCTCTCTCTGTCTTTCTGGCGAGTGCATGCGCCCTATAGCAAAAACCTCTAAAAAAAAAAAAGATGAATATTACTAGTATTTTCGATAGAGGGAAGGTGGGCAAAAATAGCCCTAGGAAAGAAACTAAATATGGTTTGCTTTTTTTTTTTTTTTCAGATAAATTTAAATGTCTTTCCTGATGGGGACTGAAAAATCATATTTTCTAGATCACTGTTTGTCAGATGACCCATGAGCCCAATCTGACTCATCACCTATGATTCTAAATAAAGTTTTATTGGTATATTACTGTGTCTATTCGTTTCTGTGTTGCCTCTGACTGATTCTGTGCCACTGTGACAGAACTGAGTAACGGTGATTCAGCTCACAGGGCCTGTGGATCCTAAATGATTCACTAAAGGACTCTCTATGGAAAAAGATTGCTCATTCCAGGTCTAGAACCAGACCTGCAAAATGAGTGCGAGAAGCAGTGTTGATCTATTCCGGCAAAGTTACCGTTGTAACTAGCAGAGCAGCTGCAACTTGTCCATTTGCTCAAGTTAATGATAACTTATTGTCATCCCCATAACCCAGCTATCTTTCTGGACAACCAGACTGGTATGATGAGTGGGGATATTGTGGAAGCCAGTATCCTACCATCCCCTTTCGCAGGGGTCCAGCCTAGGCGGGGGTGGGTTGACTCGACGGAGGCAGCGCAGGTGAACAGAAACAAAAAAATTAGACTGAGACATCATTGCTCCTTAGCATGTTCTCAGCTAACCACAGCCAGAGCCAGCTCCAGGCTGCCACCCTGGCGGCTACTAAACACACATATTTATTGAGGGATCTTACAGAAGTAGGAGGAGTGAGGGGGAAATAAAAGATTTACTCTATGAAACAGAGAATTCAAAGCACAGGAACAATGATCACAAAACATGATGTCTGTCTTGTTTGAACAGGTGAAGCCAAACAGTTTTCAGAACGAAGGAGTCTGTTTGGCGCATTTTCTTCTTCAGTCTTGATTACAGACAGGGTCTTTTGAAGAGGGGGCTTGCAGGATGTTTGATAGCTTCAGTCCCGGGCCAGGGCAGCAACATTGCTGGTTGCAAAGACCTAGATAGAGATCTTGTTTTGTTAAGTAAAGACACAGTTAATATATGGACTATCTATACATTACAACAATAGAGGGTGAGTCTATGATCTTATATGGGAAAGGAAGATGATCTTGTAGCTCAGGAGACAACACAGGATGTTTTATTAGCAGTTTTTCATAGTCAACAGCACATAGATGAGAAACTCTTTGTAGTTGAAAGCTACCTGTTGCTCTAGATAAGAGCTCCCAGCTAAAATGGTTAATCTTTCTCTGGAGCCCTCAGGTTTGTTCATCCTGTCAGTCGTCAGTCAGGCTTTTCCTTTCTTAAAAAAACCATGGGTTTTTGTTTTATTTGCTGAGTCTGTCAATTAGTGAGTTATCTTGTTTTATCTCTGGGTGGATGTGCTGACTTTGCCTAGCATGAGCTAACTTTGGCCTGTAGCTTTAATGAGGAATATTTACATAAAACTAGCCTTAAACTAACTTAGTCTACATATGCTTCTAATACTAATTTGGTTTATACTAACTTAATCTATATGTTAATTTTGGCTTAAAAACAGACAGGTGGGGGAGTCTTAAACTTCCTGGTCCTCTATCAGTCTTAGGGAACCACATTCCCACAAGATCACTAATTGGCTTTATTGCAATGGTTGGGGGCGATGTTTTACCCTTACAGGGTACTGTAATAACAGTAAAACTCACAGCAGAGAAATTGAATACCGGTCAGTTCAAGGACACAAGGGAGAGCTCGTAAACTGGGCCCTGCCTCAGTTTCTTCCCAGTCCAGGCCCTGCCTTAGAATGGGAGGCAACATCCTTACCAGCTTGTGTTGCCTGCATGGCCCCGTCACCCTTTTAAGATTTTGAGGTTTGTGCTGACTTTTAAAATTCTACTCCTGTGCATTATTGGCGGTCTCTATAGCTTTAATAATGTCGACTCAACTTTTTGTACCATAATTACTCACTTTCTATTGACCAGAAAGGATTTTATAGCTGATAACTATATACACTGGTACTTCTTAAGAACAGGAAGCCAACATAGCACAAATCCACATGAATCTTGTCACTCATAAGATTTCATAATAACAGGGACCAGCAGTTAGCGCAATGGCTATGTTGCTGGACTCCCATGTAGTCGACTGTGGTTTGAGTCCTGGACACAGTGCTTAAACTCTTGCTGGGTGCGTGTGCGTGCCCAAGATCCCGAGAGGAGAATGGAAGAAAAGGGATTGCAGTGTGGCCATTCCCTCTGGGGTTGATTTCTCACTTTCTGTCTCTCTGTCTCTCTGGCGAGCACACATGCCCTATAGCAAAAATCGCTCTGAAAAAAAGAAAAAAAAGAGTTAATAATAATAGGTACATATTCTAGGTAAGCTGAGTTTCCTGAGTTTCTGTCACCACTTAGACAAACCTTCTTTTCACTGGCGAAGACTTTTCCCCTTCTCTGTATTTTTCTAAATCCTAAAAATTCCATAAAATTCAAATAATATATATATATATTTAGGAACTTCTCAAGATGAAGTTCTTTTATGGTGCTAGTTTTTAATCTAAATTCACAGCTTTTGGAAATGACTCTGTGACATCAGCCCTGTGGCTGCCTTGGGTTGCTCAGCATCTTTTACATTATTTAATTCTTTTTAAAGAATTATTTAACTTAATTTTATTTGTTATTATTGCTTATTAGCTTGACCAGAGAAAGACGAAGAAAGAGGGAAAGGGGGGATGTAAGCTGCCAGGTCTGGAACTCAAACCATGATGAGCCACGTGGGAGTCCAGGGCCTTCACCACCACGCTACCTTCAGGCCCCTCATTTTTAAGCCTTAATTGCCCAGTCAAAAATCTTAGCAAGTCCACCTCCAATATGAGCTGGTAATTTCATATATGCTTCTATTTAATCTTATTTAATTTTCATAAAATACCCATGAGATATGTGTAATTATTTTTATATCACAAAAGAATAAACTTGATCTCATAAATTATTTCCCCATTGTTGCACAACTGATTAATTTCAGAGAGTATAGATGACTCACGACCCTTCTATCTGTAGAGTGCTCTTTGTATATAATGGCTACCATTTCTTTTGTGATAGATTTAAACCTCTTTTCCATATTAAAAAATGATACTTTATTATAGTTTTAATCACAGAACTCCAGGCCGATATCATTACACACACACATACATGTACGAAATCTTAATCTTTGGCAATGATTTTTTTCCTGCATTTCCTCAAACTTTAGCCAAGGAGCTGCATCTCTGAATTTTCCATTTCAACCTCATACACTAAATTGGAATAAATGGAGCAACTTCATACACTAAATTGGAATAAATGGAGACACTAGTCTTTTATTTTTGCCCACAATTCTGAAGTACTACTACAAGTAGAATTGGAATCTATCCCCCGGCCCCCGCTGGATTAGAACACAGTTAAGAACAAGAACACTGTATGCAGTTCTGGGTGTAGTTAAAACATGAATTTACCTCCTGCCCTGCAGCTGTGTTCTCTCTTTCTGCAGGTGTCACCTTCACATGCTACATAAATGTATTTCTTCTACTCAGATCATGTTGTATGACAGATAGCTCAAATGAGTAGTAATGCTACATTTTTTTTTTTTTTGGGGAGGTTTTCGCTACAGGGCACGTGCGCTCACCAGACAGACAGAGACAGACATAGAGACAGAAAGCGAGAAATCACCCCCCAGAGTGGATGGGCACGCCGCAAAACCTTCTCCTCCATTCTCCTCTCGGGATCTTGGGCACGCACGCACACGCGCCCGGCGTGCGTTTTAAGCCACTGGGTCTGGGACGCGAACCGCGGTCGACTACGTGGGAGGCCAGCGACATAGCCATTACGCCAACTGCTGGTTCCCAATGCTACATTTTTTTAAAAGAATTACTTATTCAATTTTATTTTTTATTGTTAACATTTATAATTTCCTATAGGACACACATGCTCTCCAGAGACAGACAGACAGAAAGAGCAAGAGAGAGAGGGAAAGTGAGAAATAAGCTGACAGATCTGGGACTCAAACTGTGGTCAACCACATGGGAGTCCAGTGCCTTAACTACCATTCCTTCTGCTCACCCTAGTAATGCCCATTATAAGCCACTTAAACTATAGTCAAGAATTCTGAACTCTGGAGTTACAACTCAAAAAAACAAAACAAAACAAAACAAAAACTCAAAGCAAGGAAATAAATTGCGTGACTAGCTAGTGAAATGCTTAATCGTTTCTAATATCATAACTGCAATGGGGACTGTGTTTCACGCTGTATCCCAAGGCAAAAGCCAGGTAACCTGCACCAACAAATGCTCCCCAGCACACCCCTTCCTACCTCTCCCTATTGCTGAGCAATGGCTCCTGCACCTGGACCTCGTTACATTTGTGGCTTCAGTTACTTGGTACTCAGATAAACACTGCTACTAGGCCCAACTTTCATTAGCACCATATACTTCTTTAAACATGATGGCATTGGGAACAGCAGATGGCTAATGGTTATGTCACTGGACTCCCATGTAGTCAACTGCGGTTTGAGTCCGAAGCCTGGAGGCTTAAAACTCATGCCAGGCACATGTGTGTACATGCCCAAAATCCCGAGAGGAGAATGGAGGAGAAGGGATTGCGGTGTGGCTATTTCCTTGAGGGGATGATTTCTTGCTTTCTGTCTCTCTGTCTCTGTCCCTCTGGTGAGCACATGTACCCTGTACCAGAAAATATCTCTCTTTAAAAAAATAAATAAACAAACACCATGGGACTAAGACAGAGCCTCCTACTCTAAGGTGGCAAGGACTTAGAAGCTGGGGCAGCTGAGAGCGGAGGATCACTGTGCTAACAGACTCAGACAACACAAAGGGACGTGTGTACTGAAGCCGGCGATCTGAAAATATCACTCTCATCTTCACAACCCATATGCCTTTTCTTCTAATCAGGAAGTCAGGGACGGGGGACATTTGCATATATTGCCCACCAGCGCATTCTTCTGAAGAGAAGTGAGGATATTTAAGAAGTATGGAAAGCATCTCATGACATCCATCCTCAGGAATAGCCCAGAGTCACTTTTTCCAAGTTGGTTTGTTCTAAATTCTGTCTCAAAAACCAGGGCAGCCAGCTTTCAGGAGGTATCAAGACATATTCTGGCAAAAATATTTCCACTTTCTTGAAGCTATGTGCTGTTCTCAAGTTCAACTGTATTTTATAGCTGATCCCTTTCTGTCAGCACCAAAAAAAAAAAAGGTGATTTTTTTTTAAACCCCAGAATTAATAATATCTGTGCAGTAGGAAGGCAGGATTTTTTTTTTAATTTTTTTTTTTTATAATTCGGGGCAATAGATGAGCTCTAAAGGTCTGCAATTGTCTCTGCATTCACATCTTTCAAAGGTCCTCTTCTCCTTTCTCATGAATTTATTTGAATTATTGTCGTCCGGATGTAAAGACATCTTCTCAACTTTTGTTAGGGATGGATATTTCCTAAATTCATCCATTTCTCTCTTCTCCATTTCTTCTTTTTCTCTCTTTTTCATTTTCTGAATTCAGACTTTTTTGTTAGTTCAGAAAACTACTCCACTTGGGTATTTTCTAGGTTTTTTCTTTTTCTTTTTATGAGAGGTTTTTGCCTTAGGGCACATACACTCACAAGACAGAGAGAGACAGAGATAGAGAGAGAGTAATAGAGAGAGAGAGAGAGACAGTGAAACAGTGAGAGGGAAAGTGAGAAATGACCCCCTAGGAGGGATGGTCATGCTGCAATCCCTTCCAATCCCTTCTCCTCCATTCTCTTCCTGGGATCTTGGGCACGCCGGCACATCCACTTGGTGCGATTTTCAAACCACCAGGTCCAGGACTCGAATCGTGCTTGGCCATGTAGGAGTCCAGTGATGTAACCGCTATCCCAGTGCTGGTCCGCCCGTCCGTCCTCTTGGGTATTTTCTAATGGGTTGAGGATCTTGCTCACTTTCTTTTCCACTGCCACACTTTTTACCCCCTCTGGCCCGTGAAAGCCCGTCTGCCCACACTCACGTCAGCTCTGTTCTTCAGGTTAGCCAAGGTGCGTACACGGCAGTAACACCATTCTTCGTGTGCTGTTGCACACTATGGACCTTCACTTTACCGGGTGGGCACAGTCTGCGGGCACTCCATGGAATGTCTTTCATCTTGTCTCCTCCCCACGTAACTGAAACATGTTTGTCCCCATGAAACCAGGTATCTTCAGGCCAGCAATACCTTATGAGGCCTCCATTTCACATTTTATTTGTCCCGCCTAAATAGTGTAAGCAGGTGAGTGAACGCTGCTGATGTGAAGTATAATGCCTTGATCCCAGTGGTGCTGGGACTGCCACCCTGGCAGCCACGTTCGACTGGGGAAGCGCAGGATACCAGGAGCGTGGCTCACAGCTTTCCAATGACTAGTAAATAAGCATATGTCGAGTGCATTTTGATGATCCCTTGCAACTTGCTGAGCACCTTGCAAATAATCGAAATGCAATATGTATTTATTGGTGGGTAAATCCATCATTCAGCTCTTCCTCCGAGAATACCCACGTCTCCAACAAACTCTTAACTAAATCCTAGTCATTTACCAAAGGAAACATATTTCACCTAATTTATTACATCATATCCGGACTCTCTATTTCTCTAAGTGTCTGCTAAGGCAGCCGATGTCTGCTGGGCACTTGATCATGTAACACCTTATTGCCTGCCTCCTGTTTCACATGCCATGTAGTTTGTAACTTCGGTACTGGGCTATTAATTCCAGTGCCTCATCCAGGAGAGCTAATACAGGGAAGAATCAAAAGCATCACTATGAGATGGGGATAGAATATCAGGAGGCAAAACTTACTTTTAGATTTGAAACTCATGAGGCTGATATTAATTAGAAATTGCATAAACTACTTTTTCTGCATGAGTCTACAGTATTTGATCAAGTGTCCAGGCTTGATTTTTCTTCCCGGAGAGAAAGGAAGTAATGCCAGTTGAACTGCACATCTTCTCCTGATCGATAAATTGGACTACTTCTCTGAGTGGAGGGTATTTCACAAGTGTGTATTCTAAAGCAAGATGTGGGCTGTGGAAGGTTAATCTGAACTATATCATCAGTAGACTTTAGAGGCCAGCAGGTGGCATAGTGGTTAAGGGGCTGGACTTCCATATGGCCACCCACAGTTAGAGTCTGAGACCTGGCAGCTCGCTTCCTCAGTTTTGCTCTCTTTCTAGTAAGCATGCATGCTCTGTAGCAAATTAAATAATAATAAATAAAATAAAATGAATAATTCTAAAAAAAACGAAAGAAGGAAAGATAACTGCTTTGAAGAATGATGCATATCAGATGTTAGGATTTATAACTTTGTTTAATAGACTTCTAAACATTATTTTATTTAATCATTCAATTTATTTTAATTTGGCCAAAGAAAGACACATGCAGAGAGAGAGAGAGAGAATGCGAGAGAGAGATGGAAAGTGGGAAAGCTAGCCACCAGGTTGGGGACTCAAGCCATGTTCAGCCATGTGGGAGTGTCCAGCGCTTTAACCATCATACCCACCTGGTAGTCCCATTAATAGGCTTTTAAAAGTCATATATAGGGCGGGAGGCAGCAGTTAGCATAATGGCTATGTCTCTGGACTCCCACATAGTTAACCACGGTTCGTGTTCCGGACCCAGTGGCTTAAAACTCAAGCCGGGCGCGTGTGCATGCGTGCCCAAGATCCTGAGCGGAGAATGGAGGAGAAGGGATTGCCGCATGACCATCCTCCCTGGGGGGTGATTTCTCGCTTTCTGTCTCTATGTCTCTGTCTGTCTGTCTGGTGAGAGCACACGCCCTATAGCAAAAACCTCTCAAAAAAAAAAAAAAGTCATACATAGGGCTAAAAAGTTGAACAGGTAATACAGAGTTTATTGCATTCCCTTCTAGCACTCTTGCATGTCATGATCCCCTGTTATTGTCATCTTGCATTGGTATGATCCATTTATTACAATTGATAAATCAATAAATGCATGCATTATTATAATTTTAAAAAATCAATTCTTCCATGAGAGATTGAGAGGGAAAGGGAAAAGGAGAGAGGAGTGAGACTGGGATCCCTGAAAATATCTTGACATGCCTTAACATTACCTGTCAATCCGTTTGGCAGTCAGACAGACTCATGAGTACACCCACAGGTGTGCCTGGTGTGTTTAGGTCAACCTGGAGATTGAACCCAGAGCCTTCCCACATAGCACCAGTATTGTGTGGTGCCTCCAGAAGCCTGTTCCACCCTAGCTGGCCCGTTACAACATAATTAATGAAAGTCTGTATTTCCATTAGGTTCACTCTGTGCTCTGCAGTGCTGACTGGCACGTACCCAGCGTTACAGCATTACACAGAATACTTCACGGACCTAGAAGGGCCCTCTTCTCCACCTGTTTACCTCTTCCTTAGTTTTTCTCCCTATAAAGTTATCGATATAGGTTTTTTTTCTTTTTTCAGAATTCATATGATTGCGATCATACAATGAATACACTTTTAAGGTTGACTACTTTCATTTAGGAGGATTTAAGATTTTTTTCACATCTTTTTGTGGCTCAATAGTTTATGTAGTTTTAGTAAGAAATGCTGTTATATTTTGTGGGCATTTTGACTGCTTCAAATTTCTTTTTTTTTATTTTTTGAGAGTTTTTTTTGCTATAGGGCGCGTGCGCTTGCCAGAAAGACAGAGAGGCAGAGAGATAGAAAGCGAGAAATCAACCCCCAGGGGGATAGTCATGCCGCAATCCCTTCTCCTCCATTCTCCTCTCGGGATCTTGGGCACACACGTACATGTGCCCAGCGTGAGTTTAAGCCGCCGGGTCAGGGACTCGAACCACGGTTGACTACATGGGAGTCCAGTGACATAGCCATTACGCTAACTGCTAGTCCCTTGACTGCTTCAAATTTCTAGCAATTATAAATAAAGCTGCTATGAAGATCCATGTACACGTTTTGTGTGAACATAAATTTTCAACTTCCTAGAGTAAATACCTAGGAATGCAGTTGTGGGAAGTTATGTAAAACCTGAGTTTAGTTTTACTGGTAGAATCTTTTAGGCTTCTTGTATATAAGATCATATCTTCTTTAGAAATAATGTAACTTACTTGTTTCTTATCTGGATGTCTTTTATTTCTTTTTCTTGTCTAATATCTCATGCTAGTAGTTCCAGTACTCTGTTGAAGAGAAGGGACAAGATGGGCACCCTTATCTCATTCCTAATCATAGAGAAAAGTTTTCAGCTTTTCCCATTCAGTATGCTGTCATTTGTCAAATAAGGTCTTTATTATGTTGAGGGACATTCCTACTGTATCTAAATTTTTAAATTTTAATTATGAAAAGATGCTGAATTTTGTCAAATACTTTTTTGCATCTATTAAAATGAATATATGGCTTTTGTTCTTTATTCTGCTAATATAAGTATATTATTTTATTGATTTACATATGTTAAGCCGTACTCGTAACTAAGAGATAATTTCTGTTTGATTGTTTTAATATACTGTTGAAATCAGTTTGTTAGCTTTTTGTTGATGGTTTCTTCATGTATGTTCATCAAAGATAGAGACCTAACTTTTTTTTGGTAGTGTCTTTAGCTGGGTTTGGTATGAAACTAATAAAATGAGTTTGTGCTCCAACCCTTTCAATTTTTGGGAAGTTTGAAAATGATTGGTATTAATTATTCTTTAAATGCTTAATAGAATTTACCACTGAAGCTATCTGGTTTTTGGCTTTCTTTTTCTTGCCAAATTACCAAAAGATTTTTAATTACTAATTCAATCTCTTAGTCATTACTTCCCTGTGTAGATTTTCTTTTTTTTTTCTGACTCGCTTGTTTTTATGTTTCTAGGAATATATTTATTTCCTCTATTTATTCTATTTTTTGTATATAATTGTTCATAGTACTATTTTTTTTTTTGAGACGTTTTTTGCTATAGGGCGCATGCACTAGCCAGACAGACAGAGAGAGACATAGAGACAGAAAGCGAGAAATCACCCCCCAGGGGGGATGGTCACGCTGCAATCCCTTCTCCTCCATTCTCCTCTCAGGATCTTGGGTACGCATGCACATGTGCCTGGTGTGAGTTTTAAGCCACCGGGTCTGGGACGCAAACCGGACTATGTGGGAGTCCAGCGACATAGCCATTACGCTAATTGCTGGTTCCCCAAAAATTTTAAAACTTAATTTATTTGAATATGTATTTAGAATTTGTCCATACCCTCTTGAAAGCTTTTCCTTTTTTAAATGTATAACTGAATTTCTGGCCTACATCATTTTATTACTCTTTAAAGAATTTATTTTAGCATTTCTTACAAGACAGATCTACTACTGACAAATTTCCTCAATTTATGTTTGTTTTAAAGAGTCTTTACTCTTCCTTCATTTGCAAAAGTAATTTCACCGAATAAAGTCAGTATTTTTTGCTTGTTTTTGCTTGTTTGTTTGTCTTTTAAAACTTTAAAATTTTACTCCACTCTCTTCTTGCTTAAATGGTTTCTGAAAAAACTGATGTTGTTCTTATCCTTGTTTCTCTGTAGTTAAGTTTTTTCCCTTGTTTTTCTTGATTTTCTGTTTATTTTTGGTTTTCTACAGTGTCAATATAATATGCTTAGGTGTATATTTATTTTTGCTATTTCTTTTCTTTTTTATCTTTACTTTTTAATTTTATTTTCTTTTATACATTCAATCACATTATTTAGCTTACAAAGTGAATATTTCAACATGTGAACATTTCTCACTAGTCCAGTTGATACAACTATAAAATCTCTTCAACAGATAATACCACATTTCTTTGTTTATTATGATTGGATTTCTATGTGCTTCCTGAATCTGAAGTTTAGTGCTTGTCATTAGTTTTGGAAAATTCTCAGCTGTTATCACTTCAAATATTTTTTTCTGTTGTTTCCTCTGTTTATTCTAATATTTTATTATTTTTTAGAGGCTTTTGCCTTTTGCCTTAGTGTGTGTGTGCTCACCAGAGAGAGAGAGAGAGATAGAGAGACAGTGAGAGGGAAAGTGAAAAATCACCCCTTAGGGGGATTGGCCATGCCCTTCCCCTTTCTCCTCTATTCTCCTCCTGGGATCCTGGGCATGCACACACACACACACACACACACACACGGTATGATTTTAAGCCACTGGGTTTAGGACTCTAACTGCTGTCCACCATGCAGAAGTCTGGTGACATAACAGCTACACCATCTGCTGGTCCCTATTCTAGTATTTTCATTGCACACATGTTACACTTTTTATCATCATGCTATCAACTTAGAATATTCTGTTCCATGTTTTATATTTTATTTTTTCTTTACATTTCGGTTTTGGAAGTTTCTACTGACCTGTTTTCAAATTCACTAATTCTTTTTTCAGCTATATCTATTCTACTGATGAGCTACATTTTTCAGTTCTGTTACAGCATGTTTTTTTTATTGGTTTCTAACATTTCCTTTTGATATTTTCTTAGAATTTTTATCCCTCTTCACACAGTACTCATCTATTATTGCATGTTGTCTACTTTTTAAACTATAATTCTCAACACATTGATCATAGTTATTTTAAATTCCCAGCCTGATAATTATAAGATGTCTACAGTATATAAATCTGGTTCAGATTCTTGGTTCTTCTTTTTAAATGATATTTTTTACCTTTTAGTTCACTTACCAATTTTTTTTTGAAAGCTAGTAGTGATATATCGTAAAAAAGGAACTGATACACACAGGCCTTTAGTGTGAGGTTTTACGTTTATCTGAATGGAGGAGAAGAGATTGAAGCATAGATGTCCCCCCTGTAAGGTGATTTCTTGCCTTCTTTCTCTCTGCCTCTCTCTGTGTCTCTGGTGAGCACAGGCACCCTATAGCAAAAATATCTCTCTCAAAAAAAAAAAAAAAAAAAAAGGAAAGGAAAATGATTCCTAGAGATTATTTTTTCCTAAAAGTTTATTTATTTATTTATTGAGAGACAGAGAGAGAGATTCTGGCAGGGTTTTCTGATGCCACGATCCTCCTTTCAGCTTTCCAGAGAGCCAGGATCCCAGGTGTATGTTCTGGTTGACCTGGGTTTCAAATCCTAGGCCCACCCACTGGGCTTCAGCACCACACAGCAGTGCCCTTCCACCTGCCCACCACAGCCAGGGCCCTAGAGATTTTAAAATTCAGGTCTGAGGATTGCCATTTTTAAGCTGTAGTCGCCTGCTACTTTGCAGAAGCCCTACTCATGGAGTGATGTGAGGGACGAGGGGACAGCCCTTTGAGTAGGCGTCTGCCTTTTAGTGATCTTGCACTGAGTTTCCACCTGTGGAAGGCTGGGTGGGGCCACAGTTGGGTGTTTCTCTACTCCCAGCTCAATTAGGCTTTGGTTTAATCCCAACAGATTCGACTTTCATAAAGTAGTTTTCTTGTTAAGAACAGACAGCTCTGAGCATAATCCAAAATGATTACATTTCCCCTCTCCTTGCTAGAAGAACTAGAGGATTATATTATAATATTCATAAGATCTAAATGAGGCAAAGTGTGGGCCCTTCTAGGACTGGGCCTCTTTGGATTTCCAGTTTTCAAGGTGGTCCACACTGAGCCTACACCAAGTAACCAGGTCTATTGGCTAAAA
>NW_006159673.1:206541-236990 GCF_000334495.1 Tupaia belangeri chinensis | reverse complement strand
TACCCAAAGAACCCAGGTCTTTTGGCTACAGCTGGGCCTTCCACTCCTGGCCCGCCGTGCTTCTCCAACTCAGGGTGGTGTTTTGCTCTGTGATCCTCAGTTCTCATCCAGCTAAGAGGAGTTGCTGATTTTCAGATTGTTTTCAAAAGGGTGGAAGTTGTGACTTCCAAGCTCTTTACAGGTCAGAACAGAAACTGGAAGTCAGATTTATACACGTTTAGCCGAGTTACTGAGTCTCCATGGCTTTCCCAATTCCGCTGCTACATCTTAGAGTAGTCAACAGTTTCACATGAGCATCAATCTCAAATAAATGAGAATCACTCAGAACTGAAAGCAAAATAGGCTTCAATTTTAAATCTATTTCCAGGATAAGCATATACTCCAACTTCTAAAATCCTCATCTAACTTGCCAAGTAAACCCAACACTCAGAGGTCCCACTCCCAAGAACTTTACTTAAAAATTATTTCTCAGAATAGAACAAGGGACACTCTTCTGGGCATTGAATGAAGGCAGTCATAATGTCGCATGCTTTACCTAATCAAAATAATCTTACAGTTTATGGCACTTTAGAAACACTGGGTTGTCAGAAAAGTCATGAGGTATTTTTCTGTTTTTCTGTGCAAAAATGTGTCATGGCTTTTCCCATGACCAATACATGTGGCATCTTTTTCTAGTAACAATAGAAGCAAGTAAATAAATGTAATTATTTTTATTGAATATAGTAAGAGAAATATGTACAAGTTATGGTGTCCTGTTTTTTTGATGTAAAATAAAATGTCAAAACAATTGGAATAAATGTCACCCTTCCTGGCTCCAGTATTTCTTTCAGCTACAGCATCTTCAGGGATGACAGTGCGCTTCCGATGAATTCCCTCTTCCACCTGTGAATCGGATCACTGTTTTGAAATTGAAGGAGAGTAAAATCAACCAGAAAACTGACGTAATCATCCACAAGGGAGAAGCTAATAGGTATGTATGAGAAATATTTTTCAGGAGAAATAGTGTACCATAAGCAATGATTTATATAACTCCAAGTTAGATCAAAAAATATAATAAAAAGAAATGTGTAAGAATACCTGAATGAGGGAACATAATGTATGGAGGCCAGGTTGTTTGGGGAGATTTTATGAACCATTGTACAGATTCTATAAGTAGCTGATCTTTTTCGTAACATGTGTTTTATGCCACGGCACTGCTGTTCATATGCGCAAACCTTACCCTGACGCTATTTTGATGTGTTAAATCCTGCTCTCTATATTTGCAGCACTTGACACTGTGAACGTTTTCCTCCTCTTTGTTTCACTCCCCTGACGACCTGGCACAGACGGCGCGATTCCTACCTATGATAGTCTCTTTGCCTCCATATGACAACCGAGTTTTGTTCTTACTGAATGAAAAGGTCAACCAAGTTATGCAATTGCAATTTTATTTTAACATTTTACATTTCTCCAATGGAAAAACATCTACCTACTTATTTTTTCTAATTGAGTTTTCATTTATCACTTTTTTTTTTCTTACTTGGATGGAATTTAGATCACTAAAAATGAAGTTAACAAAATGTTCTCAAAAGAATAATTATTTTAACCTGTGAAAAGGAGCATATGCTGTTACATACCACTAAGAATTGGTTCCTCCAGCTAAAGAAAAATAATTTAGAATGAAACTAGCCAGTTAATTCAGCTTCTCTAATGGAGCGATTAGTGTGCATGGCCATTATTTTGATGGGGTCAGAGCTTTGTACAAGTAATCTTAGCATTTTCTCAACAATTGGGAAGAGGTTACATGTATTATTTGAAGTGTTCGCAGACTTCAGCATTGGAGACATCACCTGGCCACTTTAAGACTCATGGGTTGGAGGGGATTATGAAATCTAATTGTACTTAATTCACATTTGTGTCTCTTAAAAATTCATATCCTTAAACTGTGACTCCAATGTGATGGTACCTGGAGGTGATGCCTTCGGGAGGGAATTGGGTTAAGATGAAGTGGCGAGGGTGGAGCTCTCTTGACAGGACTGGTGCCCTTATAAGAAGACACAGAAACTGGAACTTGCTGTCTCAGCCAGGACATGCAGAGATTCCGGGACAAGGCCTTTACCAGACACTAGATCTTCTGGCACTTTGACCTTAGATTCCCAGCCTCCTGTAGTATGAGAAATAAATGTAGTAGAGGTACCCACTCTGCTCTTTGCTATAACAGCCTGAACTAAGACAAAATAAGTTGCAACCTATTGAAGTGTGTTTAGGCGATGTTTTAAGCTGTAACAACTTGAAAGAACTTGATGGCTTTTTTCCAAGTTGTATACAGTGCACATAAAAGACATAAAATGAAAAAAGAACTGAAAGAAGCAAGAAGGATGAAGGAAGGTAAGATTTCTAAGTAGACTGACAACAATAATAAATATCTGTAACCTGGAAACCAGAAGCACAACCGAGAACAAACGAATCTTCTCTGCTTATCTGAATCACAGCAATGCATTGGGAAGGCCACCACTGCAGACCTACTCTCCCCCCCACGACCAGTTCTGGTTGAGATGAAAGCTACACCAGCCAACGTCCAATAAGCCAGACCAATTTACCTGTGCAGATTTCTTTCTGAAATAGCGCCTCTCTTTCAACGTTTTCTGAGACTACACATACTGACAGTCCGCTAGCACTGTGACGGTTTCCACTGCCTTTTTCCTACCTATTGTATTCAATCTCGACTTCAGCCGTAATTCTGGTGGGTGCAAATAGATGCTAACGTCCTAATTTGCATTTTTCTGATGGCGAATCACCTCAGACGCTTTTTTTCTTTTTCTTTTTTGGGAGAGGTTTTTGCTATACGGCACGTTAGCTTGCCAGAAAGACAGAAAGATAGAGAGACAGAAAGCTAGAAATCACCCCCTAGGTAGAATGGCCATGCTGCAATTCCTTCTCCTCCATTCTCCTCTTGGGATCTTGGGCACATATGCATACGAAACCAGTGTGAGTTTGCTGCCTGGTCTGGGACTCGAACCGCGGTCGACTACATGGGAGTCCAGAGACATAGCCTTTATGCTAACTGCTGGTCCCTTCTCAGACACTTTTCAATGTGTTTCTTCAGTCGTATGAGTACCACTTCCTATGTTTATATTGGCAATGCCTGCCTTTTTGTATTGAGTTTTCAGTCATGTTGAACTGTAGGGTTCTTTTCATTTTCTTCTTTTTTAAAAAAATGTATTCTGGATGCTAGTCCTTTAGCCTTTATGTATGTATCAATAGTTTTTCCCTCCTTATATTCTGGCTTGCTGTTTTCTCTTTTAATGGTACTTAAGATGAATGGAATCTTCATTTTAATGTTGTCCAACATATCAGTTTTTGTAATGTTTAATCCTTCTTGCTCTATTTTTGTTTGTTTCTTGTAAATTTTTGACATAGGGTACATGCACTTGTCAGACAGAGAGAGATGGAGAAAGAGAGGGGAGTGAGAAATCATCTCTCAGCAGGGATGGTCACACTGCAATGCCTTCTCCATTCTCTGGTGATTTGGGGCATGCATGCAGGCACACCCGATGTGATTTTCAAGTCGCTGGGTATGAGACTCAAACTGTGGTTGGCCACTTAAAAGTCTAGCACCTTAACCATCATGCCACCCTGGCCCTGCTCAGTTTAAAATATACTTCTCTATCCCGAGGTCATGGGGATCTATTCTTTCATAATCACCTGGGAGCTTTAGCATTTTACCTGCCACATTTAACTCTATAATGAACCTGGACTTGAGCTTTGTCTATGGTTGAATGCTGAATGCTGGAGGAGGTTTTTTTTTTTTTTTTTGGTTGGTTTTTAATGGATATTCAATAAAAAGATATTTAAAATGATCTTCTTAGTCTATCATGGCTCCTTGTCTCTACTTGTGTTACTGAGATGCTATTTGGCTTATTGTAGCTTTCTCATAGTTGGGTAGAGCGTGTCTCCCCAGTTTGTTCTCTCTGAGATGGTCTTGCCTCTGGGCTCTATATGTTCATACAAAGTTCAGAATCTGTTCATCTGAAACTTTTCCTATGACTGTGTTTTGCTGTTGTTGTTATTTTTACATTGGGATACACTATTGGAGCAATCACATTTTCATGTAGTAAATACAATCCACAAATGTGATATATCTCTATTTACTTCAGACCATCAATTTCTCTCAGTGGAGTTTGATAGAGTTCCAGATACAGGTCTTAAAGTTTTTCAGTTGACTTTCATTTAGATGTTTTATGTATAATATTAAAAGAAAAACTTCAGGCAATTTAATTTAGCAAAGTTCAATTGAGCAAAGAACTTGATTTGAATCAGGGAGCCCAGAATGTCTTCCAAGAGTCTCTGGTAGCCTCATAGTCGAGCATATTTAAGTTCCAGAAAGGAAAAGTGATGTATGTAGAAATGGGAAATGATGTACAAAACTGGAAGTGAGGGAATGAGGTAGAGAAATAATTGGGTTGGTTAGAGGTTGGCGTTTGTCTGGGCTAACCCAGTTTAAAGGCTGAGCTGACTGTAACTGACTGAAGCGTAGCTTCTGTGAATGGCTATAACTTACCAACTCAGTAAGGAAGTGGTTTTCCAGGAGAGGCCACAGTTGCTTACAGAAACTAAGCAGGAGTACTGAGTCTTTCTCAGGCCAATATATTTTTACAGTACAATGCCTTATTAAATTGCATATTCAAAATCTTTTTTTAAAATTTTGTTTAACTTTATTTATTTATTTATTTATTTTAATTTGGCCAGAGAAGGACAGAGAGAGAGAGTGCACAAGAAAGAAAAAGCTACCAGGTCCAAGACTTGAACCACAGCTAGCGATGAGGAAACCCAGTACCTTTAACCACCACACCACTTGCCAGCTCATTTCTAAGGGTAGGTTCAAGTACATAAGAACATATATTTTGGGGGGCCAGCAGGTGGTATAGTGGTTAAGGTGCTAGACTCCTTCTACTTAGTAGTTGATTGCAGTTTGTGCCCTGGATCCGGCAGCTTGAAATTCACACTGGGTGTACGTGCATGTGTGCCCTAAATCCTGAGA
The DNA here is from genome assembly GCF_000334495.1 of Tupaia belangeri chinensis. Lineage (NCBI taxonomy): Eukaryota > Metazoa > Chordata > Mammalia > Scandentia > Tupaiidae > Tupaia > Tupaia belangeri. The sequence continues at coordinate 231,970 of NW_006159673.1, read as the reverse complement.
GGAGATTGGAGAGGGATTGGGGTATGGTCATCCTCCTGGAGGTGATTTCTTGCTTTCTGTCTCTCTGATAGGCATATGCACTCTATACCAAAAATCTCTTTAAAAAAAGAAAAAGAAAATATATTTTTGTATATTGAAATTGTATCAACAATTTTTATAAATTAACATAAATAATAACAATTTTTGAGAAGAGTATTATAAAACTTTACTGCTTTTATCTAGAGCTCTTTTATTCGGTAACTATTGTTTTATGTATTTCAAAGCTATGTGAAACAGAATCATAGAAATGTAGAATCTCTGCTTCCCTGGTGAATAGAACCCTTACTACTATAAATTGTGTTTCTATAATCTAATGTGATTTTTTGGTAAAGTCTATGAAATAGTAATACAACTGCTGCCTCTTTCTTCCCATTAGTTTGTTTCGCAACTTTTTCCATTTTACCTCTCTGTGCTATTGTACCTAAGGTATGTCTCTCAGAAGTGGCATATATTTCACTTTTTAGAATGCCAGTCCAGCATGCTTAATTACAATATTTAATTATTTACATTTAATGTAATTGCTAATACCCCTGAGTTTAAGTTTACCATGTTGCTATATGCTTTCTATTGGCTATACTTTTTTATATTTTATATTTTCTTGCAGCCTTTTAATTGACCAAAGCATATTACTTTTTTAGCTATTTTGTTTTCCCCTTTTGTTACCATAGTTACCTATTTGTTGACCATTTTAATAATGATTATGCTCCTTTAATCATATTTTTTCCCAGTGCTACATATGCTGCTGTAGTCATGTCATTTTCCTTTTCTTAGTAATGTAACTTCTGTATATGGTGAGACAGAGGGATTTAGTTTTATTCTTCTGCAAGTAGGTTTTTCCAGCACTATTTATTAAAGTTAATGTTCTTTGCTCGATATATGTACTTGGCACCTTTGTTGAAATTCGGTTGGTTGTAAATATGTGTATTTATTTCTGCGCTCTCTATTCTATTCCTTTGGTCTATTTGTCTGATTTTATGCCAGTACCATGACGTTTTGATATTTATAGCTTTTAGTGTGTTTTGAAGTCAGATAATGTGATGCCTTCTATTTATTCAGGAATGTTTTGGCTATTCTAAATCTTTGTGGTTCCAAATAAATTTTATTTTATTTTTCTCTTTCCGTAAAGACTGTTATTGAAAATTTGCCAAGGGTTTCATTAAATTTGTAGATTTCTTTGGGTAATATTGACACCTTAATATTAATCCCAATCCATGAACTTGGAATGTCTTTTCATTTCTTTGTATCATCTTTAATTCTTTCATGAATGTTTTATGGTTTTCAATATAAAGATCTTTCGCCTCCTTGGTTACATTTATTTCTGTTTTATTCAACTTTTTCAACTATTGTATATAAAATTTTTCTCTTGATTTTTTTTCAGATAGTTCATTATTGGTAAAACATAGCTAATTTTTTTACGTCAATGTTATATACTGCAACTTTACTAATGTGTTTTATCAGTTCTAGCAGTTTTTTGGTTTAGGTTTATCTCTATATAGAAATATGTCATTTACAAACAGGGACAATTTGACCTCCTCTGTTCCAACTCGAATGCCCTTTATATCATTCTTTTACCTAATTGCTCTGACTAGGACTTCCAGTACTGTGTTAAATAAGAGATTGAGATTGTGCATCCCTGTTTCATTCCAGTTCTTAGAGAAGATTTCAGCCTTTCTTTTTTCACTATGATGTTAGTTTTGGATTTGTCACCTATGACTCTTATTACAGTGAGGTACATTTCTTCTATACCAAATGTATTGAGAGATTTTTATCATAAAGACATTTTCATTTTTTCAAATGCTTTTTTTCTGAACCTATTGAGATAGTCTTACAGTTTTTGTCTTTTATTCTATTACAATGTTAATGTTTATTGACTTCCATATGTCAAACCATCCTTCAATCACTAAGATAAATCTCACTTAATCATGGTGTGTAATTCTTTTGATGTGATGTTAAATTCAGAATTTTTGCAGTCATATTTATCAGAGATATTGACTTCTTTTCTTTTTTCTAACCTTTTTTTGTTTGTTTTCTGTGTGTGTGTGTGTGTGTGTGTGTGTGTGTGTGTGTGTGTATTCATGTCTTGTTTTAGAATCAGGGTCTCATAGATTAAATTTGGAACTATCCCATCCCCTTTAATTTTTTTTTTTTGAGAGATTTTTGCTACAGGGCATGTGCACTTGCCAGAGAGACAGATAGAGACAGAGAGACAGAAAGAAAGAAATCATCCCCCAGGGGGGATGGCCATGCCACAGTCCCTTCTCCTCCATTCTCCTCTTGGGATCTTGGGCCCGCACACACATGCTCCCGGTGTGTTTAAGTCACCAGGAATGGAACTCGAACCACGGTCAATTACATGGGAGTTCAGTGACATAGCCATTATGCTAACTGCTGGTCCCTCCCCTTTAATTTTTAAAATAGTTTGAAAATAATTGTTTTTTTTTTTTTGTTCTTAAAAATTTGTAGAATTTGGGACCAGCAGATGGTGTAATGGTTATGTCACTGGACTCCCATGTTATTGACCACAGTTCGAGTCTTCAGACCAGTGGCTTAAAACTCATGCCAGCACATGTGTGTACATGCCCAAAATCCCAAGAAGAAAATGTAGGAGAAGGAATTGTGTTGTGGCCATCCTCTCTGAGGGGTAATTTCTTGCTTTCTGTCTCTCAGTCTCTCTGTCTCTCTGACAAGCGCACTCACCCTATACAAAAATCTCTATCAAAAAAAAAAAGTGGAATTCATCAGTGAAACCATTTGGTCCTGGGTTTTTCTTTGTTGGGAGACTTTTACTACTGATTCAATACCATAATTCATTATTGGTCTGCTTAGATTTTCTTTATGGTTCTATTCGGTAGACTTTATGTGTCTAGGGATATATACATTTCTTCTAGGCTTTCTTAGAAATTCATTGGCATATAGTTGTTCATAATAATCTAAAGATTGTCTGCATTTTGGTGTTATCAGTTGTAACATCTCACTTCTTTGTCTTTGATTTCATTACTTGGGTCTTCTCTCTTTTTATCTTAGCTTGTTTATCTAAAGGTTTGTCAACTTTATCTTTTCAAAAAGCTAACTTTCTTAGTATTATTTTCTTGATTTCCATTTTGTTTCTTTTTGCTCTGATCATTATTCTTTATTTTCTTCTACCAATTTTGGGTTTGGTTTGTTTTTGCTTTTCTAGTTCCTTGAGGTTCATTGCTTGATTGTTTATTTGAAATCTTTCTAGCTTTTCAATGTGAGAATGTGTTGCTATAAACTTCCCTCTTAGTTTTTGCTGTACCCTACAGGTTTTGATATGTTACTTCTTTAAGTTTATTTTAAGCAATTTAAAATTTTTCTATTTAATTTCTTAATTGGTCCATTGGTCATTCAAAATATGTTGTTTAACTTACATATATATTTGTAGTTTCCATAGTTTTTTTAAAATTGATTTCTAGTTGTATTCCATTGTGTTTAGAAAAGATACTTTCCCCCTCTTTTCAGGAGTTTGAGTACGCACGCACTTGTGCCGGTATGCATCTCAGGCTGCGAGTCTGAGGCTCAGACTGTGTGGTTAGCCATGTGGGATCCAGCCACCTTAACCACCATACCATGGGTTAGCCCACTTCTACATCTTTTCATTGGAGAATTTAATTTATTCACATTGAAGGTTATTATTGATAGCTGTGGACTCAGCCCTGTCATTTTGATCATTTATTTCTGGTTGTTTTATATGTCCTTCCTTCCTTTCTTCCTCTCTTGTTTTCTTCCTTTGTGGCTGTGAGGCTTCCTGAACTGATATGGTTTAAATCTTTTCTTTTTAACCTTTGTGTATCTGTTTTAGGTTTTAGTTTTGTGGTTTTCCTGAAACTTACATGAAATACTTTATAACAGGTTAATTTAAGCCAATGACAGGTTTATTTTATTTTTTTAAATTTTATTTTATTATTATTTTTTTTTTTTGGAGAGATTTTCACTGTAGGGCACGTGCGCTCGCCAGACAGACAGAGAGAGACATAGAGACAGAAAGCGAGAAATCACCCCCCAGGGGGGATGGTCACGCCGCAATCCCTTCTCCTCTCGGGATTTTGGGCACGCACGCACACGCGCCCTGCGTGAGTTTTAAGCCACCGGGTCCAGGACACGAACCGCAGTCGACTACGTGGGACGACTACGTGGGAGTCCAGCGACATAGCCATTACGCTAACTGCTGGTTCCCGGGTTTATTTTGATCACATACATAAACTCTTCACTTTTCTTCCTCATCCTTCCATATTTTATGTTTTTGCAGTTAGTTTGCATCTTTTTATCAGATGCATTGCTTAACAAATTATTACAGTTGTAGTTGGTTTTAATAGTCTTGCCTTTTGATCTTACTGTTAGAGTTATGATTGATTTACCTGCCGCAATTACAATATTAGAATGTGTTGGATTTGACAGTGTATTAGCTTTTATCAAAGAGTTTTACACTTTCATAGGTTTTTATGTAACTAATTAGCATCCTCTTTTTTCAGCTTGGGGAAGTTACTTTAGTGTTTTTTATTGCAGATCTAACAATGATTTGGTCTTAGATAAATTCTCAGCTTTGGTTTATCTGAGAAAGGCTTTATCACCCCCTGACATTTGAAAGACAGGGTTTCTAGTTACAGAATTACTGGTTGGTTATCTTTTTATTTCAGGATTTTGAGTATGTTATCCTGTTTCCTACTGGAATTCTAGGTTTTTGCTGAGAAGTCTGCCAAGAGTCTTACCATTGTCCCTCTATCCTGAGAATTTGCTTTTCTTTTGCTGCTTTCAACACTTTCCTGTCTTTAACTTTTGACAATTTGACTACAATTTGTTGTAGTATAGGTCTCTTAAGATTCATTTTGGGGTAGGCAGGTGGTGTGGTGATTAAGGTGCTGGATTCTCACATCGCCAACCACAGTTAGAGTCCCAGACCTGGTGGCTTACTTTCTCACTCTCTCTGGCTGAATTAAAAATAGTAATAAATAAAATTTTTAAAAAATATTCATTTTATTTGGTGTCCTGTTTCTGGCTATTTTATTTCCCCATATTTGGGAAGTTTTCTGTTATTTTTCCTTGGAATATGTTTTCTGTTCCCACTTCTTTTTCTTTTCCTCTGGCATGCTGATAATCTGTAAATTGTTCCATATAATCTTGTTAAGGTTTTGCCATAGGTGTGTGTGCTTTCCACAGAGACACAGAGAGGTACTGTGAGGAAAAGGGAGAAATTACACCTCAAGGGTTATTGCCAAACCACAATCCCTTCTCCGCCATCTTCCTTTCAGGATCTATTGAGGCATACATGTACACATGCTGGTGTGATTTTCAAGGTGCTGAGTTTGGGACTTGAACTATGGTCAGCCATGTGGGAGCCTAACACCTTAATCATGATGCCACCTACTGGCCCTTATTTTTAATTCTTTTTGCTTTTTGTACCTCACGTTGGATGATTCCCAGAGACTCACCTTCACTCATCCTTACTTCTGCTTTGTTTAATCGTCAGGTTTTAGGCCTTCAGGGTGTGAGCTTGGTGTGAAGTTGGTTAATCAAGTACTTCTGCCTTAGTCTCTGGATTCCATTTCTGTCCCCCATAGTTCTTGAAGAATGTGAAAAAATGCTACTCAGGCTTGGAGTTCACACAGGAAAAGACCACAGAGGTCAAATATATTCCTCCAGGATTTCTTCTTTTCATGGTTCTTAGTTATAATTTTTTGATTAGAGTTTTTCATGTCTTTAGGAAGATATTTCTCTCACTGTTTCTCTTTTGTAAATGCTTTCCAAGAAACTTTACTGAGTCGTCTAGTCCATCATTGTTGGTCATATTTTGCTTTCTAAGATTAAAAACAAATGTGAAGGGTGAAAAATACTCAAAATGTTCAAAATGTTAAAATCATCCTAAGAATTCTCTTTCACAACACTGAAATCCAACAGGTAAACATGCAACATTGTTAGATGGAATATAAGAGTAACAAATAAAAATACAGTTACATAAATTTTTAGAGTTGATTTATTTTTCATGGTAGAGAGAACATGTATGTGTATGAGAGAAAGTGAAGTCTCTTGACAGAGTCTTTGCACATGCGCTTGTATGAACCATATTCAAACAACTCCCCCCCAAAAATTATTAAAAGATGGATAACATATACACTAGTTTTAACTAGAAGTCTTCAATTCAAATGACAAAACTAAGCATCACTGAGCACACTAGAATTATGAGCGTTTAAAACTCCAAAAGACTTTGATTGGAAGAAAGTACAAGATTTTAAGTTGATTGTAAGTAATAGTCTACATTCAAGATATTATAGTGCTCGTAATTTTGCTCTGAGTAAATATGAATTTACTCTGGGGATTCCTAGATACATTTTCACACAGTCTTAGGGCATCTTGATCTTCTGAAATTCACGAAGAGGAGGAGATGGGTAACTGATGCCATTGCCAGCCAATAATTTCCCTGAGGTTTCTGACTCTTCGCTGTCCTTCCTCCCACCTCAGTTCCCAGCTGTGCAATGTACCCTTATCATGAGGCCCTGTGAGGATCAGAAATAAATACATAAATTGTTCGGTTTGTTTCCTGGTATACAATAGTCAAATGGCAGTGCTACTATCTTTATTGTTATTATAATTTGTAGTGCTTATGTGGGGATTATTTATTTATTTATTTATTTTGGAGGGGTTTTCGCTATAGGGCGCATGTGCTCGCCAGACAGACAGAGGGAGACATAGAGACAGAAAGTAAGAAATCACCCCCCATGGGGGATGGTCACGCTGCAATCCCTTCTCCTCCATTCTCCTCTTGGGATCTTGGGCACACATGCACACGCACCTGGCGTGAGTTCCAAGCCACCGGGTCCGAGACGCGAACCGTGGTCGACTACGTGGGGGTCCAGCGACATAGCCATCATGCTAACTGCTGGTTCCCATGGAGTTTATTATGTATCACCTTAAGCAGGTCACTACCACCCAATACTTAAAATGATTGTTTTGCTTTCTTTCTTCCTTCTTTTTTTTTTTTATTTTTTAAGTTTTTTTTGTCATAGGGCATGTGTACTTGTTGGAGGGACACAGAGAGGAAAAGTGAAAAATCAACCAGCCAGAGATGATGGACATGCCACAATCCCTTCTCCATTCTCCTCTCAGGATTTTGGGCACACACAGAAATGGCATTATTTTAAGCCACTGGATCTGGGACTTGAACCACACTTGACTATGTGGGAATCCAGTGCCTTAACTACCACGCCACCTGCTGGTTTTTAAAAATATATAATTATTTTTAATACTTTTATTTGCATGCCATTCACTTAATAGAACATTTATTCTTGAAATACGAATAGTCATATTCTTTTCTAAGATACCAGGTTACATAGTAATTATTCATGCTTATCTGGAGAACGGAATCAATATTTTTTCTTTTCTTTTGTGTTAGAGGGAGCTTGCACTCGCCAGAGACAGACAGAAAGAGAAAGAGAGAGAGAAAGTGAAAAAGACCTCCCATTGAGGACAGTCATTCCTCAGTCCCTTCTCTTCCATTTTCCCCTCCTTTTGGGATTTTGGGCAGGCATACAGCTGGGGTGTTTTTTAAATACTGGATCCAAGAATTGAACTGCACTGTCGGTCATGTGGGACCTAGCCACCTCAACCACCATGCCACCAGCTGGCCTGGGATGAATATTTTTAATACTAAAAGCTTGTCTCAGAGATGAAGTATGATTTGCTTATTTGTATTCAAAATTGAAAAACATTTTCCACTCTCATTTTTTTAACTTATGAAGTTAGCCAAGATGTAAATGTGACAGGATTTTATCATTAATATTTTACTTAACTAGTGGTAATCAACAAAGGCTTTTTTGTTGTTGTTGTTTGTTTGTTAGTTTATTTGTTTTTAGAGAGACTTTTTGCTATAAGGTGTTGTGCTCACCAGAGAGACAGAAAGTGAGAAATCATCCTGCAGGGGGGATGGCCATGCCACAATCTCTTCTCCTCCATTCTCCTCTGAGAATTTTGGGCATGCATGCACACGCTTCTGGAGTGAGCTTCAAGCCAGCAGGTCTGGGACTCAGACCATGGTTCTCTACTTGGGAGTCCAGTGCCTTAACCACTATGCCACCTGCTGGCCCCAATAAACATGGATGTTATGCTGTTTCAGACTACTGAAAGGCTCGATGGGTATATGTTAGATTTGTTTTAAAATAGTGTTAAAACACATATGGGCAATGAATACTGACCTCATTGCCCTGATTATTCCGTGCCAATGTTAACTCGTGCGTGATTTGCAGAGCAAGTATTCATATGTAACTTTACAGCCATAATGTAGGCCCTGCTTCCTTTTCTGAAGGACTATGATTCATCCTTCAGGTCTCTGTGTGAAGGTTACTTCCTTGGGAATTTGGCCCTGACATCCCAAAGGTCTTTACACAGTATTACCAACTGATACGACACCACATATGTGTCATAATTTATTACAGCTGACGGTGACAGTCTGCCTTACCAGTCACAATGATCACCTCCCTAAAGCACGTTGACTCTCTTCCTGCAGAATCTGAGATTCTGGAACAATGCCCCCTACTTAAGAGGGGCCCTCAATATGCCAAATGAATGAATGAATGAAAAATTGACTCCAAAATCCTTTCTCTTTCCAAAACTCAGCAATGATTGGATTTCCTATCTAATTTGTCTCTAAGTCTCTGGTCTTATCTCCCACGGCATTCTACTCACAATTCCCATCCCCATTTTGGCTTCATCTTTGTACCTTTATACTCCAAGGTATTAACTATTCTGAGAATGTGACAAACCCTTTTGAAGGTCTCGATTTTTGACTTTCTTTTTTATCACATGTCTGAAATGCCCCTTTCCACCTCTGAATATACCTAATTCTCATTATAGAAGATTTGTCTCAATGCCACCTGACTCATGAGAGAATCTTAAAAGAAATATTTGTGTACTTCTAATATTCAAGTAATGACGATGTCGATACCTGTGTTATATCTAGGGGCCATTCAAGACGCATCTTATAGAGGGTTTTCATATTACTGTGTCGGAGATTAGTTGTCATTGATATGGTAAATATTGTTTCAAAGAGAAGATCACATGAACCTAGAATAACAAGGATGATCACTTAAGTGATCTAAATGTTTCTCATAGCATTTTTTATCATTGTTTCAAAGCCTTTTATCCGTAATGACTATCTAAAAACCAAAGGTCGTAGTCTCTGTCAGTTTACCTTAGGGCTTCTCTGTTATACATCCTTGTTATTATCTTGGAAATTCTCATTTAAAATCATCTACCTATTCACCCTGGGTCTGAAATTAGAAAAATATGTGGCAGAAATGAATTGCTTCTGACTGTATGTGGTGTAAGCATTTGGACCAGAGACGGATACAAAAAAGTTCACAGACAACAGCAGGCAGAAGCAGAGCCTCCGAATTTCCCAAGAGGGTTATTGCTTCAGCCTTCATTCTGTAAGTAACTCAAGCCTACCCAGCTTAGTAAATTTTAGAAATGACAACAACCTAATAAGTACACAAGGTCCATGTTTTATTCATTCTTTGTTTAGTCATTCTTATTATATTTTATGACTAGAATAACTTGTTCTTAGATTAAAAATAAATCTTTCTTATTTGATTGAAAGAGTATTAAATCTTCCTTTTTTTCAGTAGTTTGTGCCTATTAGCATATTTGAAATGAAAGAGCACTGTGCGTTGCTCCCTTTGATATTGTAAAAGGTAATTAGATTATTTGCTAAGAAATTACTTTTCAGAATTAACTCTCTTTGTGGTTATTACTTTTCCCTTCGGCAGGACTTAACTGATTTAATGCACTTCCAGTAACTTTGGCAACTGGATAAAAATTCTTTGGTAGGAAGAGTCCATGTCTGGACAAGTAGAACTTTAGAAACGGTAAGGACAGATATATGAATTTCTGAAAATTAAAATTCTAGGAAGAATCCTCATCTTACGTTATCCTCATTATTTAGATAGGGCTGTAATTCTCCTGCAGTGTGAAGGACGTGCATTTCTATTAGTTTTCTCAACTGGGAGTGAGATGCTATCCGTATGGGGCATTGACCGAATATTGAGCTCGTTGGGCCAGCTTTAGCTAGACTGACTCCATCTTGCTAATCAAAATGGCTTTTCTCTCAGCCTGATACTCTTTGTTTGAGATCTTAGAAACTCCAAGGAGATGAATGATCAACCTGCAGTGTGAAATAATAAGGCACGTTCCACCCCGGGAAACCAAAACCTCCTGTCTGGAAAACTAATTACTTGATTGCACGCCCAGCTAAAATTTCACCTGACCCATGCTTTTCCCGTCAGAGCTGTGAGCCTCACAGTGTCTCTGTTCCCCTATAAAAATCATGTGTAAACTGGCTGACCAGTCAAAGATACTTTCACATGTCTTCCCAGTGTGGCCAAACTGTAATAATTATCCCTTCCCTCTCTGGCCAACAACCTTGTCTCTCTGTCTCAGTGAGCCCTGAAGGGTCAGACCTGTTTTAGGTCCCTGGCCTGGGGTGGTGTGGGTGCCCACTCTGGCAACATGACCGGGTCGGGGTGAAGCTGAATCAGAGCAGCTACTGGGTGAGGGCCGTCTAGTGCGTCCCCTGATGCCCCTTGCTCTCCTAGGAAATTGTGGTGTAAATTCCATCCTTAGAAAAATTGCAACTTAATGTAGACTTTCTTTCTCTTACTCTTTCTCTTCTTTTAATTGTTAAAATTAGCTGTCACTATGTGTTCCACGCAAAGATGTGTTGACCTACCTACCATCTGCCCTTTCTGTCTCCTGGACCTATGAAGTCTTTCAAGAAGAGTAGCCAGTGTCATAACTGGGAAAGAGAGAGAAGTCCCTTCATGCCTCTAACAGCGTGTGCATTTCCTTGGGATAGAGTAGCCATGCTGACCCTATAGTCTGCACAAGCCACGTCTACGCAGCTGGGAGATGCAGGTGGAAGCTGCCTGGGTGGTCCCTGAGCAGCTGACGTGGCAGGAGTGCTCAGATGCTTGTGTGAATATAGACCTGACTTCCTAGCATGGCATTGCAAGGCAGATAGGACTAGGGTCTTCTCCTCACTCTTCCCTAGTCTTCCCATCTTCTGTGGATTAACAGTGTGGCTTCGAGGTAGACAGGCCGTAACATGTAGGCATCTTTCCGCTCACATCTTTTTTCTGTGCACATTTTACTCCCTAGCTCTTCAGTATAACTAAAACTTAGGGTGGCTTATTGAAAGTTTTGTGGGTTTGGTGAGAGTAAGAGATAAAGCTTAGTGTTATTTACCTTCTCACTTAGATACTTAGATACTTTTTTGACTACCAAGCAAAGGTGTGGGTGACATTTGAAGTACAGTTAACTGATTTGGAAGCAGCTTTTTAAAAATGTAATGCTAGAGTCTTTTAAAAGTATGAGTGGGCTTTGCATAGCAGGTGGTGAATGACAGCTGTTTGGGCAGAATACAAATGAGAATATTAGACACCTCCACATTATAAAAGTTTCAAAAACAAAATATGCTGGGTAGAATATATGACAATGCATCTGAAATGATCTATTACTTTTCTTTCTTCTTTTTTTAAGTCCAAGTTATATTTTTGTAGTTTTAATTTGATATAAAACTAAATACGGTCGGGACCAGCAGTTGGCATAATGGCTACGTGGCTGGACTCCCACGTAGTTGACCGTAGTTCGAGTCCTGGACTCAAGCTGGGCGTGTGTTCATGTGTGTGTGTGTGTGCCTAAGATCTGAGAGAAGAATGGAGGAGGAGGCATTGCAGCATAGCCGTTCTTCCTAGGGGGTAATTTCTTGCTTTCTGTCTCTCTGTCTCTCTCTGTTTTTCTGGTGAGTGCACGTGCCCTATAGCAAAAACCTCTCATAAAAATACAAACACAAATCCTAAATATGATTTAAATAAAATCAACAATTTGAATTTAAAACCCTATGTAAATCTTTCATGAGTTTTATCATTATAGCTTTACATGTTTCAAACTTTGTACTTTTCATTTGTCCTTGTGGCAGAAAACTAATGGTGAAGGGCATTTGTAATTGCAAAAACTGCATCTAAGGTTTGAATCTGACTTTTGTTCTCATTTAAACTACTGTTATCTCAGGGTACCTAATGCAGAGTTGGATATTTAAGACAATTTTTAATACACTATCTTGACTAAAGTCAATTTCTGCTTTTCAGCTCAGGCAATTATTCGTTGAACATGTTTTTCTCTCAGTTTCTGTTATTTATGAGACCCCCAAACTGCGTACAAAGATGAACAGACCATGTGAGAGTCTTCCATGAGCCGTTCTCCTTGGGAGAGTGATACGACATGAAGGAACTAACCACAAACAAGTGTAAAGGATAATCGCGTCAGAATGAGATCGATGTGTTTTTAGAATTTAGAGCATTTCAGAAAGGGGAAGATCTCTGAACCATATCTTGAGAAATGACTAACACATTTACAAAAGAAAATCGACAGTGGAAAGTATTGAGTATGTGCAGAGCCCTGAGCAATATTCAGTTCAGAAGCAGGAAATACTGAGCAGAAGGTCGTGTTGAAATAAAGCAGGAAAAAAATAAGGAATTCTACCAGCAAGACAATATCAGGAGATGAGGAGTCGTCCAAACAGTAAAAAAACAATCCAGGGAACCAGCAGTTAGCATAATGGCTATGTCGCTGGACTCCCACGTAGTCGACCGTGGTTCGCATCCCGGACCCGGTGGCTTAAATCTCACGCCGGGCGTGTGTGCGTGCGTGCCCAAGATCCCGAGAGAGAATGGAGGAGAAGGGATTGCAGCATGACATCCCCCTGGGGGGTGATTTCTCGCTTTCTATTTCTATGTCTCTGTCTGTCTGGCGAGCGCACGCGCCCTATAGCAAAAACCTCTCCAAAAAAAAAAAAAAAATCTATTGATCACATAAAAAGTTTGTTTTCACTAATAAGTGCTTTGAGCCTTGATCATAGTGGGTGTTAAGTAAATATTCACTAAGTAAATAGGTTACATCATTTAATTTCCCAAACAGCTAGATGCAGAGGAAATAATAATTTTGCGGGCTCGCTCTACCACCTGATGGTTAAAGCAGCCAGATCCCACGTGGCCAACCATGTGGTGTGAGCTCTGGACCTGGAGGCTTGCGAAACACTTTGTGCTGCTCCAAGTCGTGAGGGTAGGGAGAGATGGAAGAGAAGGGATTGTGGCATGACCATGCCCCATGGGGGGTGCTTTCCCGTCTGTCTCTCCCTGGTGAGCACATGCACCCTCTAACAAAAGTAATAATTTTTATTGAAGTTCACAGGCAAAATACAACTGGCAACTTAGACAAATTCATACGGGTGTTACATTTTAGAGCTGATTTTGAAATTAGCCGCATTACATTCCAGTTTCTATGCATTCCTGTGCGTCCCAGGAAAGGAATTTAAATACTTTAATGTTTACAAGCTTAAAAATGTGCTCCTCACTACAGAACTGGATTTCAAAGCAGAGAAACCAGCGGAGGGAAACAACGTATCAAAGTCAGTGTTAGGTCTGCCCTGACAGTGACTTGGCAGGGCAGAAACTCCCTGACCGGAGGTTACTCCTCCTCTGTAGCTGAGCTCTGAGGTCAGGGTGGGAAGCCAGGTAGACAAAAAGAACAGCCATCGTCATCATAAGAATGATTCCATAATACTGCAGTATGTCCGTAAATGAGTTAATTTATGGAGAAATGAGAGTTTGAGTCATGGTTCTGTAATGGATTCGTCTTCTTTGATCTATAATCTTGCCTAAACGGATTTGTTTGACTCCATCTAGTCTATGTATAAATAATTTATCCTGATGCATGACTTTTAAAAAGTCAATAAAGTCATAATTAATTCACAAGATTTTTACAAACTTTTTAAAATAAAGAATTATTTATTTCATTGTATTTAGTTATTGTTATATTATTTGGATTGGCTATAGGGCACATGTGCTCACCAAGGAGGGAGAGAGAATGAGAAAGCAAGCTGCCAGGTTCAGGACTCAAGTCACAATCAGCTGTGCGGGAGTCTAGCACCTCAGCCACCATGCCACCTGCTGGCCCCATAAGCTTTTTATTTTATTTTATTTTTTTTAGTTTACTCATTTATTTCTTCCATGAGGAGGGGAGAGAGAGAGGAAAAAAAAAAAACAAAAACAAAAACAGAGAGATAAGCACCTCTAGTTGGGTCTTCATGCCATGATCCATCTCTGGTCTCCACGGGCCCAGATCATAGACACACACACACACACACACACACACACACACACACACCCAGCATGGCCAGGGAGTGACAAGGACACAAAACCAGAGCCTTTTGTTATGTGGGTCTAGTTGTGTTACTGCTGGGTCACTTCCTGAGCCTCTGCGAAGTTTTTGGAGACCACTCTATGTACCATATACAGTGGTGTTTTATTATACAAATGAAGTATTTTCAGAAGCACACACACAAGCATCGCAACACATACATTTCAAGAGATACTCCCGTCCCAGTCTGCATGTGGGTCATTTTAACTCAGTCATCCAAGACTCAGCCCAGCATGTACAGAACTCAACTGACATGACTCCCATACACTGGGAGTTGATTAGGCATAGTTGTTTTAAATAGGCTACTCACTGAACTCTATGATTGGAAAACGTCTTGGTAGTTCTAAGCTCGTAGTACGAATTAACTGCTGAAACACAAACCAATATACCTCACCTGAATCCCTCACCTTCATATTGCAACACCAAACCCTTGGCAAGGGTGTCTTTTTTAAAAAAAAAAATAATTAATTGACTTATTTCTGAAACGTGTTTAATTAATTTACTTCCATTCCCTAAGAATCATCACAGCATACAAAATGTGATTTCCCATCCAGAGCATCTTACATAGTGGCTTAATCATGCATGCTATAGTCAATCATTTTCCATTTCTAGTTACATATATGTGTGCATATATATATATGTATAATTTTACCCCTGTTTCTGACCCTCTGCCCTTACCCACTAACAGCTTCTATCTTGAGGTAAATACCCTCCATATAGTCATTCATGCAGTCATGACGCATTCATTGTCAGTGTGAGTCAGGCTCTTGGATAGGCTTCTGGACATATCATTTAGTTGTCACCCGTCCTAAAATTATAAAATAGAAATCCCAGAATCCACTGAATCCACCTGTGGCTCTGCACAGCATGTAGGCCAGTGGAGTTGGGAGAAGTCCTACCCGGGAAACTGTCTGGAAACCAGGGCAGAGCGTCACTCAGAGATGCTTTGCATTTCCCATCCAGCCTTCCCTTGCCTTCCCTTCTGTGCGAGCAGCTGCGGGTGACACCCGGAGTCACAGCAGCATTTGCAGTCTGTTTTTTTTTTGAGAGGTTTTCAATATAGGGCGTGTGCGCTCGCCAGACAGACAGAAAGACAGAGAGACAGAAAGCGAGAAATCACCCCCCAGGGGGATGGTCATGCTGCAATCCCTTCTCCTCCATTCTCCTCTCAGGATCTTGGGCACGCACGCACACGCACCCGGCGTGAGTTTTAAGCCACCGGGTCCGGGACGCGAACCGTGGTCGACTACGTGGGAATCCAGCGACATAGCCATTATGCTAACTGCTGGTTCCCTAGCATTTGCAGTCTTGAAGACAACAAGCACCACAAGGCCAGCTCCTGGTGGTGAAGTCTGGTGGCTGAGGATGGTGAATCCCACTTGGCCGATCATGGTTCAAATCCTGACTCCACTCGTTTGAGAAACATGCAGAGTGTATGTATGGATGCGTACCAAATCCAGATGGGACAGAGAAACAGAGGAGAAAGGACTGCTGCATGGACCTACCCCATGGGGAGTTTCTCTCTTTCTCTCTCTCTGTCTCATGCTCTCTAGCCATTAAAAGAAAAAAAAAAGGCATGTTTGAAGAGCAATAAAGTAAAATCTAAAAAGAATATAGAACACAGACATCGTGTTCAGCTACTAGAGTAGCCCTGGCCTACTCACCGTGTGAGGAAAATGAAACAGTCATTTAAAACCCATCGTTAGTTTGCGACTAATAAAATCAACTCCCAGATGGAAAGTGAGGGGCTATAAAACCAATATATTTTCTACTTGGCCAAAGTATCTGTGTTCCTGACTTTCAAGAACTCATAGATATTTTGGGGAAGTCACATAAGTAAACAGTGAGAGTAATAGCATCTGCTGTTACAATTATGATAAACATAGTTTCATAAACTTTTTTTTTTTTTTTTACCATGTAATTCTTTTCAACTGGCTTTGGATTTTGGAGAGCTAAGCCTTGGCTAGTCTCGTTTACTCTTCGCCTTTCCACCTCCTTCCGTTCATTCTCCTGTGATGTGTTTCCTGGGTGGCAGGAGAAAAATTTTGATAAAGAAGAAACAGAGTTTCCAAAGACTAGAGAAGGCATAGACTTGTATACAAAAGGTATTTGCTCCCTAAATTAATGTGTATGTTTGTTTTCAGAGGTCATGAAATGATTTAAAATGTTAATTATTTATTTTTTTTAGTTGTTTTGATTTGCTTTTGATTTTTGGTTATTTTTGTAATAAGGTGTGTGTATTTCCCAGAGAGAGAGAGAGACAGACAGACAGAGGGAAAGTGAGAAAGCATCCCCCAGTGGGGGTGGGGGATAGCCACACAGCAATCCCTTCTCCTCCAGTCTCCTCTCAGGGTTTTGGGCATGCACATACATGTGCCTGACTTGCTTTTCAAACCACTGGGTCTGGAACTTGCATAGCTTAGTTGGCCATGTGGGATACAGCTGCCTTAACCCACGCCATCTGCTGGCCCCAACATTAAAGAGTTATTCGGGGGCCAGCAGGTGGCATGGTGATTAGGGTGCTGGACTCCCCACATGGCCTACCACAGCTTGAGTCCTGGACCTGGCAGTTTGCTTTCTCTCTCTTTCTGTCTTGCTGACCCTCTCTGATGAGCACACGTGCCCTGTAGGTAACCGAAAAACAATAATAATAATAAATAAAATTAAATCATTCTTTCTTTAAATTAGTTATTCAGAAGTTCAAATACCCATTGTTATACAAGCTGCTTATTGAGTAATGTTTCCTATGTATCAGCGTAAAATCCTGGTCGCAGTAGCTGTTTCTAGGAGTATCAGACACTTTCTGGCTTAGATTCCCCCCACCATATCGACAGTAACTACTAAGTGGCATTTTTTTAAAAGAACTATTTAATTAAATTAATTAATTAACTTATTTATTTTAATTTGACCAGAGAGGGACAGTGAGAGAGGGAGGGAGAGAGAGACAGAGAGGGAGGAAGAGAGAGAGAGAGAGAGAGAGAGAAAGAGAGAGAGAAGGTAAGCGAGAAAGCAAGTCACCAGGTCCAGGACTTGAACCACAGTCAGTAATGTGGGAGTCCAGTGCCCTTAACCACCACGCCACCTGCCGGCCCCACCAATTGACATTTACTCTACTGCTTCAATGTAAAGACAGATGGCTGTCTATACTTATCGTATGGAAAGCAGATATCTTACTAATAGTCTTTGTACAGTTAATATATAGTGAGGTTTCACTGAACTTTTTGAAAAAGTGTGCATTTATACTTTATTTACATTGTATTTTCCCTACCCCTAACTGCAACTCAACTCAAGAAGTTTGTATTTTAAAGATGGCAGAAGGCCCTGGGAAATAAGGATTTCAATATTACAGTTGTCTCTTTCGAAGGCTTGTAAGATTTGCTGGCAAAGTAATAATAACGATTAGGCTAAACTAGTGAGACATCTGTCTCCAGGAACTCTAAATCCAATTACTAAAGCGAGGCTCAAATAAGACGTTATATTTTAATTTACTATATTGTTTAAAATTATGAAATAGTTATGAGTATGGCACATGCTGAAATTAAGGTTAAAAAGATATGAAAAAGATATTGTATAAAATTATGCTGTTCATTATTTATTTTCAGCACCAATCTTTGGCTAATATGTTTAAAAAGATAAAGGAAGATATTTGATCTGAAGCAGTAACCAAAAAATCAAGTCCATTTTAAAATAAATAGAACACTGGCAATCTATATGGAGAAGAGTGATTCTATATAATCATTAAAATAGCTTTGCTAGTGGTCACCTTCTTTTGCATTTGCAAATTATGGTCCCTTCAAGAAGTTTAAAGTGGCTTTTGAATATCTTTGTACTGCTTCATAGTAACTCTGTGAAAAATGAAAGAAATCTCTCTAAAAATGTCATTGCTAAAAGAATTTTCTCTCTGGGAATAAATGACCTAACATTGAATAAATAACCAAAAAAAAAAAAAAATCTATTGCTACCTTTGTCTGCCTCAGAAAGTGTAGTCAGATCAATGGTCCCATTGAACTTTGCTCTAGTCTGCAATCATTTGATGTATTTAATCAATTCTGGGCATAACATTTTGAAAATGAGTTGTCGATATTGGCTCATGTATTCTCAGCCCTTCTGATATGTGCAGGATATAGAATAGTTGCTCAATAAATATTTAATCCCCAAATTAATATCAGAGCTGTCATAAGAGGAGTATGTGTAAACGCGTGTAAGGTTTAAAGGAATTTCTGTTTTTGTAATTGTAAAATAAAAAATGACTGGGGTCAACATGTGGTGTAGCAGTTACATCACTGGTCTCCCACATAGACAGCCGTGGTTTGATTCCTGGACCCGGCAACTTGAAACTCAAACCAGGTGTGTATGCATGCGTGCCCCAAATCTCTAGAGAATGGAGAAGAGGGGGTTGCAGCCTAGCCATCCCTCATAGGGAGTAACTTCTTGTCTTCTGTATCTCTCTGTCTTTCCAATGAGCATACGTGCCCTATAGTAAAAATCTCTTTAAAAATTAAATTACCATAAACTTCGAGTAGGTCAGGATTCTGACAAGGACTCAAGTGTCTTCTCTGCTCAGAGCTTCACCTGGCTGAGGTCAAGGTTTCGTCCAGGAGGCGACTATTCCCTCAGTTTGTACTGTGGTATTAATACAACCTACTGAAGAGAATGACTACTCATTATGCATAGACTAGACACACACTCAACAGTATATGTGCTTATACAAGGCCTATGAACCAGCAGCAAGACTCTTGAAAGACTTGGAGGCCATTTGATAAACCTGCCTACCACAGGAAATCAACACAATCACACACACAAACACGCAAAGGCAGAATGAAGAAGAAATCTCATCTCAATACGGTTACTAGTCTTCACTCTTATCACCTACTAAGAATAAAACATGGGGCTATCCCTATAGAGAAGTGGTCAAGATCCCACGTGGCCGACCACGCAGTGTGAATCTTCACCATGGCAGCTAGAAAAACACACCGGACGCCTGTGTGCCCATGCCCAAATCCCACCATGATGGAGATGTGAGAGATTGTAGCGTAACCGTCCCACATTGGGGGTGTTTCTTCTTCTCCCTGTCTGTCTGTCTCTCCACCAGCAGAGAAAATAATCATGTTTGTGAATTAACACTGGGAAGGACACACATACAATTATTTTTTAAGAATTATTTTTACTTGACTTCATTTATTTTATTTTATTTATTTATTTATTTATTTTAATTGGCCAAGAGAGACAGTGAGAGAAAGAGAGAGAGAGAAAGTGAGAAAACAAGCCACCAAGTCAGAGACTCAAACCATGGTCGGCCATGTGGGAGTCCAGCGCCCTTAACCACTGCACCACCTACTGCCCCCCACATCATATCATTTTAAGATATGTTCACTAGGGTTCAGAAAACATTGGCTTTTTTTTTTAAAATCAAGAATATAAATTTTTTTGTTATTTTTGAATTGAAGGGAAAATGATAATAATCACTTCATCATCTCTCAGGGAGACTAACTCTGTGTTATATTTAATAAAATAATCGTATTGTAAAATAAAGAAGCAACCAATCAATAGTTGTCTGCTTCACTATTGCAAACGACAACGCAATTTCAATCTTGTTCAAGTACGTAGACATGGGACAGACCCAATTAAGATTGCTGTGCCTAAAAAAAAGACAAATATAAATTTGATAAGATACAAAGAGATGACCAGCCTAAATGCAATTTTCACTATAAATTTCGTTATTAGAAAAACTACATAGAGAACTTCGTTGGTGGTTAACAAACTTGGCATTAATAAACATGTGCTAAAGTCAATGAATACATTAACAAGGCAATACATAAGAGTGCTAATTCTTAGAGTTTATTATTGTTATCTGACAGAGCTGTCTCACTGTGTCTCCGAGAATGAGAGTACATTAGCTGACATCATCAAAGAAGAAGTTTGTTGTAATTGTTGAACCATTTGCTATAATAATTGCTTTTTTAGCCCTAAGGTTGATTTTAAAAACTTGAATTATGAATTTTTCATATCATATTATTTTCATATTCCAAGTGCATAACTCATGCAAATTAACTTTCTTCTAACCTCACACTGACCTCTACTTCACTGAAGGAAATTAAATTGTAAAATGAATCTGGTCAGGACAATCTTTTTCAGAATATGTCTCCATCCCTACATGTTGAGGTTTTACAAAAAGCTTTGTAGTATTCTTGCAATTAATCCTATCGTATAACGGAAAAAATCTAAATAATTGGTAAACAAAATTATAAAATGTTTTGCTTCTATCAGAAGAAAGGTAAAAAAAAAAAAAAAAACAATGTTTATGTGGATGGATTGAGAAGCACATTGCTCATTGTCAGTTACTTTGCAAATCTGCAGACACTTGGGTGTGTGTTGTGGCCCGATGCTTGCCAGTGAGGTGTAGGTTATGCCTATAGGCAAAGTAAACTGTACCTTCTTGATTGAATACTGGAAAAAAAATATTGGAATACAGCAGAAATTTAAAAAAATGTCTGCTACAATTAGCTTTTAATATTTTGGTGATACTAGGGCGTTTTTCTTACCCTATACTGGCATATTTGACGTTTTTCTAAGGCTGCATGAAATTGGTGAAATACATTTTTAGACACAGACATTTCAACTCTGTATTTATCTGAAAATTATCCATTTTTATTTCCAATAACATATTCATATATAAAGAAATTTTTAAAATACCTAAGCACCTAGAAACTAAACAGATTCCATTTTTTTTTTCCACATAGTTACAGACAATTAGCTATGCTGTTTTATCTGAAAGTTGTAGATGGCTTTTAAGTCTCTGATGATTTCTGGGGGACAGAAGACAGCAGATTGTGATTTTCTGTTCACAGAACCGCAAACGTAACCTAATGACCACTGGTGGCACTATGTCCTCGCTACAAAGAAGGAGAAGAAGGTTGGGCTTCCCCAGCGTCACTTACTTTAAATTCACATCACATCTTATTTTCAAAACTCTGAAATTATATTACATGGACTTTACTTCCTTTATCTAAATACCTTGATTCGATTTCCATACTAAAATTGAACGTAACATCATGTATGGAATCAAAAATAGAAGTTTAGTATGTGTTCTCACACCCGGGACTAGTTTTGTTTGTATGCCAGACTCAGAGGGAACACACTTCTGAAGGGAGAATTTATAGATTTTGGAATAATGTCAATAAACTATACCTTCGTTTAGAAAGATGAAGTCTGAGAGATATAAAATAAACAAGTTCACAAAATCACATATGTACAAACAGACTTCTTGTAACTCATATTTAAAAATGAATTTAAGAGATTAGCTTACTTAATATAGGAAATAAATCCTTGGTATAAAAGCCACATAAAGAACTACCGTATCTTGGAGTTTAATAATTATTTATTAAAATAACTACACAATTTAAATCTAAAAGTATTATTAAGTTTATAAGTTTTTCCAAAAATCTGAACGCCTAGAATTATATATTCAGGAAATATGTAATCATATATAATATGATATCATATATATAAATAAATATGACTAAGAAAAAATTTAATACTGTTATGTACTATGTATTATGACTAATATTCAAATGCTATACCTATAGATATAATTAATTCACTCCATTTCTTTCATAAGGTAAAATTCTTTGAATTTTGATTGCTTTAATATTACCATTCAATTAAATGGCAAGTGCCTCTAGCATTTTGTCTTCTTTTCTTTAAGTATTATTTATTTATTTAATTTTATTTATTATTATTATTATTTTTTAAATTTGATCAGAGAGAAGCAAAGAGAGAGAAAGGGAAGGTGAGAAAGGAAGCCACCAGGTCCAGGACTCAAACCATGGTCAGCCATGAGGGATTCTGGCGCCTTAGCCACCATGACATCTTCCAATCCCACGTCTAACATTTTCTAAGTAAAATAACAGAAGCAATTGACTTCAACAGAGTTCGCATTTCTTTCAACAATTACGTATGTGAATATTCACTCCATATTTAAGCATAATATCAGCAGTTTATCGCATTTTTACCTATTTGCTTGTTTGTTTATTGATGTTTTAAAAATTCTGGAGATGGAACATGATCTCAGGTCTCCTTCCAGCAGTATTATTGCTCAATGATGGAATGCCATTTAAGAAATCAGCAGTTTGTTCAATTCAGGCTCCCAGTAATGAAGTATGCTTCTCTTATCAGAACAATGTCATGCTTTGAATAAAAAAATTTCACATCTTATAGACCACCTCTTTTTATTCAAATACACTCTGCAATGTACCTTATTCGTAATAAAACAGAGCTATTACTATACTAATCTTTTCTTTCTGCTCTTTGTACATTCTTTACTCTTCCAAATCTTTTATCTTCACACTTTTTTAATTCAATATTTATTTTGGTATATACTCTGACACTTACCTCAAATGCATTATAACTTGTTATTTTGAGATTTGGTCATATTTTATTCACAGCTGCATTACTCTGTACATATTGTACCATATGTTACATTTTAGAAATTAAGAAAACTTTTTAACCATCAATAGTATTTTCAAATTTTAATTTACATAATTAATAGAATTGTCTTAAACTAGTATCCATATTCATAATTAATTACTTGAGTGATAAAAATTTTAAGTAGATATTTTTAAAGATTAGGAGGAAATGTATTTGTTAAAAATGTTTATTCTGGATTGAAATAGTAGGCATCTTTTTTAAAATGTATGCTCCTCACGTGCTATTTTTATTTGTCTTTTAGTGATACATAGAATTAATCATTATTCTCTTTAATATGGCTGCTATATAGTACTTTGTAAACACCGTGGCTTATTATTAGAGATCATGGTTCAGATTTTTGTAATTATTATTTTCCTTTAATGTGTATTATTTGTCCAGAAAAAAAAGATTATCAATGAAATTGAGATCTTTTTCTCCCATGTAATCTTTTTTTGTTATTTTACGATCACTTACACATATATCACCTATTTGCTTAAAAATTAGCTGTGGAGGGCCAGCAGGTGGCATTTCTACTATTCTGTACAGTCACTGGAGCAGAAATGAAGCATGGCAAATGTTTAC
The DNA here is from genome assembly GCF_000334495.1 of Tupaia belangeri chinensis. Classification (NCBI taxonomy): domain Eukaryota; kingdom Metazoa; phylum Chordata; class Mammalia; order Scandentia; family Tupaiidae; genus Tupaia; species Tupaia belangeri. The sequence goes on along the minus strand of NW_006159673.1, from coordinate 208,621 downwards.
TGGACTACAGGGCTCTGTATAATAAATAAGAATAAATTAAGGGGACCAGCAGGTGGTGTGGTGGTTAAAGGCGCTGGACTCCCACCTGGTCAACCATGGTTCAAGTCCCAGATCTGGCAACTTGTTTTCTCACTTTCCCTCACTCTCTGTCTTTTCCCTGGTTGGATTTTAAAAATGATAAAAATAAAGTTAAATAAAATAATTCTTAAAAAAAGAATAAATTAGATACAATGTATTCCAAGATATGGGATGTGAAATAAACTTATTCTTGGTATCATTGATACTGGTTTTATCTTATTTGATTTAAAGTTTAAATATGTCAGTTTCTTTACATGTAACAACAGTTCCTTGTTGAAAAAGTAATTGTTGGCTTTCACTTATTAATGACAATCTTCCCAAATGTTTTCCATCTACTTCTTCGCTTAGTAAATAAAGTCTGATAAGCAGAATTTATATATATCGGCCTTTTTTAGTAGGTCAAATTTTACAGTGCTTCTTCATTCTTTATTTTTCCCACCACTATTGTTTATTGGCTACATACAGGTAATATAACCAGATATGAGACTGTAAAGAGTATCTGAAAGTTAATATTATTGCTTTTTATAAGTTTCTGATATTTACAATATTTTTGGGCTGGCCCCAGGGCAGGTGGTCAATGGAGCTGGACCTGACATTGCACTCCGTGCAGTTCAAATCCTGGATCTGACACCTTGAAACACATTCCAAGCACGTGTGCTTGGGCGCCCCAAATCCTGACAGGATTGAGGAATGTAGACGACATGTACGTCTCAACGGGGTGCTTCTCTCAACCCCTCCTCTCTCTCTCTCTCTCTCTCTCTCTCTCTCTCTCTCTGGCAAGTGCATACACCCTCACCAAATTAAAATTTTAAAAATTTTTTTGTTGAGTTATTGCTTCTCAAGTGTTATCTCTACTCTAGGAAATGCAGTATTTAAGGTTCCAGGTAAATATGTGTATTTACTATAAGATGATTATATCTTGAAAATCAGAATTCTTACAAGTTCTCTAATTTTTTCCACACGCAATAGTTTACTACTGATACCATTCATTTTTCTCTATTGTTTCTTCTTCTTCTTATTTTATTTATTTATTTATTAATTTATTTAGGATAGTTTTTTTTTTGCTATAGGGTGCGTGCGCTCGCCAGACAGAGAGAGACAGAGAGATAGAAAGCGAGAAATCACCCCCCAGGGGGGATCCTTTCTCCACTATTCTCCTCTTGGGATCTTGGGTACGCACACACATGCGCCCAGCGTGAGTTTTAAGCCACCAGGTTCTGGACGCGAACCGCAGTCGACTACATGGGAGTCCAGCGACGTAGCCATTACGCTAACTGCTGTTCCCTCTCTATTGTTTCTTAAGTAATTCAATTTTTTAAACTCTTGCTTAAAAATGTTGTGTGCTTTTGAATTTTTATCTTTGTGAGGCCTTTCTGAAATTGGTTGATTCATAAGGCAAAGCCAATAGAATAAAATCAACAAAAAACACAAACCATAACTAAAATATGTTTATGTATGTGCATATGATTTAATTGTATAAAAGATGTCAGACATTGTGCATTAATGAGTTTTCTGTTTCTCTCTTTCATTTTTTTAAATAAGGTTTTTGTCATAGGGCATGAGTGCTCACTGGAGAGAGACAGAGAGCGGGGGGAAATGAGAAATCATCCCCAAAGGGAGTATAGACACACCACAATCCCTTCTCCTCCATTTTCCTCTTGGGATTTTGGGCACACGCACACATGCACTTGGTATGATTTTCAAGGTGTTGGGTCTGGGATTCTCACGGTGGTAGGCCATATGGGAGTTCAACACCTTATCCACTACAGCACCTGCTGCTGGACCCTCTGTTTCTCTCTTAAACAAATAAAGAAATTAGCTACTTAACCGCTAGCTTCCAAAGATAAGTTAGTGCAACAGGTGGTGTGGTACCTAAGGCGCTGAACTCTCAGATGGCCGACCGGAGTCTGAGTCCTAGACCTGGAGGCTTTCTTTCTCACTTTCCCTCTCTGTCTGTCTATCTCTGGTGAGTGCATGTGCCCTATAGCAAAATTAATAATAA
>NW_006159673.1:189623-206479 GCF_000334495.1 Tupaia belangeri chinensis | reverse complement strand
CATCTACAGCATCAGTCATAGATGAAGTTTCTATTTAAATTAAATATAAAGTGATTTATATTTACAGCTTTCAGCTACATATTTTAGAAGGCAAACTCTATCAGAGAGTGCTCCAGAAAGAGTTTTTGTCTTTCTCTCTCCCTTTCACTCTTTTGTTAGATTGACTTCTAAATATCCAGCAACTAAAAGTATCAATCAAATAAATGCATTCAGCAAATATTAATGTGTTACAGAAGAGGGGATTCAATATATATTATATACATCAAGTCCCGGATCTGGGGGTTTGCTTTTTCACTTTCTCTCTCTCTCTCTCTCACTCTCGCTCTTGCTCTCTCACTTTGTCACTCTTTGGTCAAATTATAAATAAATAAAGTTAAATGAAATAATTCTTTAAAAAAATCGCTCAACACAATGTCAGGCACTTACTGTAGGAATTAGAGACACGTAGCTATCATTATTGCAGACTTTCTAAAGCATTTGAGTTTAAAAAGGGGTTGTTGTGGGGTCAGCAGATGGTGTGGTGGTTAAGGGTGCTGGACTCGCACATAGCTGACCATGGTTCGGGTCTCAGACCTGGCGGCTCTCTTTCTCACTTTCCCTTTCTCTCTGTCTCACTCTGGTCAAATGAAAAATAATAATAATAAAATTAAATAAGTAATTATTTTATTTTAAAGAATTATTTTATTTATCATCATTACTATTATTTTCCAGTTTTGATCAGAGAGAGACAGAGAAAGAGAGGGACATATAAAAGATATATAAAAGATACATATAAAAGATATTTATCTCCTCAAACGTTTAGACTTAGCTATGACATTAATTAAATGTAAATATGTTAATTTTTTTTACATTTAATTAATGTAGATGTAAAGAAAGCAAGCCATCAGGTCCAGGACTTGAACCACAGTTGGCCATGTGGGAATCCAGCGCCTTTAATCACCATGCCACTTGCTGGTCCCAAATAAGTAATTCTAAAAGAAAAAAGGCCAGCATGTGGCCTGGGGGTCAAGGCCTAGACCTCACATGGTCAACCTCACCGTTAAGTCCCAGACCCAGGAGCTTGCCAGACGTGTGTATACATACGCATGCCCCAAATCCCAAGAAGATAATGGCGGAAAAGAGATCGCGACGTTGCCATCTCCCTCTGAGAGGGTGCTTTCTCACGTTCTCTCTCTGGTGAGCGCACGCACCGTATAGCAAAACTAAAAACTATAAAACCAAAAACGCTTCAGCAGATGCAGCTGAACAGACTTGTGGTTAAGTCAGTGAGCGTGCCCTGCCTTAGGGCCACAAGCGGTCGCTGGGGACTGCAGTGCTGGAGTCACCTGGCCGAGCCCACGATGCCTGTCCCTCTGGCTCTTTCTCCCGTGTGCATGTATACATGTGCTCTCATGAGTAAGGCAAATAAACTTAAAACTTCTGAGAATTTTTTTTGTTTTGATTTTGATTTTTAATGAGAAAGAAGATGAGGGAAGGAGAGAACAACAGAGGGAGAGAAAGAGAGAGAGAGATTTTTGACAAGGTCTCACCACCTTGTGATCTTTAGGCCTCAGCCTCCTAGTTGTCCAGGACCACAGATGCTACTGCACCTGCCTCTTGAGGTTGGGCTGGGATTCTACCCTGGGCTTCTCATCTGGTTTCAACCACCTCACAGTGACAGTTCATGCCACTGTGTCTGGGCCTGTGAAGGCATTTTTTTCTTTTATTTTTATAACATGTCAAGTAAAGAGCAAGGGAATAAATATAAGAATAGTTAATATAAAAATAAAAAGAAATTTAATGTATTTACATTTAATTAAAGTCATAGCTAAGTCTGAACATTTGAGGAGATAAGTATCTTTTATATGTTTTGTCCTTTATTTCCTCCTATAAAGGCTGTACAGCATATAATTAAAAGGTTACTTTCTTTTAGCCTTTTCTTTAGAAGAATTTCAAGCTGATAGCAACCTCATGTTTTTCATCTAGATAAAATATCATTATTTACTTTTCTTTACAGTGCAAATTTCTAAAAGATTTGATGAGCGCAAAAGATGTCCCTGTATATTTTTTACAAGAAAATCTCATTATTCTTAAAGAATGTTTGTTTGATTTGTAACCAGGACATTATTATAAGAAGTTATATTATAATTAGAATGTGATACTTACATCCAGGGAATAATTTCCATAATCCCATCGTCATGCTAAAGCCAATTAATCTATAGTTATTTCCTTATGAATATATATATATATTAAATTTTATTTATTCATTTATGTATTTTTAACTTGACCAGAGGGAGACACAGAGAGAGAGAGAGGGAAAGTGAGAAAGCAAGCCACCAGGTCCAGGACTCAAACCATGGTCAGCCATGTGGGAGTATCCAGCACCTTAACCAGCAGGCCACCTGCTGGTTCCCTGAATATTTTGAAATTGAGTTATTGTAAGAAAATTGTAAGTTTTATTTGCTTTTACAAATGAAAACTTGAACCTCAGAATATTTGAATAACTTTCCCAATGTAGTGCTCTTAATAAGTAACAGCTAGGATTCAAATAAAAATATACCACATTTGAAAGCCATTACTCTTTGCAGAAAGACTACACTTCCCTAATGCTTCCATTGGCTTCTATGTGAGCCCATCATCACTTTCGTTGAGCTTTTATTGTACAGAACTAGAAAGCCTAGCACCGACATTGCTATGTGTTTTGGGATAACCCAGTTGATCAAATTTGATAGCTCTATCTTTCAATACTTGTAAAGATATTCTGTTACTATACAGTCAGTCATGAAGAGGGGGAGAAATCAAGCCTTTGATTACATGACTTCTTTCTTTTCATGTATTTGTAAACTTTTTATAAATTTGTGCTTTCAGGCCAACAGCACAGGTTAATTTTTTTTGCCTGAATTTTCCCTTCATTAATCATATTTAGCTGCTTTTCATGCTTGGTCACCAGTCAAGAGGTACTTTGGAGACTATCAGGTGATCTTCTAGAACTGGAGGATGTAGGAGCATGAAGAACACTACAAAGAAGAAATCCTGAGTTCCTATCTTTAAAATAAAATGTGATGGGTGAGGGCCCTTGGAATTATATGAGTTTCTGAAGACCAGACATGGAGGTAAGAAGCCCGGATGCTCAGGCTGAGTCAAGTCTCTGTGTGTTTCTGCCATTCTTCAGTTAACACCTGGTGCTGCCTAGGCATTTTTACATGGTGTCTTTCATTTGTCCAAGTTTTTTTCTTAGACTACGAGCTTCTTAAAGTCAGACATTAACTTGATCAAGAGTCCTGGTATGTCTGGGAAGGGTCTCATGGATATTTGGTCATTTAACCAAGAGACTGGGTGCTTTTAAAAAGTATTATGGAGAGAAAAGCTAGATAATATGTATCGTATTATGGATTCTAGAGCAATGTTTTTAAAAATCAGTCCATAATTTTTTTTCTTTTTTTACATTTTTTAAAATTTTTATTTATTTATTTTTTTAAAGAGGTTTTCTATAGAGCACGTGTGCTTGCCAGAAAGACAGAGAGAGACAGAGAGATAGAAAGCAAGAGATCACCTCCCCCCTCCAGGGGGGAAGGCCACACTGCAATCCCTTCTCCTTCATTCTCCTCTTGGGATCTTGGGCATGCACGCACATGCGCCCGACGTGAGTTTAAGTCACCGGGTCCAGGATTTGAACCGTGGTCGACTACGTGAGAGTCCAGTGACATAGCCATTACGCTAACTGCTGGTCCCATGATTTTCTGGTAAGATCATAAAGTTTGTCTCAAGGGGTAACTGTGTATGAAATAATCAAATTCTGTAAAAGAGATTGCCTTTAAAAGAGGAAATACAAACCAATCTTTTAAAACTTAAAAATTACTGTCTAAATTGATCTTTAAAATGCATGATACTTGGTTTTTATATTCACAACAATATAAAGAATTTATTTAGCGTTGAGATTAATGACATGATAGCACAATTAATATTTTTATCCTGTTATTCTAAAATAAGAAAATACATTGATTTTTTACTTGATAAAAAGAAGGATAAGAAGTATAATCAATAAGTAGTGAGCTTTAACTAGTGGGATAAACTTAACTATATGAATAAACAAATTAAAAATATTTATTACTATAGATAATCTAAAGTTTTCATATTATACATTTTAACCAAGAGGATAACATTTACCAAAATGACATCTTTAAATACAGATATTTACAGAACATGTAACGCCTTATTAAGATGAAATATTTCCCTAGAATAGCGACATATGTACATATTAGTCTGATCTTCCTGGAATAATAAAGTAACAAGTAAGGATCTAGTCAATAGGAGAAAACTGTCTAGATACAAGCCAGCTTGCAGGTGCCCAAGTCTCCCGGACCCTAGGCTCCTTCTTCTTGAGTCTCTCATTTCTAATCTCTACCTCAACTCTGAAAGTTCAAATGTGAGATTTAATGATCCTCAGAGAGAATTTCCTCTCATCATTCAAACCACTGATGGCCTCCTAACCCAAGAACAAGTCTGCCTCTTCTCGTACTGTAAGAAGTGCATCATTTCTACACTTTGGCTGAAAGGGCAATTGGTCATTATGGAATGGGCTGTCTGAGCACAGGAATATCTCAGTATCACGCCATTTACTTCTGTTAAAAAAAAAAAGTACCTATGTATTTGACCAAACTCTTGACAATTGTGCAAAAGCTTAACCTTTACCTAATTTCACAATCACATGAAACATCGTGATCGCTTCTTTACTGCCTTTTAATTAACAAAGATAGTCTTTTGGACCATGAATGGAATGATGTCAAGCGGAAAGTTTTACAGAATATCTTGGCAGATCCAGTGTGTATTTTGTTAGGGTAAAAGTTGTGATTTACACTTAAAGAATCCTTCTGTAGCATTTTTTTTTTTAGATTTAATAATTTCCTAGCACAAACAAACTGTATCTTAGAAGCAGATGGACAATGTTACCATCCAAAGAAGCAGAAGTAATTTTCTTTATAACCAAATTGCCACATCTGATTTGACATCTTGGAATTCATTGTAGGTAAAAGAGCGTGATCGTCTCCTAAGATTTGATGGCTTCTGAGGTCTTCCTTCTATCAAGTCTAAATAGATGTCAGACTTCAGAAAACGTGTGTAACTGTCTTGTTCCATGAGCTGGTACACTCGACTTTGTGCGGCGTCGAAACTCCGCAGGGTGGGCTGGGTGATGCTCTTAGTAATGACTTCTTTGGTGTGAAAATCAAGGTTCACCTGGAAAGACAGAAAAGGAGTGTAATAATGGCCAATCTACTCAAGCAAAAGCCTTTGAGAAACGGGACAGGACTGATGTGATGTCGGAGGGACATAGCCCACTCAGACACATGCGTGTTCTCCTCTTCTGGGTCCCGGCTGGCATGGCATCTGGGCCCGCTCTCCCAGAGCCCCCTTCTTATGCTTAGCTATATTCTAATTATGAAATATTGTAAGAGTAAGCATCTAAGAGATCATTACGTTAACTCATTCATATTCTTTTTATTTTTCATTTAAAATTTTTTCTTCCTTTATAGCCAGAAGGCATGTGTGTGCTTCCCAGAAAGAGAGGGAGAAAATGAGAGCACCCCCGTAAAGAACATAATGCCCACCACAATCCCCTCTCCCCCACCTCTAACATGTGCACATGTACCAAGCATTCCTGTCAAACCACAGGACAGGGGCTCGAACATGGTTGGCCAGGTGGGGCCAGGCTTTCCAGAGACAACCCTCAACTGCTGGCCCAACCCATTCATTTTCAAAGTGAAGAAGTAAACTTCAGAGAGGCTGAATGATTCAAGTGACAGGAAATACTGAGTTTGGTCCTGTTTGGGATTTCTGTATGGCACTTCTGTTTATCCTGATACTCAGTTCATGATGTTACGGCGCTTTCCTATAGGAAACTATTTCCTAAACTATGAGTGTCTTTTAAATTCTTCGACTTACTTAGTGCTCATTATAACACCGCTGGCACAGCTGCGTCCAATGGTGGTGGGTACTCAGGTAGAACACCCTTTCTTTTCCCTCCCGAGTAATACTCTGCAATTGGCTGTCTGTATTTTATTTATCTATTTATTAAACTTTAAACCTGTGAATAAGGTTGGCCTTGGAGAAGACTGAATAATACAATGAGACACTAAACAAATGAAAACTTACCGAAATAAGGAAAATAATCACCATTTCTTGTGGAGTGATGGCTTTGGACAATACTACTTCCTAGAACCTCCGTACCAAGTTGCAGTGAAACAAAACTCTTACTAGTGACAGACTACCTGCCATTCCCATCATTCAGTGAAAAAAATCACTGCTCATGGGATACATAATGTAAATATAGACTGTTTAATAAACGAGGACAGTCCAATAATGTTTGCTAGTTATACAGCCATTTTAGCAATTGCATCAATTACCTCATCTTGAGCTTTCAGTCAGAGAAAACCACTGCTGCCTCATCTTTTTGTAGTAATTTCTTATAAAGTGCCTATTTGGATGTAGAGAGCTATACAAATAAGCATTTTTGCTTCAACAAATTCTGTATTTTCTGGTAGACTGTGTGGGAACACTCATTTGTGAAGGTAGTCTCTCAAATTTTTTAAATTTTTTTTAAGAATTATTTATTCAATTTTATTTGTACCTACTGTTTAATTTACTATAGGGCTCATGTGCTCATTAGAGAGAGAAACAGAGAGAGAAAGATGGAAAGTGAGAAAGCAAGCCACCAGGTCTGGGACTCAAATTGCGGCCGACCCTGTGGGAATCCAGTGCCTTCAGCACCATGCCCCCTCCTGGCCCCTCCAAATATTTTCAAGCAGTTAGAAATTTCTGTAAATTTTACTGTACCTCCTGTGGAGCATCGTTCTGTATAAATGTATCATATATTGCTTTTGCTTTCAGCATCATGTTTTGAGGGTCCTTGTTTTTCTTGAAATCTTCACAGGCTTTCCAAAATTCAATGTTTTCGTCACTGAATTCAGTTTTAAGAAATCTGGTAAAAGCCTCCAGTCCATCTACCAACAAAAGAAATGAATGACATCAGTATACAATGTGGATGTTTGAAACTGTGTTACGTGATAGTAAAATATGATATTCACAGAGAAGCTACATCCTCTCTGGAATGCGTAGCCGTGGCGTGCTCTGGCATGGAACACAGGGGCCTCGTGTACGTGAGCTGTGTTTGCAGAACAGTGAGAGAGACACGTCCCATTCTCGTTGAAATGAGGCTAGTATCACACTTCAGCCTAAAGCAGACTAGACTGGAGTGTCAGAGGGACTCCTACTGTGCTGCTCACTCTGTGTCCCTGTAAGCCATGCCCATCCAGAGTGCTAGGACGTATTCGACAGAGCCTGAAACCAGTCTACTCAGAAGCCGCCCTACCCTCCTCTAGACCATGTTTCCCATACGCAGGAGTCTGCAATGCTCTGTCCAAAGGTGCTATGTTTCCAGACTTGAACAGTTCTCTTTCCCAAGACCATGAACCAGAAGCACACTGACGTGCAGGTATCCACACTCTCAGGCCAGAGCCTGGACAGCAGTTGGGTCCACAGGTTGGAGTGTCTACTCAAAGGAGCAAGGGGGCTCTCTCAGTGTGGAACAGAACATGGGAGGAACGAGGAAGAAGGTATGCTGTGCTCTCAGTGTGGGACTGCGAAGGGCTAGAACTTTACATTCAATGCAGTCTTCCAAGTGATTTGCAAAGTACATTTGCCAGAGTAGAAGGGAAATACATATTTTTTCTTTCTTTTTTTATTAATTTTTTATTTTTAATTGAGTAATTAATTTTCCATTCATTCACTGACCACTATCACAGCATGCAAAATGTGATTTCCCATCCAAAATATACTGCATCCTGGCTTAATAGTATATGTTGTTGTCAATAATTTTCCATTTCTAGTTTCACATATATATATATATATTTTTCCCCCTATTTCTCACCCTCTGCCATTTTCCATCCTCCTCCCACACTATCTCTGGTGTCTACAGTCACTTTCCATTCCTTTTCCCCCCACATTTTATTGCTTCACAACATTTCTTAAGTAATCTAACTACTTTCAATAGCAAGTTCAGCTGATGGACGCATTATCTGTGAATACATGTCTGACCATAGGCGTGAAACTCTGAGTAGAATATAATATAAAGTAGCACCTAGCTGATGCTATATAGCTTACTATGGTCATTAAATAGATATTTTTAATATATATATTTTTTTTAATTTTAAGAAGAGCAGCTCTAGATTTAATAAGTCAAAGTCAAAGAAATACTGAGAGTTTTGCTTAAAACTTAAAGCCAGGAAACAGTAGGCTTGATCTATAACCCAATTCAAGAAAGCTATATAGATGAAATCAGAGTATAGTATATTGTTGGCCATCGTTCTTCCCATATAGACTAGTTGTTGGGGAGATTCATTCCGGCTGATTCACGTATCAGTACTTCGTTTCTGTCCATCCGTGTGTTGTAGTCCATGGTATCGATAAACTGCAGTTTATTTCATCACTTAGCCATTGAAGGACGTGTGGATTATTTCTATTTTTTAAGAAATTGTTAGTTATTATAAGATAAGCTGCTATAAACATTGATGTATGATGTTTTTAATTTATTTTTTCTGTAAGTGAGAGATTGTCTTTCTCTGGGCTAAGTTCCGGGAAGGACACTTCCTCGGTTACAGGGTAGTCGCAGTGCATGGTAGAGGCGTGGAGAGAAGGGAGGCATGTCCCTTACAGACTTCTCAGCTCCGTTTCTCAGAGGAAGTCAGGTGTGAGCTGGGTTCCTATGGCTTTTGGCACTCCTCGCGTTTGCTCTCCCTCTGGCAGTCTGTTTCTCCTGTGATCACGGGAATTATTACACGGAAATCTCGTGATCACCTCTAGCATCTGATAATACTGACCCCTCCTTTGTGAAATAGTCTCCATATCGGATTCCAGGGCATCATAGCCCCTGGTTCGAGGTATGTTGTGTCCGTGTACCCCCTTTTGCCCCCACACATTCACATGTTGCAATTTGGCTGTGAAGGTTTCAAGAGGAGACTTAATCCTCCGTGGTGTTGAAAGGTGGGGCCTTTGGGAGTGAATCCGGGCTCTGACCAGGCCCACGTGACTGCTTCCTGGTGGGCTGACAGGGAGAGAGAGATGAGCACCCTGGAGATTGGCCGCAGGTCGTCTCACCATGGTAGGCCCCGCCTGGCCTTGGGACTTTGCAGGAAAACCCTCACTAGATATGTACCCTGGACTGTGAATCTCCAAATTAGGAGCAGTATTCTCTTAAATCACCCTGACACAGGTATTTGCTATTATTTGCAATGAGCAAACTAGAACAAACTAATTCCTTCTCTGTGCAATGGTTTGCGTTGGTTGGTCTCCCTCTGTTCTCTGTTAAGTATGGTAGGGAGAGAGGGAGAGACGGAGAGCGCTCCCAGTGGAGTCCCATCACACGGTGGCCCTCTTTAAACACCCTCCAGTTCCTGGAGACCGTGAGCATGCACATGCACATTTACAGGCCAGCTGGGGATCCGAAACCTCCTGCCACCCATGTGGCTTCTAGCCTTGCAGGTCGCTTAGTTTACCACCGTGATGGTAGTAGGTCAGGCTAATTCTGTTTATAGTCTCCTTTTCTCTCCTCTGTGTCTTCCCTGCCTCCTCCCTATCTTTCTATCTTCCAACACATGTTTTTCCTGAAATTCCTCTCCTTACTCCCTACTGTGCCTCATACATTGTGTCAGCACCTACAGGCAAAGCAAGGCATTACAGGGCTTACCACAGTGGTGCAACAGTAATGCAATGCTTTACAATGAGGACCCACACGAAAAGGTCCCAGGTTCGCATCCCGGGGCCCCTGTGAACACTGGACAAGCGCACCTGAGCCTATGACCACCTGAAGTGGCTGAGGCAGGGGGTGGACTGTGGTGTAAACACACTCTTGGAGATGACTCTCTCTCTGTCTCTCCCAAAGAGATGAACAAATAAGCTGTAAGAACAAGGCATTACAAACAGTTTTGGGAAAAGAGTATCTTAGAGTTAAATTTTGATATCACTAAGATTTTAATCTCGTTAGAAGTAATCATTTAAAAAAATAATCTTCTCTTGACTTCAGACCTTTCTCCAGCTGCCGACTTACATCTTTTTCACTTACACATATAAAATATCTTATTTAGTTTTCTATACTTGGCCCCTCAATCCCCTCTGCCACGTTTGCTCTCCCACACACTGAAGTATGGTTTCTATTCGACACTTTACTGCAATTATTTTTGCCAAATTGATTTAACGTAATATTCAGTGAACACACTTGTTCTTCGGCCCATATGTTACCTCAGCTCTGTGACAGTGGCAGTGAGCTTCGTCTGTAATCCTCTTCTGTGGCACCTACACTCCTGAGTTTCCTCTTACAACTCTGACTAGTGCGTCTCCAGATCCTTCTCAGCTTATCCTTCCTCATCCTTCCCTTAAATTCCAGGTCCTAGGAGATGACTTCAACAGTCAAGTACAACCAAGGTACTGATGATTCTCAGAACTCATTCCCAGCTTCCTGCCTGAGCTCCAAGCTCATAGAAACCAATGTGTGGTAAGAGCTCCAGTGCACTTCCCACTGAAACATCACGTCACGGTGGAAGGTCTCCCCCTCACCCTTCCCTGCATGTGGTTTCCACTTGGCGACACCATTCACTTGGGACTTAGACCAGAATCCTCAGGGATGCCCAATGTCTCTCTCACCCCACTGATAGCTGGCCATCAAAGTGTGTCAATTTCATCTCTTTTCTCTATCATCCATGAGCCTTTTATTTCTATGCAATGTGTAATCACTTTTATTCAGACCAGAATGATCCTCCCTGGAGATTACTACATGGCCCTCCTAATTGGTAACTGTGACTCCGGGTTCCTCTTGCCTCTCCTTCCACCCTCCCATTTATTATGGACACTCTGGCCAGTGATATATTTATTTATTGTTTTAGTTTTTCTTTTCTTTTTAATTTTCAGAAATTATGTTCATTCACCAGAGAAAGAGAGGAAGAAAGAGAGAGGGAGAGAGAGAGAAAGAAAAAGGAAGCACTCCCTTCAATGGAGCATGGTCAGGCCACCATCACTTTTCCTTCATTCTTCCTTCCCATGAGGGTTCGGGCATGCATGCACATGTGTCTGGTGCACCTGCTGTGTTTTCACACCCCCAGGGCTAGGACTAGGACTATGGGCGGCTGTGTGGGATCTGGCTCCCTTCGTTACTGCACTATGGGGTGACCTCAGTCAGTGATCCCTTCCTATGGTACAAATTCATGACGATCTCTCACTGTTAAAAATGCTCTGATAGTGGGACCAGCAGTTAGCATAATGGCTATGTCGCTGGACTCCCATGTAGTCGACCGCAGTTTGCATCCCGGACCCGGCGGCTTGAAACTCAGGCCGGGTGTGTGTGCGTGCGTGCCCAAGATCCTGAGAGAATGGAGGAGAAGGGATTGCGGCATGGCCATCCCCCCGGGGGGTGATTTCTCGCTTTCTATCTCTCTGTCTGGCGAGTGCACATGCCTTATAGCAAATAAACCTCTCCCCCAAAAATTAATAATAATAAAATAAAATAAAATAAATGCTCTGATAGTGTCCTTGGCTTCTCCCCAGGGCCTCTCTCACCCTGAGCTCCATCACAGAGCAGTACTAAAAGTTCCTTCATGCACCACGTTTTTGCATCTCTTAGCTTGAGCACTTGTTGGAAATGCACTTCCCTCCTTATTCCTATTTTATCAATCTTACTTTGTCAATCTAATCCATACTGTCTATTCAGGTTAAATTTTAGGTCATCTTGTCTGAAAGACTTATTGCTTCCTCAGGAGTAAGTTGGTGATGTTTCAGAAACGGCTTCAGTGCCCTAGGTGGCACTTAGACACCACACCACACAGGCTGGCGTGGGGGCACAACAGTGGGCAAGGCTCTGGGACAGGATGCAGGTGGAGGAGGGCAGCCATGGCTTCCTGGTCTGACAGTGGGCGCCCATGACCCTGGCTGTCTGGGAAGGCAGTGGCTGGAGGATCACAGAGTGAGTCCCTGTTGAGGTGCTCCTTTCTCTCTCTCTCTCTTTCTGTGTCCCTCACTGTCATGAAGTAAATAAATAAGAAAAAAAAGTAATTGTGTTGCAGTTACCTGTTCACGTTTGTTTTCCATGCTATACGGTGAGATTCATGAAATGAAGACCTTTGTCTAATTTACTCAGATCCCCAGTCTCCAGCATGAAGATATCACTCGGTAATTACTTAGGGGCCAGCAGATAGCTTAGCAGTTTTGTCTCTGGACACCCACATGGCTGACCATGACTTGAGTTGTGGAACCAGTGAAATTCGTGCTGGGCGCATGTGCATGTGTGCCTAAGATCCTGAGAGGAGAATGGAGGAGAAGGGATTGTGGTATGGCCATCCTCCCTGGGGGGTGATTTTTCATTTTCCCTCTCACTAAGATAGTGACAGTCTCTCTCTCTCTCTCTCAGTGAGCAAACATGCTCTAAGAAAAAAAACCTCTAAAAAATAATAAAAAATAATTACTTGATAAAATGAAAAATAATTGAATTGATAATAAAAATATAAAATTTTGCTAAAAAGCACATACTACAAAACAACTATAGGAAATGTTATATATGTTAAATAATATATTATTTATTTTAAATAATATTTATAAGATAAATTAACAATCAGCACCAATAAGCACAAAAAAGCAAAAATAAAACAAAACAAAACCCAAAAACTTGTTGTATTGTAAATATGGACAAGTATACCTAATTAAAAATATACTTCTCTATTTGAGAAGTCTATCCTTACCTCAGTCTGATGCCATTTAAGATTTAATTAATGTTCTAATTTCATATTTGGCAAGTAACATTTTATTATACTTGGCTTCTTCTTTGGGCCTATGGAGGGGTAGAGAAATGGCTAGTGGTGACAGTTTTCCTTCTGAATCTGTATTATCACGTGGGAAGGCAGCTCGCGAGTGTTGCCAGTGTGAGCCTTCTATAGAGATTAGGTCTGTCTTGGCATGCTACCGAGGTGTAACATCAACTCTAGGAACTTGCAAGGTAGGGGCTGTGGTCAGGCCAGTCTGCATGGCTCAGACAAACTGACAAATTGCCCTGCAGGTGCACTAACCCTTCTCAGACATCGTTGTGTGTTATTCTACCACATTTCTAACTCTATTGTGTATTCCCAACTTTGGCCAGCTCTCTTGTTAAAAAATTGGTTTGCATGCTGAACACTCCATGAACAATCATTCTGTGATTGAAAAATATTTATTGCATGCTATGTTTTAGACACTATTCTAGATACCAGTGGCCAGAAGTATAAAAGATAGACAAAGTCTTTGATTGATGTTTTATATATCCAAAAACACTGTTCTTTGAACTATATATAAAAAGGAGGGTCACAACAGGAGTAACACCAACCAAACTTACCCTCCAACCAGAAAAAAAATGAAATTGGACAAAAACTAGATGGTAGTTTTCAAGCAGAGGACAACAGGCAACTGGGACTGGCAGTGTTCTCCCTAGACTAGCACTTTTCATTTCCTTCCAGAACTTTCCATTGCACACACAACTTGGCTAACAGTTTGGTGCAAGAGTCCCAGCTTTTGGCCTCTCTGGCCAAAAATTTAGTGCCTTCTGCACTAAATTTACCTGTCTCTAGATTTTAACTTAAGGTGAGAAATGCATGACTCTCGCTGCTATTTGTACACTTAGAAGAAATGATACGGTTATTACTGGGCCCGATTCTGTTTTTGTCATGTCTCAGGGAATAGGGAGGCCCAAGGAAAGGGAGAGAGATAGGGAATGGCTGGTCAGTGGAGCAGTCAGAACATACAGAACATCAATTAAGCCTGCCGCCTTGTATGTCCCAAAGCAATTACAATGGTAATATCAAAAATTACTGTCACAGATAACCATAACTGATATAACAACATTTAAAAAGTTTAAAATATTACAAGAATTATCAAAATGTGAGATAGAGACACAAAGAGAGCATTTGCTTTTGGAAAAATGAAACCAAAAGACCTACTCGACACAGGGTTGCCATGCATCTTCAGTCTGCAATAAGTGTAATAACTTCAAGGCATAATACAAAGAGGTCTGCATTGGGCCAGCAGGTGGCATGGAGATTAAAAGATGCTGGGCTACATGTGGCCAACTGTGAGGTTCAAATCTCAGACAGGGCGGCTTGAAAATCACACTGAGTGTGTGTGTGTGTGCATGCCCAAAATCCCAAGAGGAGAATGGAGGGGAAGAGACTGTGGTATGGTCAACCTCCCAGATGGTTGATTTCTATTATTCGTCCTCTGTCTCTCTCTGGCAAACACATGCACCTTATAGAAAAAACTGGGGGAAAAAATGAGACACACATATAATAGAGAAAAACTACAGAGAGAATTAGCAAACCCCAAATCCGGTTCTTGATAAACAACAGTAAAACAGAATCCCTGGGAGAACTGTCTTACATTAGGAAGGAAGCCAGGAGCATTATTACAGACCTTGCAAATACTACAAACATAATACAAGTGCACTATGAACTATTTTATAAACGTAGTTCATATAAAATAGCAAACTATATTAAAACATAATTAAATGACTGGTCTTATAGTGCTATGGTTAAGAGAGCAGGAGCTCACAGACCATCAAGATTTAAATCCTGGCCTTGGCAGTTTGAAAGACACGTCAGGCACATGTGTAAGTCCACAATCCTAACAGGAAGGACTGGAGGAGGGAGGACGGCAGGGCACCCACATTCTATCGAGGGGTGCTTTACCTGTCTGTCTCTCCCCCTTTCTTCCTCTCTCTCTCTGGGATGCATGTACCCTCTGACAATGACAAAAACTGACAGTGAAAAATAGAAAATCTGACAGTCCTAATTTTATTAATAGATGGGTTTTATAATAAGTTCCCTCTCTCCTTCAGAAAGAAAAAAAATCTTGAGGCTAGATTTGGTTAATTCCATCAAATATTAAATTTTTAAAAATTATAATCTTATACAATTTCTTCCAGAAAACAGAGAAGGGATGAATACTTCCTGCCCCGTTTTCTGAGGCCTTTATAACTAATACAAACCCTGACAAATACATTGTGCCTTTCCCACAAAAATAAAATAAAGACTAAGGAAGAAAGAAAAGGGAAAGAAAATTACACATTAGTATCTCTCGTGCTCATAGACCCAAGATTCTGAACCAAACGCTTAAAAATTAGGCACAATAATTAATATAAGAAGAAGCAAATATTCTGGCATTAGGGCTGAATATTTGTGTCGTACGGAAGTGACAGCTTTTTTTGCTCCATTTGACTTATATTGCCATTTCTTGTATCCACTGCTCTCTTGAACTATTCTTCATGTTCAATGATTATTTCTAATATAAAATATTCCATAGAGACTAAAGCAAGAAGCACGAATCTCTGCTGGGAGAATTATGACAAGGACTAAGAAGCTTTGCATTTATAGCAGGGGTAGAGGTTTTGAGGGTTAAATGCTATTTTTATGCATTATCTTGTTTAATTTTCACAACAGATGCTTGAAAAGTGTCTTACATTCATTTTTGTACAGGTGAGGAAACTGAGTTTTAGGTAAGTTTACTTGCCCCAGATTTCACTTTAAAACAAAGAAATAAAGTTACGTATCTTTCTAAGGAAGGCAGAATTTCTTATGGTAGGCACAATAATAACCCTCCGAAGATGTTTATGACCTAATCCCCAGAATCTTTGAACATGGTACCTTCGAGGCAACAGGAATCTGCAGGTGCGACTGAAATTAAGGCCCTGGAGATGGGGAGATTACCCAGGTAGAGCCAATCTAATCACCTGCATCTCTAAATGTAAGAGAGAGCAGAGCAGTGGCTCAGAGAGATAGGACACAAGGAGTTGACTCTTTTTTGCTGACTTTGAAGCTGGAAGAAGATGGCCATGAACTGAGAAATGTACTAGATTCCAGCAGGTGGGAATGCCCTTACCCGGCACCCAGCAAGACAATGAACACCTTGACGTGAGACTGCCAGGAACTGAATTCCACGAACAACCCCAAGGAGCAAGGAAGGAGCTCTCTCTTGGACTTTCAGAAAGCCCGACAGCCTGCCACCTTAATTTTGTGAGGGTACTTTTAAAAAAGCTTGTGGAAAAAGGAATTAAAGTACAAATTGATTTGGTGCACAAAAATTTCTGAAATCCCTGCCTAGTTTTGTTTTGTTTTTCATTCTATGCAATTAGAAGAGTTCTTATATTCCGGTGAGACCCTGATTGGATTTAAGATCCACCGAACTGTCAAGTAGTGAATTAATGTCTGAATCATTAAACTTGTGGTAAATTCCTATAGAGGCAACAGGAAACCCTTGAATTATGCTTTATATATCACCAGTTATGTCTCTTATTTATAGAGCTTGTCTTTGGCATAAAGCATGTTTAAAGATGTTTTTAATAAGCTTTTCTTGATGTATTAGAGGTCCAGGGACTTAATGTTGAAAAACTTGGTGGTCAGGAAAAGACATGACCACCTTTGGACATCTGTAAGCATTAGAGTATGGGGAGACCCCAACTTCTACCATGATGGGAGTGTGACGTGGCTTTCCTGCTGGCTTCTTCTTCTGTTGGACTTTTCCTTAGGGTGAGAGGACGTTCTGTCACTCCCTCCCTCCTGCCCAGGTAAATCCACCCTGAGCCCAGATGCGAGTAGGTAGGTGTTAGTGCAGTAACGAAGGAAATAACAGAAGGACAGGCTCAACAAGAATCTGAGGAGACGCGGGAAGGTTGGCAAGCATCTTTCAGTCCCACGCCGGGAAGATAATTCCTAATCAAAGACCGAGGCCTATGGGCACCGTCCTGCTAAGTGCTTCCTAGAGAAGTCTGCACGCTGACTGCTGGGAAGGAGCGAGAGTGATCGATGCAGGTGATATTCTAC
>NW_006159673.1:188086-189391 GCF_000334495.1 Tupaia belangeri chinensis | reverse complement strand
CTCTTCTGAGCCCCGTGTTTGATTTTCAAGATTTATTTCTCACACTGAGCAGTGTGCTGTCTCAGAACATGAAAGGGAAATTGAAGTGAACAATGGTTCTTGGAAGCATTTTAATACATGGAAGATCCCCCCCAGTACTTCGGAAGGTATAGGTTTTTTCAGAGTAAAGTCAATATTCTGTGCTGGTTTTAATATTTGTAAACAGAAGTAGTTGGCGAAGTGAACCGCAGGGCATCAGACATGCTGGCTGAGAAGGGCTCATGAGGAATGAGGACTTAGAGGCGTGGCTGTCCTTGAACGTGGTCCTGTTGGACTTTTTGCCCCACAATTCCTTATACTATCTGCATCTCAGTACCCGGACTTGGAAAAAAGCAGTTTGTGTCATTTCTCTTGTCCAAGACGCTGTTCCTTTGAGTTTTGAAAAATAAATTGCAATATCCTCTTAAGACTTCAGGTGGAACTGGAAACTTCACTGATGATATTAGGGGTAGGCTGAATAAGCATCATTTTGGTACTGATCAGCAGCAGCTAGAAAATTCATTTCTTTTCCATTTATGTAATTGAAAAAAACTTATTGTCTTATCTCTGGTTTTGCTTATTTGTCTTTTTCCCCCTTTATTTTATTCTATAATGATCCTAGAAGAAAATAAGGAGAACAAGGCAGAACATGCCTTTTAGCCCCCTAAATGGAAATTGAAGTAGAATTTGAAATTTGGGGTGAGGCTTGATATGTAATCGCAAAGACAGCCAGAACTATAATCTGTGCACCAGCAGGCTTGAATCAGACTTTCTGTAGGTAGTTCCAGCCTGTGGCCAACACTGGTATAAAAAATTATTTTTGCAGACTTTCCCTTTGGTAGAAAACAGTTGCTTAGAACCTATATGTCCTTCCTCTTTCGAATGTCTGAAATGTTTGCTCTTTACCCTCCAAATGAATGATCTACTGCTTAATTAATGTTTACTAAAACAATTCTCTTCATTTGCTCCATAAATGTCTTCAGAACTAACATGTTCTTTGTAGTTTCTAGTGGAGTTCTAAAAGTTGTTATGTGTTACTTCAGAGTCAACATCTTGGTGAACTTTGCTTGGTCATTGCTATAAATTACATTGCTGAAGAGAAGTTCTTAGCTCGATATTAGAAAAGAAAAAGAAGCATGTGAGAACATTTTCAGGTAACTGTACCTAACAATATGCCCTCTACTGATATTAAAACGTGAACCCTTGGGTGTTCCTGCTTGGTGTGTTTATAGTCCAGGTCAGGCTCTCCGCTTTCTAAGACAAGCAGCACACAGCTGGTCCTTACTC